>NW_026585689.1:1188491-1267173 GCF_907164565.1 Psammomys obesus
ATAAAATAAAATAAAATAAAATAAAATAAAATAAAATAAAATAAAATGCTGGAATGTTATGTTTCTATGAGTGAATTGAATTTGAGATTATTTTTAAATTAGGAAAGCATTAATTATTCTTTATTTCCTTTCACAGTAATAACTCACCTCCCTTAAACACAAAAACAAAAACAAGCTTTTACATACAAAACCTATCAGAGGCTATTTGGATATGAATTCTATTATGAATCTGCCTTCATGGTATTAAGTGTGACTCTGATGTAATTCAAAGCACAGCACTGCCCTTTAGGGAGCTGGCTACAGAGACTGCTATCTTGTGTCACTCTGAATGACTAAATATCAATTCTTTATGGAAAATGGACAAATGCCCAAACACCAGTACCCTGAATTTTGTACTGTCACTCTTTACCTCCACACTAGGTTTTCTTGTACTCTAAAGGAATCTATAAATGCTTCACTTAAAATTTTATATTGTCTAGTAAGTACCAATATATGTGTCCTGGTTAGATTTTTAACAACTTGACAAAACCCAGAGTCATCTGAAAAGGGGAAATCTCAATTGGTTAAGAAAAAGAAAAAGAAAAAAAAAAGGCCCAGCAGATGGTCTGTCACAAGTCTGTGGGTATTTTGTCAATTAATAATTGATTTGAGAAGGCCTAGCTCACAGTGGGTGATGCCATCTCTGGGTAGGTGGTCTTGGCTATCTAAGAAAGCTGAGCAAACCATGGAGAGAAGCCAGTAAACAGCATTCTTCAATGGTTTATGTTTCAGTGTCTGCCTCCAGCTTCCTGTCTTGCTTGAGTTCCTGCCCTATTTTGTCCTGACATACCTCGGTGGTAAATGGACACAGAAGTGCAAGGTGAAATAAATCTTTCTTTCTCAGGTTACTTTTGGTTATGGTGTTTCTTATATCAACAAAAAAAAAAAAATAAGTGAATGAATGAAATATTTTATAAAACTCAGCTAAAATGATTGAATTTCGTATAGTAAACTACAATCTATAGACCCTACCTTCTTTTGTCTGGGTCTGTCTTGACCATGTTTTTTCTCATTTACAAGCTGTCAATGTTGCTTGTCTTTTCCCCATTTTCCTATTTCTGAGCTTGGTGAACTTATTCCTATAAATAATAAATGTTGTGCTTTTGCTATGACTCATACTTGGATACTTGGAGTAGTTTTCATTAAGATCAGGTTTTTCTTTTTCCTTTTTTTTTCTTTGTGTGTGTGTGTGTGTGTGTGTGTGTGTGTGTGCCTGTGTTTGAGCATGCACATGCACACACATGCATTTGCTTGCTTTTTGTTTGAGGATTTGCACCACCTGTGTGTGAGAAGACCATGGGGGACAGAAGAGGGGAAGAGGGTACTCAATGTCCTGGAGCTAGACTTATAGTTGGTGGTTGTGAGCTGCCATGTGGGTGCTGGGAACCCACATGGGTTTGGGTCCTGGGCAAGAACAGCAAACACATTTTATCCATTCATCTTTTGACCCATCTCTCCAGCCCACCCACCCCACGTTTTATAATTTTGTTTTCATTACTTTTAATTCTGTGTATGTTGTATGTACTCCCATGGGCCTCACACATGCTTATTGATACATGCCCATGGAGGCCAATGCTGTCAGATCCTGGATCACCCAAGAGCTAGAGTTACAGGTAGTAGTGAGTTGCCTAATACAGGCACTGGAAATTTAACTCAGATCCTCTGAAAGAGCAGTAAATGCTCTCAAAATTTAAGCTCTCATTTCAGGGTCTCAAGTTTCAAAGATTATTTTTATTTGTGTGTGTGTGTCTGTGTAAATGTGTTAGGGTGACCACAGAGGCCATAAAATGGCGGTGGATCCCTTGGAGCTGGGGTTGCAGGTGATTATGAGTTGCTTAAACTGGGTCCTGGGGACTGAACTTATGACTTGTGGTGGAACACTAAGTATTCTTAAAGACTTAGCCATCTCTCTATCCCTGGATTAGTAGTTCTTAACTGGAGATGATTTTGCTTTCCTGTGGGTGTTTGGCAATGTTTTTAGACTTTTCAGTTGCCCCAGCTGAGGGTGGGTGTGGAAGCCTGTTGACATCATGTTGACAGAGGAAGCTGATAACTAAGCTACAAATCTTTTCTCTCTTCTACAGGGAATCACTCAACTTAAAATGCTGATATTGCCAAGAACGAAAAGCTAAGAAGAATTTTTCTCATAGTTATTCCTGCCTATTCAATAAGGCCCCGGTTTTAGCTGTATTTGAGACATTCTTGGACATCTAGGACCATACATTATAAGTAGTTACACCTCTTTATCTTGTGGCACTATTTTTTTAACGTGAATAAATGGGTATTTTTTTTTATTTTTTATTACTTACACTTTATTCATTTTGTATCCCCCCATAAGCCCCTCCCTCCTCCCCTCCCGATCCCACCCTCTCTCCCGTTTATGCATGCATGCCCCTCCCCAAGTCCACTGATGGGGAGGTTCTCCTCTCCTTTCAGATCTTGGTCTATCAGTTCTCGTCAAAAGTGGCTGCATTGTCCTCTTCTGTGGCCTGGTAGGGCTGCTCCCCCCTCAGGGGGAAGTGATCAAAGAGCAGGCCAATCAGATTATGTCAGAGGCAGTCCCTCTTCCCATTACTGTGTAACCCACTTGGACACTGATCTGCCATGGGCTACATCTGTGCAGGGGTTCTAGGTTATCTCCATGAATAGTCCTTGATTGGAGTATGAGTCTCTGGGAAGTTCCCTGTGTTCAAATTTTCTTGTTCTGTTGCTCTCCTTGTGGAGTTCCTGTCCTCTCCAGCTCTTACTATTTCCCCCTTCTTACATAAAATTCCATTCACTCTGCCCATCAGTTGGCCATCAGGCTCAGCATCTGCTTTGATAGTCTGCAGGGCAGAGGCTTTCAGAGGAACACTGTAATAGGTTCCTAGTTTGTTTCCTGTTTTCTTCTTCTGGCTTTCAGAGGCCCTCTGTAGAAGGTTCCTAGGTTGTTTCCTGTTTTCTTCTTCTTCTGATGTCCATCCTCTTTGCCTTTCAGGTGGAGATTGAACATTTTAGTTAGGGTCCTCTCTCTTGCTTGGTTTCTTTAGATGCATTATCGAATGGCAGAGAAGCACTTAAAGAAATGCTCAACCTCATTAGCCATTAGGGAAATGCAAATCAAAAAAACCCTGAGATTTCACCTTACACCCATCAGAATGGCCAAGATCAAAAACTCAAGTGACAACACATGCTGTAGAGGTTGAGGAGAAAGGGGAACCCTTCTCCACTGCTGGTGGGAATGTAAACTTGTATAACCACTCTGGAAAGCAATCTGGCGCTTTCTCAGACAACTAGGAATAGCGCTTCCTCAAGATCCAGCCATACCACTCCTAGGCATATATCCAAAAGAGGCTCAAGTACACAAAAAGGACATTTGTTCAACCATGTTTGTAGCAGCTGTATTTGTAATAGCCAGAAGCTGGAAACAACCCAGATGCCCCTCAACTGAAGAATGGATGCAGAAATTGTGGTACATCTATACAATGGAATATTACTCAGCAATGAAAAATAAGGAAATCATGAAATTTGCAGGTAAATGGTGGGACCTGGAAAGGATCATCCTGAGTGAGTTGTCCCAGAGGCAAAAAGATACATATGGTATATACTCACTCATATAGACATGTGGCACTATTTTATTAGCATGTATCTTTAACTATTTTCTGACATTGAGATAGGGAATCATTATACTTAAAAATAAGTCCTACATACCATATTCATGTATTTTACTATTAGTTCCTCAAACTTGTATTCGATAATAAATATTTGTGAATGAATAACTGAAATTAGATGAGGCCATCAAGTCATAACTTAAGGCTCTTTATATTTAATGCATAAAACTCCAGCTCAAAGAAACCACAAAAATAATAATTAAAAAAAATCTTTCAGTCCTCTGAGGCAATTGATTTGTTATTCACAAATGTAAACTATATTGGAAAAGCTGTGTTTTAGATATCTTCAGAGGACCTTCGGTTTTACTAAATTTTGGAGAGATATAAGGACAATAACTTTACAATTAAATTTAAAAAAAAATAAAGATTATTTGCCAGGTTTCTAGATACTTGACCTGACTAAGGTGGTAAGGGAATGAATAAAAAACACACACTTAGACACACATAACACAGAAAATCTGGGATTGGGTGGATGAACTATGCTCTCTCTGACAGAGAGAACACAGTATCTAGAAGATTCACGTGTTTTTTTATATGCTGTTGAACAAAGAATTGGGGATTTTGCACATAGATAAATAATGAATCAGGGTTTAGGGGGTACAGAGGATCAAGGAGATAGTAGCTAATCTTCACGGGAACAGTCTGTAGGGGAATAGGCCTCATGCTGTAAACACCCAGGAGAAGAAAACTATGGTGGACATTTCCTGCACATAGTGTCAGTATTTTCATATGGATGAGAAAGAGATAATGTCATTCCTCTGAACCTTATCCCAGGAGGCTGAGAGGTGGGGAGGCATGCCATTTCCCCATGAGTCTGGGGCTAGTGTCCTTAATATGGTCATGCCTGTGTCAATAACACACATTTACCCAGGACTTCCTCTACCTCATATGCATGAATTCACATGCACAAGCACCACACACACATACACACACACACACACACACACACACACACACACACACACCAAAACAAAACATCCATGCAAACAACTGATGGCATAAAAAAATGCAGAAAAGATTACCTTTGAAAGAGAAAAAACACACTGGTTGTGTCCACTTCCACATGGCTTTTCACCTGAAGACCAATGGTTTGAAACTCAAGCAGAAATATGTGGTCATAATTACAAGAAGAGCTGAAGAGTGTCACGCAAGGCTGCCAGAGAAGCCGTGTGCACTGCAATGAGAGGCTGAGGTAGACATCCCTTGGGCCACTTGAAAGCTCACTCCTTTACTCTTGCTTTCAAAATGTATTCAGTTGACCTGAAGAGCATTCTGTCTAGGGCTAATTACGTTTCAATACTGAAGCAAGACCTTCCTGAATACTCTATGTAATGTCTTCAGGTGAGTGTTTTTCAGCATAGCTGGAATGAAGATTGATTACTATCACTCAGATATGAAATCTGAGGATTGTTTCATTTTATGTTTTTTAAAAAGATATTTCCACAGGCAAGTGACCCATGGAGAATTGTGGGAATCCTCCATAGGTCTCAAAACTTTCCAGAGCTCTGCTATGCCCACTGCACCACCTGTCTTTGGTTCCCCACTCCCTTTCCTGAGCAAAGGCAGGTGAGCCCTGGTCTGCTTGGGTTTCCTTCTTGAATTGTGGCCTGAACATTATTTGAAGGTAACAATCCTGATAATTTAGTGATTGTGTCATTTGTTTACAATGATTTCTTTGAGATCATTGCCCTTTGTTGGTTGATGTTCGCCATCTTGAAAATAATTTTCCTCTTGGATTTTATCTATCTGTTGCTAATTGTAAGGTAAATTGCTCATATTAATTCTTGACTGAAAGCATGAGGAGAGTTCCCGCAAGCTTTTTTTTAAAGAGTACAATGGGTCAGGTAATACAACTCTTGGTCTCAGAAATGCAAAAGACCTAGAAGAAATAAACAAAGAAGAGAAAATTTTATATTTTGTGAAAGAACAGAGATGATCTGCATTCTTTTCAAGCCTCCATATTGACACATAATAGCACTTGTATCAGTCTCAATAGCAAGGCCAAAAAAAAAATTATAGAAGACCTCAAACAGAAACATGTTTATACCTTTAATACATTTTTAGATACATTTTTAAGTGTATCATATAGTATTTTTGATAGTCACCATAACATACACAAAATGTCTGAAGATTATTCCTACCCAGTGAGAATGTGTTCTTCAACAGATACATTTTCAATCCTCCTCCCAAATTTCAAAGAACCCCATTTTTCTCTCTGCCTCTCTGAATTCATTTTTAATATATTCCACAGATGAATGGCTTAATACAATATTTGCCTCTCTTTGGCTTATTTTATTTAACATAATGTCTTTGGATTCATAGAACTTTTGTCGATTTGTATTTTATGTTTGCATATTTAGCACATTAAAAATAATTTGAGGCAGGTTCTAGTGGTGCAAGCCTATCACCTTAGCAATTGGGTGAATAATGCAGGAGGATCAAGGGTTCCAGATCAGCCTTTATTATATAGTGGGATCTTGTCTCAAAAGAACAAACAAAACAAAAAAAAATATTTTTTGCAAGCTTATTTATTGAAAATAGCAATGTAAGTCTTTTTATTTCATGCCCTCTCTCAAAAGGAACCATATGTTCAAAAAATCAGAAAGTGTTTGTAAGAAAGTCAGGCTTTCTTAAATTCCTCAAATCTCTTAAGGTCAGGTTTAATGGGCACAGCTGGAGACTCCTTGTCTCCTGTAAACTATTGTGCTGTCAGATGCACACCATCTATCCTCTGGAAAATTCCACTCTACTGTTAGAGAATATGTCCAAAAAACAAAAACACCCTTTTACTGTTATTTTGACAATGGGAATGACTGACTTGGGGACCATATGTCTAGATCCCTGGTGCAAAATTCTTGGGTTCCTTCTGTCATTTGCCCTTCCAGGTGAGGAGTGATTGCTGTCTGTGAGTCCAGAGCTATGTCATTCAGTCTAGCATCTTCCTCTCTTCTTGGAGAAGCAAACTGTCTTTAGGTAGCACAGTTGGTGCTCTCTTTGTTATAAATCCCCAGCATGGTCTAGAGAAATTCTGCTTTAGTTCTGCGATCTAGAGTTGGGTGGCTCTTATTGCTACATTTCTTACAGTTAAAGATGGGGTATTTCGATTTGTTTGGAACCTGACTTCTATGTTTTTCTCAGTTTATTTTCAACCTTAGAATGAAACAGAATGATGTTTCTAAGCTTATTCAAAACTCCTACATTAGCCCTTTTGAGTAAGATATAATGAAATGTAGATGAAGAGTTAACTAACAAACTATCAAAATACATGTCGCTGACTGAAAAATAATTATTTCTTGTATCATATCTTCTCTTGACAGTGAGCATCCCTTTGTATCATGGAGTTCTACATACCACTGTTTCTTGTGTTCCCAGCAGTGTAACAACCTCTCCTATATGTTTTTTGTTGTTGTTGTTCTTTTTGTTTTTTTGTTTGTTTTTACCTCATCCTTAAAACTATTTGAATGACACTCAGGGAATATGCAGTAAAAGCCCTGACCTGAGTCTCATTTTCGGTGAGAAAAGTCCAAGACCTGGACCCAGAGGTCACCTCCCTTCCCTGACTTCAGCCTCATTCCCCACAGAGTTCCTATCCATGCTCTGTCAAGGAGGGCATTAAGGTAAAGATTTCTCTATTTTCCTACTTTCCTATTTAATATGTTTCAGAACTCAGCAGTCACTTTTCCCATGGTTGCTTAGTCACTCTCTGAGGTCTAAATGAAGCTTCTAAGCCCTTCAAAGGCAAATATTCTATTTCACATTTCTGGGACAGTACCCATCTTACCCAGTGTTCTACTGAGTACAGTCCTTCATGATGGCTATGGTTAAACAGATAGATAATCTGGAGAAACTGATGGTTCAAGCCAAAATTTCATTCTACTATTTGTAGCTTAACTTGTCTCATAAAGAAAACAGACCCATACTGCCTGTATTTATTCATTCATTTGAAGAATATGGCAGTCTTTTACCGCAGCAATTTCATTGTGCTTGTTTTATTTTTGTCATTATGGTTAAATTTTAAAAACTATTTAGACTCCATAGCTGATGGTCCATCTGAATTCTTGTGATTAATCTGTTTCCCTAGACCCTGGCTTGGCAGATGGGGTGCAGTGATTATTTCCCCTGCTCTTCAAAGCACATGCTGCTATTTGTTGCACAGTGGACATCCCTTTCCAGCCTGCTATTGGAATGTGGCTATTCTCTCTGCGAGTCAAGATCCTTAGCACATCTGTATACAACACGCAGAAATGCAGAGATGTCAAAACCCGGGACACATGCAGCCCAGCTCCTGACAAGCAGAGTGTTATTAGCATTGGTAATAGGACAACCTGCGTCTGTCTGCAGAGGCCTCTCAGTTTGTGACCATTTACATTCACCACACACAGCATTCAAGCCTGGCTTCTATGGGGATCAGCTTTAAAGAAGACAATGGAGACTCTCACAGTCAACTGAAAATTCAGTAAAAATCTATTCATCCTAATTAAGAAAACCCTCAGACCTGCCTCCTGGCAATTAACGCAGCGCCGCGTGATCCTATTACTTAAACTGACAACAACAATCTCAGGTTTCGCTGTCTCCTGGTATACCTCTACATCCCCTCTTGTTCTGTAGCCCAGCTCGCTTATTTCTAAATAGATTCTCTTTGACTTGCAACAGCAAATACTTGGAGCATTTGCATTTCACTCATTATTTGTGCTGCTATAGGCAGAGCATGACCCTGTCACAAAAAGAAGGTGCAACTGAAAACTACTTAACGGCAATGGTTATAGGACTATTAGATTTCCATAGAACACACTTTGGAAGAGCAAGGGAAAGAAATGAGATATTTGCACCATGGGATTATCTTGGTCTAATCTTATTTTTTATTTCTGTCAGCAAAAGCTCCTTCTTAAATTGAAATTATAGGAAGTTAACTCTTGTGCACAGGAAATAGTAGAAAGACTGTTATACTTTGTACTGGTAAGCATGAAGTGGGAATTCACAACAATTTGTAATGCATTTCTCCCTTGACAATTAATATTTGACATCTGAGGATGAGGGTATTTAGAAATGGTTGGCAACTATTTTTTTTTTAATCTGTGGGAAAAAAAAAAAAACCAAAACACTCCCAAACTGAGTTTAAATTTCAAAACCTCAATTGGAGTCTCCCTTTGATCTGTCTCATTGTGTTACCTTCTATAACGTCACAGCACCACTCCTTGCATTTAAAGGGGCCAGTCTTTCCTTTTTCCAGGTCAGACACTAATTTAGAAATGTGGTGTGAAGTGATGATGAATAATGGATGAACAGCTTTCTGAACTAGAGTCCCAGATTCTAAGGAACTTGAGAAATCTTCAAAGCCGGCTGGAATTTGTGAACTCTTGAGTCAGGAGGGACCCATCTGAGGGAATGGTTAGCCTGTCCACCTGCTTGGCACTGCACTAGCTGCCAGCTGGATTTGTTCCTTCAGTTAGAAGAACAAATGAGGTTGTCACGTGTGAAAATGGTGGAGTGCCTGGTTCTAAATCATATTTGGATCTCACCATCTTGTCTTTAGTTTTCTGCTAATGCACAGAGCCTTAGTGTGAGTTTAGAAACACATCACATTGTTTCAGAAATCTTTGATCTACTAATATTCCTCAGCCATATCCTGCTGCTGTTCTTTTGCATTATTTTTGTGTTGGGTCACCTACTATAGAGGAAGCTGTCTACTCCTTTGATAAACAAATGGCATTGAATTAAGATTTATTCTTCAAAAGATCCACAGTAGTACAAAGAAGTAAACACTTATGGTCCATCTGAAATTTCTCCCTGAAAAGATATTAAGTAACTTAGAAGTTTCTAACCAAGAACTTTTTTGTTCGTTTGTTTGACTCTCTGATTCTGTTCTTCATGTTCTAGTAGACATGATAAAGAAATACAGAGTGGATGGTAGGTGACCTCTTTAATGACAGTGTGAATTTATTTTATTAGGGTTGTCCTGGAGACTGAACATACAATCTAACACAAAGTAGGAGAGAACCCACCCATAGTCTTAGATCCTTTTGAACTATTGAAGGACTCTATGAAGAGTTGTGTGTTGTAGAAAATATAAATTGCTAATAATACTTATTATTAAATGTCCATAATCATTGTGGTGGTATTATCTAACCCACTGTCATAATCAATAAAAGACACAGACACCTGTTATATTTTAAATAAACTTTATTTCATCTGAGACAGGGCAGATGTCAACCTTCTAAAATACCCTTTATCTCCTAGTCCCAAATCCTATGCAAATTGCTGTGATCATTCCTATCTGGGCTACTTTCTATCCATAATTTATAAATACTTGCACATACTTCTTATCTGAGCTGCTAGCCTCCATCCATGCTTATTTAGCCATATGCTTCTCTCCACCCTACCCCACGGTGACTCTTCTTCCTTCTTTCTCTTCCCAAACCTGTCTCGTTTTCCTTCTTACTGTGATCCTCTACTCCTCCAAGTACCCAAACCTTGGCCACACCTCCTTAAGTTCTGTCCTGCCCTGGTGTGTAAGCATTTGTTCAGCCAATCAGAGATATTTTGAAGGCAAAGGTTACAAAAGTCATTTGGGGGTATGTGAATATTTGCTTTGTAAAAGATTGCAAGCAGACCTTATGGGGCAAAATAATTGACAGTCAAATACAGAGCACCAGCTGATGCTGTGACAGTTATATTCAGTGGCTCCAAATTATCCTACAGTGCGACTCTGATATCCTGTATGCTGTAGGAGAGGTCAGATGAAGTAATAACAGACAGACTCTGTGAATATAGCTTGAGGTAATGAGCAGAACTTACAAGGAGGGGGACTTGTTCAACTTCAGACAGGAAAGAGCTTTCTAATAAAAGTGGCAACAGATGAACGTCCTGTTGTGTTGGAAATATTTGAGCCAAAGATAAGTATGACTTGAAAAACTGTTACAGGGAGAAGCAGTCAGATGGGCAGTTGGTCTTGGTATCTAGCTGTGGCTCCTTCTTTTGAAATTCCTTGTTATCAGTTTTATACAGGCAATCTGTCCAAATAGCAAAGCCAGTAAATTTGAAACTTGTGGAAAATTATTTATTTAATACACATAAAAAGTTATGACATGGAGGTCACAGAATAGCAATTCTGAACAATTCCCGTCCTTGGGAGTTAAAGAGTGGAAGCCTTGGCTTAGACACTTGTGTGAGTTTTAGGCTGACTTCTCAAACTATTTTGCACCTGTGCTAAAGGTATTTGTGTGCTAATAATCCACATTCTATTTTTAAAATCACTGTTGGTGTCATTGTTCAATATTCTATGCCTGATCAGCTGCACATGGTTTCACCTGATGACACAGAATAGATTTCTAATAACCTTTGGCTGACCTTAGGTAGAGAGAAAAGCCATAATACCAAGATGGGCTGTTTCCACAGTGGGCTTTTCACTCCCTGCCTTAAAAAGACATGAGTCAAAATGTATGATTTGATTGATAATGATATTACAACGACTATGACTATGCAACATGAAAAAAATAACCAACCTTGGTAAATGTTAAGATTTTTGGGAGGGCGGTGCATAAAGTGGCAAAAAGTAACATTTGATGAGATGATTGCTAGAACAGTGTTTCCTGTATATGTTAGAAGAAAGGATAACAAGATAGAGAGTCAAGGTCAGAAAAAGTGACAGAAATGTTTGGAAGAAGTTAGCCTAAGTTTCCTGATCATTCAGTTTGCCTGGGGATTAGAAGTTCTCTGGAGAAGTGTTTGCTAGCTAGAGTATCCTTGGGAAGAGAGTTGAGAAACTGTGTTTTTAACAAGTATCATTGGGTGTTTCTTCTGATCAAACAATGAGGATGTTATTCCGGATAATCTCTAGTCACAGTTGCAGCTAAATGGGAAAGTATGAGTGACCCAGGGAGGCAAACTAGGAGCAGAACAAAAGTTGCTAAAGGAGTTACCACATTCCCACAAAGATATAACAATTTATCTTCCCAGGTATATTCATATTCAGGTGAAAACTGAAAATTTGTTTTCTGGTTTTTAAGTCATGAATTATTGACTGTTTCACATATTCTACCTCTGCCAGAATACTTATTTTTCCACCTGCATTTTTGGAAAGCATCTCAGGTAAGCTTCCTTCTTGGTTTTCATGATTCCATCTTCTTTCAATACAACTGTTCTTCTTTTTATTTTATTTTTTTTCTATTTGATGTAGCATCCAAGCTCTGGTGGGCAATTTAATGAGCAAAATGTGTCTGTTCCTTCTGGAGATAAACAGAAGACATCACTGGCTGCAAAAATGTGATATGGGAGAAGAGATTATTCCCTCAAATGCTTTTTCCTCCATCTCATGCTTTCCTTTCTTCTCCATCTCACAGATGGCCCATTCGGTGCTGTGACCTCTTCATTTACTTCCAACCTTACAGCATGGGGTGCTGCTAGAGCTCTTTCTCTTTCGAGTAAAATTTTAGACACCAACTTGAAAATAGAATAGACACATCCACATAAATTGTGTAACTTTTCTCAGCAGACCACAGCCTTCATGAAGAACACCTTTTTATACAGCCTTTACAGTTGCGTTGGTAAGATCTCCAGGGCAAACAGAAATAAATTCTGAATGACTAGGAACTTTCAGCAGCATTGCATAATTCTCTTGAGTCTTTGCTTGTCGGTAAGTGAAGGGGAAATCTCCAAACCCACCATTATTCCAAACGTGGCTACAAATGAGGGATCTGGACATTAATTTCCTAACCTTTAAGGAAGACACATTCCAAACAATGGTGTAGGAGAATTGTGGTATTAAATAGTGTAGTTCATACTGAGAAAAGAAACAAAGATAAATAATGAGTAATACTTCTAATTTTTGCAAGTAAGTCAATGAGTATCACATCAGTGATCTTTTTGCCTGGAGGCTAAAACAGGAGGATTCCTACAACATTGAAAGTGAAGGCTACAATTTTACCTACCAAAGTTTTGGTTACTCTGAACTTTGAGCTCAACACATTGGTTCCATTTAATTTAGGAATTCTTTCTCAGTTGTTTAGGTCTTTTTAAACTTCTAGATGTTTAAACTTTAGATGTCATAAGTGGTTTTAAGCTATGTAGAATTCAGTCATTTTTCTCTGCAAATATTTGGTAGCTTGGCTTTAATAAGTTGTATAGTACTATAATTCATCACATTTTATTACTTTACAATGATTACTTTGGGAAAATACAGTGTTTTTTGTTTGGATTATTTTACAAAGCTTTTATGATATGTTATTATGAAAGTTCTAATATTTTGGTTTATAGTTCCAATCAGTGTCTGCTACTTCATATACCCTTATCTTGTATAGCTCAAACATGCAGACATGGAATTTTACCAATACTTTTATACTTAAATGTATTTTTACTTTATGTGGCAGTAAATAGGTGAATATTATGCATATGAACACATGGAAATTACATAGCAAATATTATGAATGAGTGATCAAAGGTTTGGTGAAGTAAAGTAAATTATGTTCGTAAGGTCATGTACTCAGGAAGTGGCTTAGCTAGTAGTCTGTTGACTAAGGCTTCTGGATGCCATGGCCCTCTTCTTCTTGCTTCTTTATTCTATCTGGAGGTAACCACCAAAATTGCTTTTCTTTTAATAACTATAGCTTTTTTTTTGAAATGTTCTTATAGTATTTTTGACATCTTTTTCTGGCACTGATTTTCTAGTTCATCTGCGCTTCAAGCTTCATATGACTTAAATATCAAAATAGATAACTTCTTTTAAAATTATGTTTTGGGGTTTTCTTCATCAAAGGTCATTAAATTGGTAAGTTGTCCCATCAGTTGTCACAGGTTTGAAACCTAAAGATCAATTTATTTTCACTGAAAGCCATTGTTGTGGTTAGCAACTTAGATAAAGATGTTTAAGAAACTTAACCCTGGACAAAAAAAACCAACATGAATTTTTCACTTACTAAGCTTGCCTATCACTTTCCAATGTGTAAGAATTAAAAAAAATTATGAACAAATCTTTACATTTTTTGTGCATTTTTATTAATTAATTCAATGTATATCTCACTCATAGACCAGTTCCTCCTCTCCTCCCATTCTCACCCTCCCTTACACATCCTCTCTCCCCTATTCATCAGAAGAGGGAGCCCTCCCTACCCAGACATCCAGCTCACCTAGTCACATGAGGACTGAGTTGTTTTTCCTCTCCTGTGGCCTGGCAGGGGAGTCCTATCAGGGGGAAGTGATCAGAAAGCAGGCAACATAGTCCCCTAACTGCTGAGTCCATATGAAGCCTAAAATGCCCATGGCCTTATCTTCTTGGGATCTGTGCATTGTAGTATGTCTATCCTGCACTATATGACTAAAGACTGCTTTATAAGCGAGTATATACCATGTGTGTCTTTATGGGTCCGTGTTACCTCACTCCGGATGATCTTTTCTAGTTCTATCCATTTGCCCGCAAATTTCATGATTTCCTTGTTTTTAAGAGCTGAGTAGTATTCTATTGTGAAAATGTACCACAATTTCTTTATCCGTTCTCCGGTTGAGGGGCATCTGGGTTGTTTCTAGCTCCTGGCTATTATGAATAAAGCTGCTATGAGCATAGTTGAGATGATAAAGGAAGAGGACTCCCCTTTTCTGTGGACTAGGAGAGGAAGATGGGGAGGAGAAGAAGGGAGGGATCGGGAAGAGATGAAGAAGGGGGATGCTGTCAGGATATAAAGTGATTGATGGGTAACCTGGGTGTTTCTGTCAGTGAAGGAATGCAGGCAGAAGTCACCTGATCTAATCTAATGGTTATGCAGCTCAGCTTAATCAATGGAAGTTTATGTTATAAAATCACATTAGAGGCCAGGTGTAGTGACCCACACTGCTAATCCCAATACTCAGGAGGCAGACACAGGTGCATCTTTGTGTGTGCCAGGCCATCCTGATTTATGTAAGTTGCAAGCCAGTCATGGATATATAATAAGACTCTTATCTCAAAAAAAATTTTTTTTTAAAGAAAAATAAAGTCACATAAAATTAGGTTGTCTTGATATTTAATTTAGGAGACCTTGAAAAGTATAAACTTTCAAATTATAATAATAATAGCTAATATTTATTGCACATTATGAGTCAGGTGTTTCTCTAAATGCTTTTCAGGTACTAATTCATTGAAATCACATATCAATAGTATCATATAGATAGTATTGCAATGGTTAGTCCCATTTTGTATAAGAAGACACTGAGGCCCAGAAGGTCATTTGAACGGATCAGTCTTACTCTGGGGATCATGCTCTTAAAACTGCTAAACTTTGATAAGGTGTGGTGCAGGGAGGAAATTAAAGTTTTTAGTTAGAGGACTGAACTATAAAGCATGTTTTTGAGATGAGTAAAACTCCAGGAGACATCACTGTGTGAATGAATGGGTTAATAACCTAGGATGCAGCTATTATGACAAATTTGGGCATTTAATATACATGAATTATGAAAAACAAAGTAACTTAAAATTGCTCCAATATATAAAGTTGACTTATCTGAAGAATGGTGCGATTTTACTAAGGTTCAAAAGTTAGGACGGATGGCAGTTCCTGGAAAGAACAATGAACCTGATTTTATGCATACGGGATTTTATTTAATGATCGTATTTGTGAGGCTGGCACGTGCAAAGAACTGAGACTTGGTTGCACGAATCTGGAGCTGTTAGCAAAGAGGTGATGGTGGGAATCATAATAGATGCACTCTCTAAGGGAGAGAGGGAACAGAGAAGAGCAGATGGGGGCAGGTTAATTAGTAACACTGGCTAATGGCTAGCCAAGTATTGCCAAGCAAGGCACATGCCAGATTTATTTAAACAACTCTCTCTAATTATGTTTACACTACTAATTTTGTTAGTAAACTCTCCCTCTTTTAGTTTGTGGGAAATGCACAATGACATGACTCAGTTTCAACGATAGAAAGAGCATTAAGAGTACCACAGAGATGGGGACTACACAAAGCACCATTCTCTACCTGCTTCCTGAACATCAACTTTCTTCCTTAGCTAAACACTCACCCCTTGTCTTCTCAAAGGGACACTGTCAATCTTCTGGCTCTTTACTGGTCTGGATGACTTCTATTCTATCATCATCATCATCATCATCATCATCATCATCATCATTATATCATTATAATTACTAATAATTATTATATTATTATTACTAATCAAAAGGGAATTTAAACAATATCACTGTCATAGTGTTTTACTCATCATGGATTTAATAGTTCTGATTAAGGGAATTATCATTACTCTCTTTTATCATTTTTTTCCTAAAATATCTAAAACAAACATTATTTATTTTAAATTTTATAGTTCTTCACTTTCCTTAGGAATACAAGTTCCTTTCATTTTTCCTTCTTTGTTTATGCCTATTTTAATATTCATTCTCATGTCTTATGACACAAGAAAAGTTTACTTATACATTTTTATTTCCATAAAAAGAAAGTGTTCCTTATTCAGAGTCCCCTTCCACTTTCTATTATTTATTCTACTGTGTAATTCTTTAATTTTTGCCAGTTTGCAACTGCTTTTTTCTGAATTAGTGTTTTCTATTAGTCAGCATTTGATGAAACAAATTCCACATGTAACTATTAGTCTGTGATGACTTACATTTTAATTCCTTCTAAAGAAAAGCCACAAACATTGAATTACAAGCCCTTTTGAAATGCTTATTCCACCCTTGCTCAATTTGTGGCGATGTTCAGTGAGTGTAACACGTAGTCCCAAAAAGGGAAGAATGAATCTTAACATGTCACATGTTGTGGTTTGGAATTTAATTACCAAGCAACAAACCCTACCCATTCATTCTGTTTCTCAATAACTGAGGCTAATTTTTAACTTCTGATAAAGTGCGAGTCAAATATCTGCCGCATGTGCACTTTCCCACTTTTCATGAAAATCTGCCTTCTATTCCCATCAGCTGTCAGAGCAGGAAACCGAAGAGTTAGTAAAAGGTCTTGCTGACATTGCTGCATGCCCTTCACTCTGCTGCAATGTAGGGTCAAGCATAGGGACCTGCCAGCTTAGACTGTAGCACTGGTAGACCGAATGTAGTCCATGGTTGAAGACCTTTGGTTCATAGAAGCATTACCAAAAACATACTTTCTAACTTTGTAGTGTATCGATAACTGTTACAAATAAACAGCGTTCCATGAGCAAATAAAACTCTGGACTGAAAATATTGACTATGGTTCTTCACCCGCTGAAACTCCAGATTCCTCGAACACATTCTACTAATGTGTGTTGTCAAGTTCCAGGAAAGAGATAGTCTAGATTATGCTTTCTAAATCCTCCTTCATTAAATTTTAAGACTATTCCCTATAATTTAGGAAATGTAAGCCTATATTATAAATTCTAATATTACATTTAATGGGTTCATTGGTTTTTGTTATTAATTTTTCTTTCTGGTTAATGCTACATTATATTAAAAAAAAAACTAAAAAGGCATTTAGTTTTTCTAAGTTTCAGTATTTGAATGCTGTTTTAATTTTTGAAAAATTAAATAAAAATCATTCTGGTGACTGAATTAGGCTGTGAGGAAATGAGACCCTGTATGACATAGGAATAATGTCATACAGAAGAGCAGTAACGGTGGCCAGGGATGTATTTTAGGAAAGTACTTGAAAAGAATTGCTTATGGACAGCATCTGGAGGCAGACTAGAGTTTTAGGATGGATCACAAGGATGCAGGAGACTTTTTTTTTTTATGAAAAAGAGGATTAGGTAAGGACAACTTAGGTCAATCAAAATTTCTGATTTAAAAAGGTGAAGTTGAAGATGAAAGAGAAACTTTGTAGAACTGCTGGTTTGAAAGTAAATAGCACATAGCATGGTTATTATAGACAATAGAAAGGAATTTCCTTAGAAACCCAAACATAGAATTACGGTTTGAATGAGAATAGCTACCATAGGCTATTATGTTTGAATGCTTGGTCCCCAGCATTTGTAGAACATTTGGGAAGAATTAGAAAATATGGCCTTTATAGAAGAAGATATGTCCTTAGAGCTGTCCTTTGAGGACAAAATTCCACACAATTTTAGTTGGGTCTCTCTCTCTCTCTTTCTCTCTCCCTCTATCTTTATGCCTTGAGGTTACTGTCTCAACGTTTAAGGTGTCAGCTGTTGCTCTATCACCATATTTTCCTGGCGGCTGCAATGTTCCCCACTGTGATGGTCTTATACTTATCCTTTCTAACCATAAATCTAAATCCAATCAACTCTTTCTTCTAAAAATTGACTTTATCATGGTTAACACAGCAATAGAAAGGCAATTAAGACACTAAGAAATAAGTTTTCTGAGTATTTAAAGTCAATATGTATAAGATCAATCAGCAATCACATTACTTATAGTAACATTTGAAATGGACAAGATATTGTATAAATCTGTGTATTTACCAGTACATGAACAGCTAAAACAATGTTCTGTGTAGACACTGTTCACACCTGAAGTAATGTCATTCTGGAGCCACAGGGACATGGGGAGGGGTTTTTGGGTGAATGTCTATTATCGGTTGGGGATGAGATGCTGCAAATGCTTCATTTGCATGGAGAGGAACTTCATGTGCTAGGCTACTGGACAACCTCAAGAATTATGGAAGTAATGGGTCTCAAAACTACATGCCTGTCAGGAACAGGGAGGAATGATCCTTACTTGTGCCAGTCTAAAGATTGAGACTTTGGGGCTTGGATACATCTCAACCTCACTCTAGCTCCATGCTGATTTTCCTGGTCACACAATCCATGTGTCCCACAAAATAATGTTGTTATTTGTACCAACCTGGATAAAACTGAAGATCATTGCACTAAAACAATAGTCCAGAAACAGATGGACAAATCCCTTATCTTCTTATTTGGATGTAGCATCTACAACATAGAAATCTGAAACAAGCAGATGATAGAATGCTGGTTACCAGATCCGAGGAGATGACAAATGCAGAGTTTTAATCAGACAATATTTTATATTGTTAAATATCTAGTAGAAGGACATGAACATAGTAAATTATATACATTTCAAACTTGATAAGACAATAATATTACAGTTTCTCCTTATAAAACTTTAAGTTTTTAAATAATGGATATGCTAAATAGCTCGATTTAGTGATTCTACATTGAATTCATAAGTCATCACATCACTTTGTGCCCTATAAGCGTATATGACTCTAATTTGCATATTTATAATTTAAAAACTAAAACTGCCAAAAATAAATGTGAAGTTTAGATGAAAGATGGTATTCTTTATTAGTTACTTTGAGGAAAAAAAATATGACTAAATAAAACCAACTAAAGAAGGAAGAGTCGCTTCTAGCACACAGTTGAAAGACCCATTTTATCATGGTGCAGAAGTTCTGGCAGAGGCAGTTTGAGGCAACTCATCTTGTTACACCCACAGGCAGAAACAGAGTGAAGAGTGCTCATGGTCACCTCTTCTCTCTTTTTGACTTAGTGTGGGACAAGTCCACAGAATGGTACTGCCCACAGTGAGGCTATGTCTTTGGCCTCAATTAACCTAATTAAAAAAAAATATCTCCCATAAAATGCCCGTGGGGGTTGTTTCCATGGTGACGCTAAATCCCGTCACTTGGGCAATCAAGATTTGCCATCACATGATCATATTGAAAATATAAAGATGGAGGTCTGGTTTGGTTGTAGATGTTAGACATTGGGCCTTGGTTTTTGAAGTCATAGCACAGGGATAATATTCTCAAGGTTGGAAAATACACTGCTACCTAGGAAGAGGCCAAGTTTCCCAGGAGTACTATGACTAGATAGCACAAAGCACATGACTTAAAGGGACAGAAATGTAATAAATTCCAGTTCTGAAGGTCGAAGTCTGAAGTCAACCTATCAGGAGAGCTGTTCACCTTCCAAAGCCTCTAGGCAAGAATCACCGCTTGCATCTTCCTGGTTTCGGGTGGTGACACCAGTCATTGGAGTTTCACGATTTGCAGTAGGTTGGCTGCCCATTACTTCATACTGCTCTTCCCGATTTGTCTCTTCCTGGGTATATTATCTTCTTGTAACAACACTGGCTGTTTTGATATTTGGTAGTCCTGTAGAAATGTGTAGGACAAAATGATCTGCTCTAATAATAGCAGAAGACCGGTGTCTCTTAGCTTCATTGTGTAGCTTTCATTTCTTCACATTACAGGAGAAGACCAGCTCTGGAGGAAGGGATACTGATCTAACACATGATAAACTAGGTCAGAGAATTTCCTCTTGACCGGATCTTTCATAAAAGAAAACAGAAGTGGAGAGTAATTTTTGTAGTACCTGTAGCTGGCTTTGGGGGAAAGAGTTTTCAGTCCTATAAGCAACTGATGTGGAGGAAGAAAAGTTTTGAAAGATAGACAGTCACAGAGAAATTTTACTTCTAAGTTCCAGTTTCCTTTGGTTTAAGATCACAGCAAACCTTGTTTTTTATTGCTGAGTAGTATTCCATTGTGTAAATGTACCACAATTTCTGTATCCATTCCTCTGTTGAGTGACATCTGGGTTGTTTCCAGGTTCTGGCTATTACAAATAAAGCAGCTACAAACATAGTTGAGCAAATGTCCTTGATGTATACCTGGGCATATTTTGGATATATCCCTAGGAGTGGTATAGCTGGATCTTAAGGTAACACTATTCCTAATTTTCTAAAAATGTACCAGATATAGATTTCCAAAGTGTTTGTACAAGTTTACATTCCCACCAGCAATGGAGGAGGATTCCTCTTTTTCTACATCCTCTCTAGCATGTGCTGTCACTTGAGTTTTTGATCTTAGCCATTCTGATTGGCGTAAGGTGAAATCTCAGGGTCGTTTTGATTTGCATTTCCCTGATGAGTAAGAATGTTGAACATTTCTTTAAGTTTTTCTCTGCCATTCAATATTCCTCTATTGAGAATTTTCTGTTTAGCTCTATACCACTCAGCAATTAAAAACAAGGAAATCATAAAAAATTTCAGGCAAATGATGGGGACTAGAAAAGATCATTCTGAGTGACGTATCCCAGAAGCAGAAAGATACACATGGTATATATTCACTTATAAGTGGATTTTAGACATTAAAATCTGTACATCTAAAGAAGCTAAGCAAGAAGGAGGTGGGTAAGAAACTCAATCCTCATTCAGAAAGGCAAATGGAACAGACATTAGAAGAGGGAGAAAACAGGGAACAGGACAGGAGCCTACCAAAGGGGGCCTCTGGAAGACTCTACCCAGCAGGGTATCAAAGCAGATGCTGAGACTCATAGCCAATCTTTGTGCAGGGAATCTTATGAAAGAAGGGGTGATAGAAAGGGACAGGAGCTACACAAAGAGAGCAACAGAAGCAAGAAATCTGGGCCCAGGGGTCTCTTCTGAGACTGATTCTCCAACCAAGAATCATGCATGGAGATAACCTAGAACCCCTACCCAGATGTTGCCTATGGCAGCTCAGTGTCCAAGTGAGTTTCCTAGTAAGGAGAACAGGGGCTGTCTCTGACATGAACTCAGTGGCTGGCTCTTTGATCACCTCCCCCTGGTGGGGGACAGCCTTACCAGGCCACAGAGGAAGACAGTGCAGCCAGTCCTGATGGAACTTGATAGGCTAGGGTCAGATGGAAGGGTTGGAGGACCTTGCCTATCAGTGGACTGGTGAAGGGGCATGAGAGGAGAAGAGTGAGGGAGGGGATGATGGAGGGGGCTACAGTTGGGATGCAAAATGAATAAACTAACAAAAATACATTTTAAAAAATTCACATACACAAACACACACACACAAAGAACTCAGAGAACCAAAAGGGTGCACTTTTGAGCATTTTTTTTTAAATCTTTTATTTTTTTTTATTAATTACACTTTATTCATTTTGTATCCCCCCATGAGCCCCTCCCTCCTCCCCTGCCGATCCCACCCTCCCTCCCCTTTCTGCATGCATGCCACTCCCCAAGTCCACTGATAGGGGAGGTCCTCCTCTCCTTCTTTCTGATCTTAGTCTATCAGTTCTCATCAAAAGTGGCTGCATTGTCCTCTACTGTGGCCTGGTAAGGCTGCTCCCCCCTCAGGGGGAAGTGATCAACGAGCAGGCCAATCAGATTATGTCAGAGGCAGTCCCTCTTCCCATTACTATGGAACCCACTTGGACACTGAACTGCCATGGGCTACACCTGTGCAGGGGTTCCAGGTCATCTCCACAAATAGTCCTTGGTTGGAGTATGAGTCTCTGGGAAGTTCCCTGTGTTCAAATTATCTTGTTCTGTTGCTCTGCTTTTTTTTATTAATTCCATGTCATTAACTTTGTATCCCAGATGTAGCCCCCTCCCTCACCCTTCCCAACTCTACCCTCTCTCCCTTTTCTCCTCCCATATCCCTTACCCTGTCCACTGATAGTGGAGGTCCTTCTCCCCTTCCATCTGACCCTAGCCTATCAGATCCCATCAGGACTGGCTGCATTGTCTTCCTTTGTGGCCTGTTTTCTGAGCCACCAAACAAGCTTTCTTGAAATATCCTGTTGTGGAAAATACACTTACTAGTCTGCAATTACTCTTGATGAGATTCAGCCATCAACTATTTTTAATCCATATGACTTAGTAACTGACTCAAGACACCTGACACTTCCAAACCCTGTGTCTTATAAACCTTCTTCTCATGAGAAGCTAGGGTGAGGTTGGGACAAAATGATCTGATGAACAGTCTTCTAAATTATTTTGTGCTTGATAGGAGGCAGATTTTCTTTAATCAACTCAGTTTTCTTGTGTCACCCCAGAATCCTTGACTCATCATGTGAGAAGAAGGCAAATATGTTCATGGTTGTAAGTTAAAATGTTATTTCTGAGCAGTTTTTTTCCTGCTGTTTAACAATAGGAATCACTGTACTGTTAATTTCATTAAATTTACAAAGTGTATACTTGACATGTTTGAATTGATTATGTTGTTTCTTAGTTGTCTATATGAAAATGTAAGTACTATGGTATTCTATCCCTGTTCTTTCTCTCTCTTCCCCTCTCTTTCTCTCTCTCCTCTCTTCTTCCTTCCCCTCCTTCTCTGTCTTCTCCTCCTCCTCCTCTTGCTCTTCCTCCTCTTCCTCTTCTTCCTTGCTTCCTTTTCGCATTCTTGTTTTTTTTTTTTGTTTTTTTTTTTTTTCAGGAGAACACGTCCACCAATGCTCTACAGTGGTCCTAAATTCCACTCAACATTTGGGATAATAAAGATTCAGGTCACAATTCCCATCTGTAAGTAACTCAGAGCTTGGAGAGAGATAAATATTTAAACAACTGACTATAAATCTGTTAAATGAGCACCGCAGTTGGGGAGGGTATACCAAGACTATGATATAAGACAGTTACTTATTCTGATGGTGGGAATCTAGAACAAAAGCTGATGGTAAAGTGTAGAGAATAGATTGGAAAGCAATAGCGGAGCAGACAGGGAACCATTGGCAGTGCTTGGTAACAGGAAACCCATGATAAGAGTAGAAATGCAGGGTCAGTCTGCAAATCCTGACACAATCCTAACAGTTTGAGGATGATGAGGAAGTTGGTGGAAAGTAGGAAAGTAGTCTCCCTCTTTCCTGCTCAAGTTGCTCTTACAGATTTTCTCCAAGGGGACTAGAGACGACAAGGTTTTCACACATATCTTAGGTTAAATGAGAACAGGGTTCAGAAATATTGTGACTAAACCCTCTGTCATAACCGACTACTTAGAAACCAAGGAATAGAACTGCAGGAGTCTAATTATTGGTCTAAATAATGGTCCTTGAGTCATATCTCTAGAGAAAGATATAGTGTCCTGAGTTGCCTGGAAGATCACTCATAGATAACTATCTAAAATTTGTAAGATTACTATCTAGCCAGGGGCATTGTTGCCTCTTGTAAGAATTAAAAAGCTCCTCAGGAAATATCTTATTCTACATAATTGAAAAATAGTATAAAGTGGGCATAAAATATAGACTGGAACAAAGGTCCCTCTGTCCACTGTCCACATACACCTCTTACTCTGTCACGAGTTCTGCCTATCTTCTGTGCTCCATCCCTAGGGTCATGAAAATCCTTACAAAGCCATACTTTGTAAGGACCAGGAACTGGGGGTTGGGGGTTTCAGAGAGAGGAGTGAGTCGTCTGTTCTACTGATGCATATCTGCATAGGACAAAGAACGAGCACCTAAGAGAAAGTACATTATTCGGCCTGTGGGGCTGTTTCTTAAGACAATCTACTGCTGAGCTTAGCCCCATGAACAATAAGTAAATATCAGTTCTCCAGAAAGATAATTTTAATGAGGTTGAAAGACTGGTAGGTTCTAGGCACAAAAGAGTGCATGGTGATTTGAAAATGGTTGACCTAAAAAGTCTATTCTGGAATACAAACACTTAGACACCACTGTTTTGCTCTGTCTAGCACTTCTCTCCCTTACACCCAATCATGCCTCATATTTCTTTTTTTTTGTTGTTTTTTAATTTATTTATTATGTGTACAGCATTCTGCATACATATAACACTTGCATTCCAGAAGAGGGCACGAAACCTTATTATAGATGGTTTTTTTTTTTGTTTGTTTGTTTGTTTGTTTGTTTTTTTAAGCCACCATGTGGTTGCTGGGAATTGAACTGAGGTCCTTTGGAAGAGCAGCCAGTACTCTTAACCTCTGAGCTATCTCTCCAGCCCCATGCCTCATATTTCTATTGGGACTGTCAATTAGTCCAGTCTGCAGGGTGTTTAGACCAAGGTCTCCAAGGTATTTGAAGCAAGGTCTTGAACATTCTATGTAACAATCTTTCTCTTGGCCTCAGTGATTCTGTTGGATTGCTTAGACACCACAGCTTGCCTATTTGGTTAGAAATGGTAACTCTGCCTGGTCTGAATTTTTCATCTTAGGGAAGTTGTGTTCTTCAGTTCTTTATCTCCAAAATGACAATGATAGTGGACTTCTGTGAGCATCAAATTATTTAGTACCAATAAAGTGTTGTAACAGCAAACGTTGTGTTGTTAGAGTAGCACTGCAAGCCCTTTTTCTAGTCAAAAAAGTGAAATATCAGCTTGCATGGAGACCTAACATTAGAGTTGGCCATGTCAATGGCCTGGTCAAGGTAGTAATCTGTAAGAAGGGTTCCCCTTAAACTATGCTAAAGAGATAGGAGGAAGAGTTATTCCTTTAATGGGATGATGTATTTTTTTCCCAGAATTCTTGCCCCTGGTACAGTTCCTAAAGCTACTATGAGCTTGTTTGTTTGTTTGCTTCCTTTCTTGTTTTTGTCTGCTTGCTTTTCTGAGTCTAGAAAAGTATAACTTTTCTTCTTTTTTTTCATGTTAGCCCAATGTAAGTACGAGTTGTCTGATGCTTTGAGACTTTTCATGCTTTATCTAAAGCTCCCTCTCTGCCATGTGTATGCTTGTCCAAGGCATGCCTGACCTTGTTGTCAGTTCAACTCCAATAACATGGCTTTGTCTCTTTCTATCTCTGCCCTCTAGGCAGCTGCTGAGGTTTTCAGGTTGACTGACCAAGGGGTTTTATTTGAACTCTAATATAACTGTCCTCAAGCTTATGTTTGAGTTGGTCCTTACATTTTTTTATTAATAAGAATACCAATAAGGAAATTCAGTTTATTTTGTATCATATAGCAAGTCTGCTGGGACACCCTCACATTTCTGGTAATTACTATAAAACTTCCAAGAAAACTAACTTATAGAGACAAAAGGTTTGTTTTGCTATACATACAAAGTCCATTCACCTTTCTGCAAAATTTTTAACTTTGTTCTTTAGAGCTGAATAGTTTCAAATGTGTAATATGAAGCAAGGTCACACAATCTCAGAAAAATAATGTTCTCTTTTATGAAGAGTCTAGCTAATAATATCTGTACACATGTAAATAAATCTGTGCACATGTGAATACATTAAACATGAAGAAGAGGACAAGAAAGCCATGAAGGAGGACTGAAGGCAGACAATGAACACGAGTTCTTAAAGATGATATAAAACTAATTTTTTATTAGTTCTAATTCATGGATTTTCTAGTTCTAGTCATGTATTTTTTTGTTGTTGTTACTTTGATCTGGTGATGCATAAGTGCATAAAAAATTTGCTACCTAAAGAGTAAATTTAATGTGAAACTCCACAGCTTTTGTTTCAAACGCATGTTTTAACAACATGAACATTTAGTGAATTGCATATTTTTGAGTAAAGTTAATTTTGGTATGTGATTTATTTATTTGAAATTTTTAAGGTTTATTAAAAAGGAAATACCTGTTTTGGCTCATAGTTTGCATGGTTCTCATCTGCGGCTATTTGATCTTGTTGCTTTAGGTGAAACAACACGTCATGAGGAAAAGTGAAGAGGAAAGGAAACCTTTCATCCGGGTCCCGCTGCCCCTCTGGCACGATAACAGTGCTCTAATCACCTCACAAGCCCCATCTTTTAAATATGCAACAACTTATCAATAGTTCCAAGTAGAAGACTGTTGTAGTTTCATTTACGTTGCCGGGAGAAGTGCCCTGACCAAAACAAAACAAAAACAGCATCAGCAACGAAAGGGTTTATTTGCCTTGCAGTGACAGGTTACAGTCTGCTATTTTCTGGAAATCTAGACAGGAAACCAAAGAGCTAGTCATACGACAGCCACCGTCAAAGAAAAGGGAGAATATAGACATCATTGTTTTCAAATTTCTATACTGTTTTTATACTATAATACGGTCTAGAGCTTCTGCCTAAGTGGTTCTGCCCATAGTAGGCCAGTTTCATGAACATTCAATACAATCATCCACAGATTTGCTCTTGGGACAGCCTGATACAGATAATTTCTCATAATCTCTTTGTAGGTGATTCCAAGTTTGCTGAATAGTGAAAACCAACCAGCACGGGGACAAATACTAAAATACACAGGCCGTTAGGAGATATTTCAGATCTAAACTGTGGCAAGTGTGCAGAACCATACCTGGAACATGGCATATGACCTCCATGTAGTAATATTCAGTCACTGGATGTCAGTGGACTCTGCAATCATGGATAAAATATTTTCAGGAAAAAAAAAAAAAACTTTACTTAACATGTGCATGCTATTCTTCTTGTCATTATCCTCTTAAAATATAATGACTCTCTCTATAACATTTGAGTTGCAGTAGGTATTAAGGGTAGCCTAGAGATGACTTGATGCACATTGGAGGATTATTGTCTGTAAATATTGTTTCATTTTATATGGGGCTTATGCACCTGTAGGTTTGATACATGCAAAAAATTCTGGAACCAATTCCTCACAGACATCAAGGGACTTACTTCTAGTTTAGAGTTCATCTGATTTTGCTTAGAATTCAGAGTTGAGGTAAAATGAGGTACAACCTAACAGTTGGCATTTATTTTACCCTAGGAAGAAAGTCTGCCTTCAGCAAGACTGGGTGAGGCTGGCATCCAGAGAGCAACGCTGTGAGGTCAGCCACTCATTCCATCGTCTGGGTATCTTTTATTGACATTCATCTATTGTGGGATCAACACTTTCTTGCCCTAGTTTGGATTAGATTCCTGCCATTTCCAGTGGACTTAGGCCCAAATGAGTCAATGTTTGTAAGAGTCACTGCAGAAAGCTGAGGCTGAATAGGATTTGTTGGGGAAGGGCTGCTAATTGAGTTTTACTTTCATCCTTTCAGTCTTGGGATGAAAAAGAAAAGTCTGGTTGCTAGGTGAAAGGTAAGAGATTCTGGCTTATGCATACCTGTAGCTCTGTCTTTGCATATTCCAGACTTACCCCATGCAGCTTTCTTTAGCAGTTCAATTCGGTAATAAATGAATCTACCCCTAGTGACTCGATGAAGAGATTAAGCACACTGGTTCTGACTTTCTCTCTAAAGGCAGCAGTGATGAAATTAAGGTGCATAGCGGGGTAACCTTCCAATCAAAAAGGAATTGCCTTTCCCTTGCAGGAGTGTTTGTTATTCTCGTGAGAAACGTGGGACATTTGCATAGTGTTATGCCACAGGGCTGGCTGCTTTGGAATAATTTGTGTGTGAGGGGTGTGCGCTCAGCCTCTCTTTTAATATTGCAGTACAGTACACTTCCCACATACCTTCAGTTTCTCCTCTGAATTACTCTTCCAGGTGGAACCTTCTAAATCAGACTTGAAGCATATCATTTCCCCTACTGAGAAGTTTCAGCGGCTTGTCTATTTAAAACAAGATCCTCAGACTTGTTTTGAGGTTACAATGGATTCCTGTTGCAGTTGGTGAACATGCATTTTTGAGTACCTATAGTTTGCCAGGAATGTGTCTGTAATTGAAACATCATGGAAGATACATGTATAATTGAAAACTTTTATTAATAACATCAAAATTAAACAGTAAACTTATTTTAAATACTGTACTTTGTTTATTCCATCATACAAAACAACAAAATATAAAAATGTAATCAATATTTAAAATTATTGATGAGATCTCTTTTATTTTTGGAAATAAATATTAAGAATATAACATTTATTTTATATTTAAAGAATACCTCAATTCTTATGGTGGAATTTTCCCTGAAAATCCTTAATTTGTATATACATATTATAAGATACAAAGTTGGAAATAGATCTACCCATGCAAGTTGTAAACATACTTCAAGAGTTTCAGCAACTGAATAGAGCTTGAATCTTTATATTTAAGTTTTGATTAGCAAGGTGAAATAAAACTTAAAATCAAGTTCCATGGTCTTTGGGGCACATTTTAGGGGCAGCACACTAAACAGCAGAGTTATAGAAGCAGGCCCCGTATTCAACGATCTCACATTTTCACTTTGATTTCTGGGCCCTACTTTTTTCCTCTCTGGTGTCTTCATTATGTCCTTATTCCTGATGTTGCTCAACTGTTCTAGATAAGCTTGTCTCCTTTCCAAAATGTCCACATCTTTTGCCTTTTCAATTATGCTTTCCCAGTAAGCCGGAAAGCTCACTAGGAAATTTTCACCATCTGAGGTGTTCTGCATGACCTGAATTTTGGATTCAGCCTTGCCTTGGCATTGCCTGCCTACGACTTCTCTGTGCTTTGAAGTCACAGAAGCTCATAGGTCCTACCACACATTGGCTGCAACATCTTAGACATCTTCCTTGACTTTTCAAGTTTCCTTTCTTCACCTGAAAGACGATGAGTTTGCTGTGTCTGTAAAATTTTGCTTGTACGTTCTGTTGAGAAGAGATAATGTAAAAAAAAGTGCTTAATTCAAGACTCAGTGTATATATTAGTGTTAATATATTTCTTATCTCACTGAGAAAAAAATTGACAAATAATGGTAATAATGATAATGATTATGATAATAAAAATACATTATTTATCTTTTTAAAGACTTAATTGCATGTGTGTGTTTGTGTGTATACACTTGGATGAGAGTGCCTACAGAGGCTACAAGAGGGTATTATATCCCTTGAATCTGGAATTACAGGTAGTTTTGAGCTATATGGCATCGGCCCTAGAAATTAAACTTGGGATCCTCTGCAAGAGCATCTTTCTGGATGAAACATCTATCTTTCCCCCCTAATAAATTCCTGCCAGACATGACTCACAGCTTTGTATATTACGACACTCTTCCACATAAGTTGATTTTGGCATAAAGTGTTACTCTCTCCATTTTACAGATGAAAGAACTAAGGGGTTAAACGGCTTGTCTAATGTCACATAGCTATGAAGAAGTCCAGTTTGTATTTAAATAATGTCCGTGATAGAATGCAACCTGAATATAACTTATTAGTGTTTTTTTTTTTTTTTAACTTAGATTTTCAGGTGGTGCATAGAAATGAGTAAAAGACTTGGAACAAAGGTCTTACTTTGGATGTTCATCCTGTTGTTCATTAGATAGTTACTTGGAAAACTTTAGTATATGTGAGTGTGTGTGTGTGTGTAGGTGCAATTGCCCTTGAAAGGGTGTGCCCATGCCAGATGATTACAGTGGATCCCATGTTCTAGCACTGTCTACCTTATTTCTTTTAGATAGGTCTCTGAACCTGGCTGGGAGCCAGAAATTCCAACTGATAACTCCTTTTTCTATCTCCTATGCCACCTGGGCTTACAAGAGCATGTAATCACACGCAGATTTTCTTGAGGTTTTGAGATTTGATCTCAGGTCCTCAGCAATTGTTCTTAGTAGCTGAGCCATCTCCTTTGGACCAAAAGAACCTTCTTAATTCTTCTTTATTAATTTTAATTATGCATATGTGTGTGGAGTGTGAATGTGCATGTAAATACAGATACCCTGAAAGGCCAGAGATGCTAGATCTCCCCACTGGAGTAACAAGGGGTTGTGAGCTGCTTGATGAGGTGCTAGGAATTGAACTTGGATCTTCTGGAAGAGTAGCCCTTCTGTGCTCTTAACCACGGAGTCATCTTTCCAGCCCTGAGTCTTGTACTTGCAATTGAATCAGAAGTTTTTGTTATGTAAAATGATGGTAGAATTAGAGTACAGACTGAAGGAGTCTAGCTAAAGCTTTACTCTTGAAACTCTTAGCTCTGAGATATTTGGCACGTTGTTGATCTTTGATGAGGTTTCCTGATCTGAAACAAAGTGGGCATATAATGTTGTTAAATTTATTCATTTTTTATATATATAAACATTCAGAATTATATCTAGACATATTATATAATCAGGAACTTTCTAGTTTCCATTAAAAATACAACTGCCCTAAGCAAAGGCTGGCACAAAATGGGAAAAAATAATTTAGTCTTCTTTCTGTTTTCTTCTTTAATGTATTTGTATCTTTTCAGGCTAGTTACACTAACCTTTGTATGCACTGTACTTCAAAAATAGTCAGCTGAATGGATAGAAGGCCCCGATCACCCTTTTATGTTATTGGTATTTCATACATGCACATCAATATTAGTTCCTGAAAATGCAAAATAATTGCATGTGAGCTAGAGATAGTGTTAGTTCCTGAGACTGTTTTACATTTCCCTTGGGCTGATGGAGAGTTCAGTCATAATTGAAGCAGTTTGAATTTCATATGTATAAAACTTCCTGCTATTCAGTCAGAATGGTCCTCTGTCTAATTCTGATAATTTTAAATTAGAATATCTTTCAAATGAAACCACAGGCCAAGGCTGTCTGAAAATGAATTCATAAGAGAGGCAAATATTGTCATAAGCCGCAATAAAAAGATATGAATAGTGCAAATGCTACAGAAGAAATTCTAGAGCCACAATGAATATAATGTACATTGTGTTCCACTTCTAGTTCTTAAATATGTCCTTTCCCCTCCTATGAAGCCCTTTCAATGTGATTCTGATTTTAAGCATTGTCATGAAAGGTTAAATCCCTGAGCAAAGTCATTCTTATTTGTAAAACCCTAGATTTTTTTTCTTCTGTTTATCATCAGACCTTCGTTTTGCCTTCACCTTCACTAAATTAATATTATGTATATTGTGGTTGGTACCTTGTATTGTGTATTGATGAGATGGATGCTTTTAAAAGTCAGCAATCACTATTTTGATTATATTAGAGCTCTCTACCACATACTGTAGATGAGGAATATTCTTGTCTGTCACGCTGTATGGCTCAGTCTGGCAACAGTAATGCTTGTACATCTCTGAAAGGGGAGGATATATTCTACCCAAGGAAGTCAATAGGCATCTTCTGAAATATGACAAAGAAGAGACCAGTTTCCTGGTAGTAGATAAAGAAGGAATGAAAATGTCTCAGAAGAGTTGGTAGAATTTCTTCCTACAGGGAGGCTAAGGAAATGCTTTAAGCAGAAACATAAAGAGGCAAGGAAACAATTAGTAGATCATCAGTATAGTAAGATTACAAAAGACCAAAAAGAGCCAATGATAGAGAGTATTTTCAGATTGAAGTTTACAACGTATTTCTATACAGTAAGATAGTGTTTAAAGCTTCTAATTACATTAAGATTTATATTTTTACATTGTTTATTTTTAGCATGTTTGCATTCATATGTGTATGTGAACTCCTGAGTACAGGTGCATTTATAGGTCAGTGGTCAAAGTTAAGCATCTTTTTGGATTGCTCTCCACCTCAGTTTTGAGACATGGTCCCACACTGGACCTGGAGCCCACTATTTGGCTACAGTCCTTCTGTATCTGCCCCTTCTTCAGTGCTGGGTTTATAGATGTATACTGCTGGGGCAAGCTTCTATGTACCAGATAAGATCTGAACTCAGTTCCTTATTTTTGCATGACAGCCACTTTATCAACTTGGCTATCTGCACGAATCCCCCAAAATGAATGCTTTTGAAACATGAGACCCTTTTTATTTTGTTTTATCACAATTTACAAATTTGGTCCTGCACGTCACTTGATTGCAGGTGCTCAGAAATAGTTTTAAAAATGAGAATGATTTCAAGCCTATGATGATTAATGTTAAATCAGGAATGTGTTTTAGTAACAAAATAACTCAACATAGTAAAGAAAATAATTATTTCTAAATCAGAAAAATCTCAGTGCTTGTGTAGTATAGTATTCTGAACCACTAAGATTAGATAAGCACCTCTGTATAATTTTATGCTGAAGGGTCATTTTAGTTTCTCAGTCTGGGTAGGAAACCATTGCAGCCTAGTAACAACAAGGATCAGCAGATACTTATACACAGTAAGTAAGAAGCCTGTGCATAGCTGGCATAGCTGGGACCCGTACTCCGGGCTGCATATGGCAGAAGTCAGAGGTCAATCACTCTACATTCGTATCTTGTTCTTATGGTTACCTTCAAAATGGAACCAGACTTTTGGAAAAATGTAATTATTTGCAGTTTCTAAGATGAAGTCTCCATTTTCTTGCTCACTCAGCATCAGGACAGCATGATTTGAAGTCACTTAGCCTCTGCTCTCACGGTAGAGTTCCTCATGGTAGGAAATGTTTCAACAGCAGCACACTTTCTCTGCTCCCTGAAGGGGGAAAATCACTGCAATTTCCAAATAAAGGATTTTGTATTCGTTTATGTATGTATAAAGATATATACATATATTTATAAATATATGATCATACTTTCCACCATCAACATTTTATGTATCAGCAAAAGTATTGACTTATTTTAATGACTATATGATATTCTATGATATGGTTAAACTATATTTGGTTTTATTCATTTTTTGTTGGATATTTACCTCACTTCAAATATTTTATACTACAAATGAAGTTTGAATCCACATGGATATTTTACATTACACATGTCTGTAGGACAGACTTTTTTTTTTTTTCCTCAAGACACAGTTTCATGTAGGCTGGCTGGTGTCACATGTGCTGTGCAACTGAGGAGGACTTAAAACGCTTCATCTTCCTGTTTCTACTTCCCAAATGCTGGTGTGTGTGGGCATCACTATGGCTGACTGTAAGATAGCTTTTACTGCAGGTAGGCAGCAGGCAACACCAGAGTACTGTAATCACTACAGTAAGGCTATTCCATGAAGAATTGTCTATATTCATATTGAGGTAGATTGCAATATAACCCACAATGCTTCTATAAAATAATTAATATACATAAATTTACCAGTTTGGACAGTGACATATAGGACACAGAACATAATGCTAATTCCGCACAACTAACATTTTGTTCTTGTAAGTGGAATGAAAGTGTTTGTAAGAAGGTGTATGAGTCTCCTAGGCAGATGCAAGGACAGCCTAATACAGTTAAGGGATTGTGGTTTTCTTTAAAAAAAAAAACTATTAGAGAGTTTAGGGTCAAAGCCTAGGCTGTTTCAGCATAGTAGGTTTGTTCAGGCACCCCCCGTATGCCAGTAGAAGAGAAAAACAACAGTAAAAAGCATAGGAAGATTTATTCAATTTAACCCCATGGGGAAGAGGTACAAATGAAGTCATGAGATCTCAAGTCCATCTTTGGGTTACCAACATGATGCTTTAATTTAAATAGAGAGCAAAGAAGTGGTCATAATTGAGCGGTACTGTTTCGAAGGTGATCCCACCCATCATTAATATATCATGGCCTCAGGTGCAGTCTGTCCTGCAAGGCAGACCAATAATAACTTGTAGTGAACTCTCTCTTTTGCTGGAACCAAGTTCCTCTGACTCCAAGAATGTGACACACAGATTCTTTGATTAGAGGCCATGTTGACTTGCATGCTAACAATTCCTCAATGAAAACACACTGTCCATTGTTGCTGAATAACTGTTCAGAAGTATCAAATTCTCAAACACATGGAGCAGTACAGAACAATTGCAACAGAAGGAGTGAGTGATTAACAAAAAAAGAGTTTTATTACTCTAAACACAGTTAGGTTTAATCCTATCCTCAGTCATTTTTTGCAAAGTATAGCAACATGAATGGTGTGTATCTCTTGGTGCTTATTAATGACAGGGAACACAGGTCACACTTTCTCATTTAAGTGTCCATATATTTGCAATTATCTTTTTGAAAAATAAATTGGATAAAGAATGTTTTCATTACTTGGTCATCACAGAGCAGAAAATGACCCTTGGTTTGATTGAATTAAAACCATTTTGCTGTGTCTTAAAATACTGGGATGCAGAACTCTTATTGAAAGGTTAAAAGCATTTGAGTAATTTAAAGTTTTACCAAAGCATGTTCCCAGGCACTCTACCTTTCTAGAATTCTAATATGACTTGGATTTGAATATAGTATTGTTTAACTTGGTTTTTGCCTTTTAACTACTAACACTCATTAGAAATGTCAAATATTATGCTCTTGGCAGAGATAATGTCTTCTTTGTTTTTGAAAGTGAACTATTTTAGTTGCATAATTGCCAGATGAAATGGACCTGTTCTTATTGACATGTACTCAGTGAATGATTGATTATCCAAGAAGTGTTGATATTTGCCTCTCTTGTTTACCTCTTCAATCATCAGCTGGACGTTTCTCCCTTTCTCTGGGAGTTGGCAGTGCGAAATGAGCATTCAGTAGCAACCCAAAAACAAAACTCTTTAGTTTAACTCCTAGTTTTTCACCCATTGCTAGGTTGTTGAAGTTTAAATTTATCAGTCTTACACTAGGTCAAGAGCAATGATCCCAAGAACAAATTGTTACTTCCTCTATCATGGGTGACAGGAGATGATTTTAAGATAATTAAACATTTGAGTTTGTTTTACCTTTGGCAAATTATTTACCACTTTAAAGAAGCTGCTTCTCCAACTTTAAATAGATATTCAACATTTGCTATTCAGAATTTTCATCTAAATGAAATGTGTATTTACATCATCTATTCATCATCTACCTCCATATCTATCTGTCATCTGTCCATCTGTCTATGGAACCTGACACCTATTAAGTACTTTATTCAAATGAGGGTCAAGGCACCAAAAGCTTTGGTCAGTGTCATTGATTTTTTTTTTTTTTAACATTTTGGAAGAGTATGACTTCAAAAATTTCCTATTCCATCAATACTGCTTGAGAATCGTAAACTAAAACTTAGAGCTACTAGCAGGAGCGAGTGCATTGTTCTTTTTCCAAGCATGAATTCACATTTGGCGTAGGTGAACTTGTTCCAGACTTTTAGGAAGACCGCTTTTACCCATAGACAACTGAGCAGAATATTAAAGCTGGTCTTGAATGCCATTCATTCAGTCTCATCTTAAGTTAAATTTAAGGAGTACTGATAGAGTTTAGTTTGTCAATATTTCTGTCTTCCAAAACAAATTATACTGAGGACAATTTTATTTAATTTAATTATTGTTGTGAATATACATAGGTCTACCATCTTGGTAATTCTAAAAATCTTGATTTCATTACACTTTTTTTTACTGAGAGCCGAATAGTTTTAGTATACTATTTTAATTATTTTGGCATCACTGCTATATGGGTTTGTATTGTTTTATTGGTGTTTTCAGGTATTAGGATTAGAGAGTTTTGATAGTCTCTTAGGCCATTGCACTGGAGAATTTGTTTCTGGATAATAACAGTAAACACAAGGTAATTTTCCTTTCCCCTTTGAAAGCAATTATAAATGTTTATGAATAAAGAAAGGTAAAGATTAGTAAATAATTAGCAAAATGTACCAATAATATTTAGCTAACAAGAAGTTTATTAGCTATTTATTCAAGAAGTTTGAATTCAAGATAAGCAGTGAATTTTTAGTGTATGTATGTCTGATCCAGTATCTGCCATTCTGTATTTTATCTGCATCCCTTTCTGAAAAAACATTGGTAATTGACCTGACTGTGGAACCACAGGCCACTGAGAAAGAGCTAGAACTTGTGAGAAGAAACATATCAAGAGTGGTTGTCAGGAAAACAACAAAAGAAATAAAATATTTTTGACGCTGTTTAAGTAAAACATAAGGTTGCACACGGGAATGTTAAAAACATGCAGATATAGTTAAGAGAGTTCTCATGCAAAAGATCATGAGGTAGGGATGATCAAGAGATTCTGATAATAAGGTAGATATTACCTGCAAAGAACATAAAATAGCTATTATAAAATGCTTGAAAAGGGAATTGAAAGCATCTTGAAACAAAAGTTAAGAGAGAAAGTATTCTTAAGAAGAAACAAGATACAAAGCAGACTGAAAGGAAAATTTACCCTGAAAGGCATAAAAACTGAAATTTGTCTAAAGTACCAGAAATAAAGAAAAGGAGCCAATTCACAGATGCAAGATATGTCTTTTCTTGAATTCTCTGAAATCTATTTGGCAGCTAGCAGAAACAAAACAGATAACACTGAAGGAATTTGCAATGTACGTGATGAAAAAATAGGTGTGTGATTAATATATGATAACCATGACATAAAGAAGAAAGAATAATAGTAACTAGATGACACTAAATTTGTTGATGTATTTTTCTATTATAGTTGAAAGGGCAAAAGTCAATTTAATATAAATGGTAAAGAGCTAGCTGTGTAGTCTATACTTGCTAGAATAATAACTTAAAATGATACCAAGAATGCTGTCAATTCACACTAAACAAATTAGATATGGGATATTTAGTTACCCTTGGATTATTACCAGTGAGATATTGTATATTAACAGTGTTATCTCAGTTAATATACGTGTTGTGGTGTTTATTATGTTAAGACATTTTGATCTCACTAGATTTATATGATGCTATCATTGTAATATAATGTTAATATTTTGGTTTTAAACATCATATGATGTTTAAAAGACACCAAGGAAGAAAAAACATTTATTTATCTGTTGTGTTTACTTATGGAAGATGGCAGTTCTTATGACTGCTGACAAATCCCAAGAAAACAGGAAGTAAAGTGGTTCCCAGTCAAGGTTACAAAGTCAGGGAAGCGTTGTCAAAGCTTCAGGTATTTTTGATAAAGTGTTAGGTATTTTTGAAGGAAGGTGCAGTGATGGTAAATTGGAAGTAATATAAGGTAATGTGAGATGTGGACAAACGCTGTATCATGAGGAATTTAGAGGGATGTTCTTATTTCTTTCCTCTGATAAGTTTATAAATCAACCATCTGACAATTTCCTGAGATTAATAATTGTAAATCTCCATGGGATTATAATCCTGACAGCAAAGCACTAGGCACATCATAGATTTATATCAAATGAATAAGTGAAATTGGTGCTTTGAATAAAGATATTTTTCCCATTTTTTTTATAGTTGGTACTCTCAGAATACGCACATTTTCCTGTTCTCACACCCTTTTCCACCATACAAAGTGGCAAAGCTCAAATACCTGCTGTCCTCATCTACACTTCCCTACCCTCATATGTGTGTCGGAAGCTCTTCCCTCTTTGTTATTATTAATGCTTTATTTTTCAGTTTTTATCTTCTGTACTTCAAAGCAGCTGATTTGGAAAGACAAAGTAAGAAAAAGAGAGGACATTTATGTAAAGAAGAGTATGAGAGAGGAATAACTTAGGGTTTGTTTGTTTCTGAGACAGGGTTTTTCTGTGTAGCCTTGGCTGTCCTGGACTCATTTTGTAGACCAGGCTGGCCTGGAACTCATAGAGTTCTGCCTGCCTCTGCCTGTGTGAGTGCTGGGATTAAAGGCACCTGCCTCCGGAGGAGTAATTTTAAACAAAGTTTAGAATAATGCTTTCACAAATCTTCTCCAGTTTAATTGACTGTGTTGACTACAAATAAACATTCCAGAAAACTGTGGCCAAGCTGCGGGAATGCTAACGACATAACAGAAGATCTTAAACTCTCAGAGTGTCTCCCTAACTCTCAGACACGTATTAGTATAGATTTGGAAAGTCACAAGTTCATCTTGGGATTCAAATTTCTTTTTCCTCGGAGTGTCTTGCATGGCCTCTACATTTTTAAATTGACTTTATTATTTTATGTATTTTTTCAAATGTAATTTTATTTTCTTAGGTGAGATCGTTGTTCTCCTTATGCATTTAATCTCATAGACCCTAAATAAATCCATGAACAGAAAACTGAGGTTTGAAGAACATTATAAAATCTGCTTGTGGATTAATGTGGACCGCAGGCCAATTTAGAAGTTAAGTAGCCTCAGCAGGGAAAGTACAAAGTGTCACTGTTTAACTGCTACCACCTGATAAATGGTAGTGAAATAAAAGAGAGCGGGGAATTGAAAGTCAATTTCCTTCGAATTTCGGGCTCAAAAACCAAATTAGAAAATTTCACTAAAAAAGAACCCTGGTCCTTTAAATGTGGCTTATTGCAATTTTAATATTTTATGGTTACATTTTAACTTTTATTTCATAAATTAAAGATTAACAGTCATGCCTAAACATGAATATTTTTTATCCACTTACAAAAACACATTTACTAACACTAATTAAATTTGCTTAATCAAGCTTAACAATGCTACATGCTGTTACTCATCAAAAAGTAAAGAGCATGCACATTTCCTAAAGTGCCGAGGCTAGAATTCCAAAGGGGATTCTTTCTACTGGGGTATCCAAGGGTTCAGCCATCTGTTATTTACTCTAATTTTTAATAAAAAGTTATTATTCATCTTTATTGCTAATCATTTGCCTCACAAGTGAAACATATTTGTGATTCTTGTTACCGTCTTTAGCCTGACTACAGGCAAAGACACACAAAAGAAAACAGTTTGCTCCCAATCGTACCACCACAATGCTTACAAATGTTTTGATGTCAGCAGGAGGAAGATACAGCTGTGATGTAAGTTATACCTAATGGTAAATGATAGACAGTAGCACTCAATCACAGCACACCAATGATCTCAGCATAATGACTTTCTCCCATGAAAAAAAAGGAAAATGTGATCACCCTTAATACCCTGAAGGACAAGAGAGTGGCTGTATCATTCTCTATCACATTTTGCTTCTGTTCATGGCTAGTTCCATTCTGACCATTTTAACTCAGACCCCACGGATACACAATAAATCATACCTGATAGAGCAAGACGAAAACCTGTTGATGGAATTGCCTTCAAGCTGCAGTGAACACAGAAAAAAAAAAAGGCAGGGATTGAGAGAGGGCCAGCTTCAGAATAGAGGTGAATGAAGTTCTGCTTACAGAGAAGCTGTACATTAAATATACTTAGCGGGAAATTGCAGGGCAGTGTCTCCAAGGCTAACCTCCATATCTTGAACTGAAGGCAGGCGGCTACGGCATTGAAGATGGGATTCAGGGAGGGTTGTGCTGCTGTTGAACAGGGATCTGGCCATTAAAACCCGCACGGTGGCTTCACAATAATGCTGAGTGTTACTAAGTACGCTTGTATACCAGAGGGTGCGTTAGGCACCTGAGAACCAACCACCGCGCGTTCCTGTTTACACGCTGCGGCAGCCACTTTCACACACAGTGTTCCCAGATGGGCCAGACTGAGAGTAGTTAAATACCTCATTCAGGGTCGTGTGGAATTGAGATTAATGGCTTTGCCGTCTGAAGCTGGGTTCTCCTTCACTTTGGTATTCGTGTGTGTGTGTGTGGGGGGAGCTACCGAGGAAAGCAAGCTATCAGCCAACATGTTTTGTGCTAACTGAAGACAAACAGCAGCTGCTAAGACCTATGCTTGATGACTGGAAAGTGTGTAAGTTCACACCGAATTTAATAATAATTTAATTTAATGTTGAGAAATGTAATTCAGGGGCCATGGAAAAGATGGAATACACGGGACTCTGAAAATCACCTCCTGTTGATTAGTCTTTATATCGAGGCAGCCGTGACGGTGACTTCTCAGTTTTAGGCATAGCGTGTATTATGAATGGGGATGTGTTTTCCAGGTGCTCATGGCAAGACGTTAATTGTGCGCAGTGAAAATCTGGTTGGGAGGTTTTCCCTCTTGCTGGTGTTGAAGAAGAGCTGGGTTTATTCCTCAAATCTGGCACAGCCTTAAAGAGTAAGCTCTCCCAAGGGATGAGCCAGTGAGAGCCACTGCTGAACAGCCCTGGTGCTTGCTGCAAAGGAGACCCACAGGGAGGGGCCTGAGCCATTGCTGGAGAGGCTTTGTAAGAACCCTTTGGGCATTTCATAGCGTGACCCATAGAAGTTGAAAGCTGTGTCATAATATGGGTTACTCTCAACTGACTTAGATGTCTCCTGAACTTACTCTGTATAGTTAGTAAAGCTGGAATTGAAAGTTGCCATCATTTGATAAACTGTTTTAATGAATCGTACTTATGTGAGTGTGTACAGGCTCTCTCTCTCTTTCTCTCTGTCATCCTCTGTCTGGTGTGTGTGTGTGTGTGTGTGTGTGTGTGTGTGTGTGTGTGTGTTCATGTATGGGTCCCATAGCATGAGTGTAAGTCATTGGATAATGTCAGGTGCTGGCCCTTGCTTTCCACCTTGTTTGACACAGTTCTCTTTTTTGTTATTTGCTTCCTTATGCCATCCAGGTATTCTCCTGTTTCCACCTCTCATCTTACCATAGAAACACTGGGATTGTGGTTTGCTATTACTTCTGACTTCATCTGGATTCTAGGAACTCAAACCAAGGTCCTCATACTTGCATCGCAAGTTCTTTACACATTGAACCATCTCACTAGTCCATGAATCGTTTCTGTGAGAAGATGCTTACTGTACGAAGAGATTGTTTTCTGAGCTCTTTCCTTAATGGGCCAGCATCTTAAAAGTTGCGAAGTGTGTATAACTGTTCCCCTTAGTTTAGGGAGCTAATAATTAGCTGGGGTAGCAGGAATTACATCAGTAGTAATCAGAAACATCTTTAGCATGTAGAAGTGGATTGCTCACCACACCTTAGTCAGGAAAATGTTCAAATATTTCTCTAATGTAGAATTCTACTCTTCTGACTGAGTAGCTCTTATTATTAGTTCTTACTAGTTTTTGGACAGTTTAATTTTTGCTAGTGTTATTGAGGCTACTTTTATTTCAGATTTTCTTCTCTTCCTTTAGTTTTCTAGCATCACAGAGCAGCTCATTCTCATCACAGTAGTTCCCTTGTTCAGGGACAATAATACTCTCTATTTCCCTTATTTGACATTAAAACAAATTACATGAATCTTCACAAGAAAGCATGAGTATCCTAGGCTCTGGGTCTTCCTTATAAGAAGCTGGGAGTCTAGAGCATTCCAGAATCAGAGATAATTGCACATCTCCTACTTTCCCCTATTATACCTACAGGAATAGGTATCCATTGAATGGCAGTCTTATTCATTGAATGGCAGTCCTAAACATGAGTTTGGAAAACACATTTCTTCCTTTTGGATAGCTAAGGGCCAGGTCTCAGAAGCCAACCTGGATTATAAATCCCTTTCTGTCTTTTCTTACCTGGATCAGATGCTGGGAAATACTGTCTCTGTGCTTTAGATTTCAGATGAACAAATATGGATACTAACACCTCCTAGGAGGGCTATATGTAATCACTGGGATCGGATACATATTAAAGCTGAAATTATTTATGGGTACTGCCACATTTATATAACAGCCAGGAAGTCAACATGTACATGTAACATAGGATAGCATTCTTCTGCTGAGACTTTTGTAGGATTCTACTGGGCACCTCTAGACCACACTCCGGTACTAATTCTGCACCATTTTCTCTTCTAGTAATCTCAATGTTAATTGATGTTGCTATGCAGGCCAGGCATATTAATTTTCTCCTGTGTTTACTTACATGGTTCATTGGACATTAATAGTAAGGAAAATGCTTCTCAGCTTTCCATGCATAGCAAACACAGACCAAATCCACTTAAAAGCAGAAGAAAAGATTTTTAATGTTTGCTCTTTAAAGTGACAGCTGTTAGAATAAAAAAAGGCTTGTGCTTATTAACCATGCATACTCAAAGCCATAAATACATGGAAAATGCAGACTTTTTTTTTTTAAACAAAACCTCAACTTTCAGTTCTTAAAAAAAAAAAAATAGATAGTATCATTGCCCAGAGAAGCATTTCCAACAGCAATATTTATAGAAGTGATAAGTCAGCTAGCCCAGCTGTCATTACCACTTACCATGGCTTCTGAGTATTAACTTTACAGAGCATCCACAAATGAGGAGAATTATAATTATATGAATAAAACCAACTGTGTATTTTAACTGTGCATGTGCTTACATGTATTTGAGCCCTTAATAGTTGCTTTGGAGAAGTAACTCAATGTTAGAGTGCTGCTCCAGTATTCATGAGGCAGTGAGTTCAGTGCTCAGCACTGAAAATAAATCAGCAGAAGCCAACACTAAGCAAACAGGGATGACTTGGGTCATTATTGCTGGAATTGTCTGGAACAGATGGTATGTAGTTCAAAACTCCAATATACTAGGTCAACTAATCATGATGTGGGAGCAAAGGTTCCCGTGGCATTTCATCAGGGAACACTTCCTACCAAAAACATTTGTCATTTTTTTTTTTTGGATTCTATGTTTACATAATTCTTAAATGTTTTTGTTCCTTTTTCAAATTAGCATTCAAACTTTCATATATACTTTGTGTGTATTGGTCCTTTTCACCCTCCATCAATCTCTCACCTCCTACTGTACTTCTTCCTGTCCTCCAATAACCCACCTTTTCCTTTCATGCCAAATATATTCTACTACCTTTCTCCCTAAGACTCATAGTTCTTCTCAAGGTTAGATAGATAGAAGTTTTACTGTTACAGGAATTATGTTGAAGTCTTTTATTTTGAATTGATTTTTGCACACAGTGAACAAAATAGATATAATTTTATTTTGGCATATCTAATTCTTCAAGAACCATTTATTGAGGATGCTCTGTTTTTCTACAATGTATATTTTTGGAACCTGTGTCAAAAAATTATGTCTTTGTAGTTTTATCCTCTATTCTGGGCCTTCTCTTCTATGCCCTTAGTCTATTTATCTGTTTTTGTGATTATTTTATCTTTGTATTATTTTATCTTTGTCACTATGGCTTTTTGGTATGATCTGAGGTCAGTTTTTATGATACCATCAGCATATATATTTTTCTTCTTGGAATTTCTTTGGCAACTCCAACTCTTTTTTGTCTCCATGTGTATATATATTTTCAAGTTCTATGAAGAATGTCATTTGAAATTTTGTAAGATTGTGTTGAATTTGTACACTGCTTTCAGTAATTTGGTCATTTTTATAATATAAATTATGCTGATACATGCCTATAGATGTTATTTTCACCTAAAGCCATCTTAATTGTCTATCTTCAATAGCATAACACTTTCATTGAGGGGTCCTGTACCTCATTTGTTAATTGCTATTCTTATGGTATTTTTAAAGGTATTGTGAATGTCTCCTATTAATTTCTTTTTCAGAAAGTTTATTTTTGATAGGTATAAAAGTTGGTTTTCTATCCTACTGTTCTGTTAAAAATAATTATCACACCCTAAAGTTTTCTGGTGGATTATCTTATTGTTCAAGTAGAAAATTATGTCATTTTCATGTGGCAAAACTTCCATTTTTTCTATTTTGTTTGTATCCATTATATTCTTTCTCTTGTCTTATTGCTACAGATAAGATCCTGAACACTGTTGAGAATGGCAATGCTTGGGGGAAGGAGAGATGACTCAGAGTTTAAGAACACTGGCTCTTCTTCCTGAGTTTAATTCCCAGCAACCACATGATAGCTAATAACCATCTATAGTGAGATGCTATATAAATAATAAAGAAATCTTGAAAGAGGAAGAGAAGGAGGAGGAGGAAGAAGAAAAGGAGAAGGAGAAGGAATACTGCTTCCCATCATTCACATAAGCATAATCTTACCTTCTCGGTTAAAATGAGGAGTCAACTATCTAATCAGTGATTGGATAAGCAAAACCCTAAAACTCAAGGCAAAAGTGTAATTTAGGGCAGCAGTTTTCAACATGTGGGCCACAACCCATTTGGGAGGTCACATATCAGATACTGTGATTCATATTAGGATATATGTTATGATTCAAAAAGTAGCAAAAGTACAGTTATGAAATAACAAAGAAATAATTTTATGATTGTGATGACCACAACAGGAGGCACAAGAGTATTAAAGGGTAGCAACATTAGAAATGTTGAGGATCACTCATCTAGGGCCTGACCTATGGTCTCCATGCCTTAAATCTCATTAAATTTGTCAACTGTGTTACTTAACCTTGAATCAGCCTTGCCTTTAAGATGATTCTCAGAGATGAGCTGAATTACAGAAGGTAAAGACGTCATTACCAAAGAAAATAGATCAAGCTATGACAAATGTGGTTCTATGACACTGCTGCTCACATATGTAGCAGACTACTAACTAGAGCCTCTAGTCTTGCATTAAGAACATAGCTTTTTCAGCTGACATTTCTACAGATGAGCAAGAAAATAAAAGCTTCTATACTTGACTGGCTTCTAGTATCTGATAAATTGTGTCCAGAGTAAACCCTATAGATTAACACTGTAGTGCCCAGGACAAAAACTAATTTGCAGAATTTCACTGTTAGCTGCCTGTTCTTCCAGCTTATCTGGCCCTGCTGAAGTTACCCTATATATCTGTTTACATGTCTTAGCTCTTAACTTGCCTTTTTTAACATGCTAGTACAGTCAGACTAATTGGACTTCAGATGACTGTAATCAGTTTCATCTTATCTTGTGCTCCATTCCACCAGGAATTGAATTCATAACAAGGAATTTTGAATGGAAGCAACTTGAAACCTACCTCACCAGAACTTAATATTCACAATGTGAAGGACCCATTATGCATACTTCTTGGCCATCAGCATGTTTAAAGTAGAGAATGAGCCTGCTTATTTTCAACACTTGAAATATCTGTCTGATTTAACGGGGATATAGCGTGTTGAAAGCAGAGAACATTCTTCTTTCTGTGGTCACCAAGAAATAAGTCTGAGTGACCAGAACCCAGAAAGTAGTTCAGCTTGAAAAAATGACATAAAGCAATAACAGAGGTTTACTCCTGTACTTAACTTATTACTGAATCCAATACCTTCACAGACCTTCTCTCCATGTAGTAGGGTGATTGTCCTGCTTCATAGCACCAATATTGGGGCTTTAGGACAAACCTAACTTGGACGGAAACAATATGGTGATTCTTAAAGTATGGTGATGATTAAAATTGATATTCATTCATGTAAAATGTTGATTTTTTTTTTTTGAGGACAGAACACACATTCCTCCTGCTTATTTTTAGAATGTGATTACCAAGGGAGAAATACCAGCCGTTATTAGTAAACTTTATGGGCAAAGGTTAAGCTCTCTGTGTCTGGTCTTATTCTGGATGTTAGTTGTTTTTATTGCCTAGAATCCATTCCATCTCACCATAACAACTTCCTGATGTTTCTTGGAAACATCTCTTTCCATTTTCCATCTTTGTGGTTTAGATGATCTTGTTGAATCTTGGGCTGGGCATGTTACTCCAACCTTGTGTATCTGCAAAGCTTATCTTGACGCTAGTGTTTGGTTCAGGAACAGATATGTGATTCAAGCTTGTCAAGTGATAATCAATCCCAGAAGTTTTACTCAGGTGTGGGGAATTTATCTTTACTTAGGTACCTGTAGCTTCAGTTCCAGGGAAGCTCACTCTCTCCCAAGGACAAATGCAGGGAAAACAAACAACAAAACAAAACAACAACAACAACAACAAAAACAGATGGTATTTTTAAAAGTGTGTGTTTATATTTGTAAATGCAGAGAAAAATCTATTACTGATTTTCTTTGAACAGTATAGATTACAGGATTCTCAACTTCTGTATCTGACTATATTAAACTATAATGTCAACTTTAAACTTTATTTTAAAATAAATTTAAAATTTTAAAAGTTAAAAAAATAGACTAGAGTGGACATCCTTGTCTCATCTTTATTTTAGATAAAATTTGTTCATTTCCCCACTTATTATAATGTTAGCTATGGGTTTGTTTTCTGTACCATTTATGAGTTGATGTATATTTTTTCTATTCATAGTTTCATCAGGACTTTTATCATGAAGGATTGTTGAACTTTTTCAAATGCCTCATGTCTACTGAGATGATTAAATGATTTCTGTACTTTTAAATCTATTTATCTGTTGTGTTACAGTTATATGGGGTTTCCTTTTAATGTTTATTTTATGATATTGAGAGTCTTAAAACTATTTATAATTTTTGTATCTTCTTGATTAATTATTTCCTTTTAAAACAGATTATGATCTGTATTTTTTCTGGATGTTTTTAATCTGACATCTACCATGTCAGATAACAGAATAATGATTCTAGTTTATTTTTAGCTTCTGTTTGGTTGACAGGTTGATTTTTACCCTTTTTCTTAAAGCTTATGGTATTCTTTGCTAATGAGGTGTGTTTCTTAGCTACAAAAGATAGTTCGACACTGCTTATAATTTGTCCAGTCTGATCCTTTAAATAATGAGGACATTATTTAAAGTTGAGGCCATTTGCACTTAATGTTATTACTGAAAGGAATGTGCTTGTATCCATGTTTTCGTTGGTTGTTGTTTTGGTTGGGCAGATTACTGATGTTTCTTTTCTATCTCCCCTACCAGTTTCAGGGTTTTGCTGATTTTTGTGTTGGGCATGTTGTGTTCTTCACTGGGTTGTTGCTGCTTGTATTACTCTTGTGATATATATTGTTTCCTATGCACTTATGGATGAGATTTCTTATTCTTTTGAATGTAGGATTTCTCTAAGTATTTTCTGTATTGTTGGCTTGTTTGTTCTGAATTTCCTTGGCCAATACTCATTTTGAAATATTATTGTTACTCTATCAATTTTTTCTTAATTAATTAATTAATTAATTTTTTTATTATTACAATTTTTTCACTTTGTATCCCAGCTATAGTCTCCTTCCTCATCCCCTCCCAATCACACCTTACGACCTCCCTCTTCTCTTCCCATGCTCCTCCCCCAGTCCACTGATCTGGGGGAGGAGGATCCTCCCCCAGATCCTCCTCCTGTTCCATCTGACCCTAGCCTATCAGGTTTCATCTGGACTGGCTGCATTGTCTTCCTCTGTGGACTGGTACAGCTGGACTCCCTCAAGGGATGCATAGCAATCTTGGTTGGCCTCTGTTTACTTTCAGGTATGAAAACATACCATGTTTTCTAAGAGGCATGTGTGAAAGGAAGGGCCAGGCAGGTTGCAGACAACAGCCCAACTGCCCTACCAGGAAATCTCGGTGTTGGCTGCTCCCACCACTGGGTGTTAAGGTCATGGGTTAGAGGCTTTGCCTCCCAGAGCAGAGTACAAGGGAACAGGCAGCGCCTCAGATGCCCTAGGACAACCTGCCCTGATCTTGCAGGAGACTTGGCATGTGCATCTCTGGTGGGGGACGGGCTGTAGGAGCACAGAGCAGCAGGATCTCGTGAAGCTTGGAGCATGCCATCTGACCCATGATGATTCTCAAAAAGAAAGTTCAAAGACAATCTGAAAAAAAAAAATAACACAGACACATGGAAACAAAATCAGACTTCTTTCCGGGGTACTGGAAAAGAAACCAAAAGGATGCTGATGGTGGAGTTCCGGCTCTACCTGATGGGCACAAATTGTCCTCAGCCACAGGAATCAGTAGAACCAGAGTAAAGCCTCCCTGCTCAGCCAGACAGGGGTCTGGAGAGTCTTCAGGACCCCAGGGCCAGGAGAAATCTGGCTTCTTTGCCCCATCTCTGAAGGCCTCCAGATTGTGGCCTGACACCAGAGAAAGACACAGAAATAAGACAAAGATGCCAATCACCATTGGTGGGAACCAAACATGTCCCCTAAAATATTCTGCTATTCAATTGGGAGCCCCTAGTGATCCCAGACAAGCCCCCATAATGTAAGTGTCATAGAATCGCTGAAGGAAGACCTCACACTCAAATATTTTGTAAAAGCCAAGAGTGTTTATTCTGCAGAAACAACCAGCATGCAGGGGCCAATCATTCATACAAAATGGCGACCCCGAAGTGAGCCTACAGTCTCTTTAAAAGGCGTTAGGGGAATTTCTACTGTTGGCTATGTGACTTCAGTTGGGAATGGCTGGTGCCCATGGAGGCTATATGACTCTAATTGGGATTGATTGGCTCTCACATTGGAGAGGATTACCTCATAGGTTTTGATCCTTTCAGCAGGTTTTTCTTACAGTTTATTCACTTTGTATCCCAGTGATAGCCCCCTCTGTCATTCTCTCCCAATCCCACTCTCTCCCTCATCCCTCCATGCCCCTTCCCAAGTTCACTGATAGGGAAGGTTCTCTTCCCCTTCCATCTGACCCTAGCCTATCAGGTCTCATCAGGATTGGACATGCCTCTTTTCTTTGAATGTTTATTTCTTTCTCTAGGTTTGGATTTTTTTTTTTTTTTGTCGTAATTTCATTGAGGAAATCATCTTTGCTTTTAGTCAATGCTGGTCCCTTCTTATGTCCAATATATTCTTTTTTAAAAATTTTTTTTATTATTTTTAAATTAATTTTTATTATTTTAATATTAATCACAGGTTTTTTTGTTTTTGTCTTTTTTTAACTTTGTATTCTAGCTATAGCCCCCTCCCTCATTCCCTCATATTCTTAGCTCTAGTCATTTGAACATATTCCTGAGTTATTGGAAGTTTTGAGGGACTGGAAGTTAAACAGAGTCCCCATAGGCAGACAGACAGGGAAAAGGGCCATGACTAGATAATCAAAATGATGAACTTACAAAGTGGCTGGTTTCTTCCTTCCCCTCCTGACCTGAGAGAAAAGCCAGACAACTTAAAAGGAGGCGGAGGGGAGGGGCTTGTGTACTTTTTCTGCTTCCAGTAGGACCCCCTGCTCATGAATTTGCTCAACACATTCAAGGGCAAATTGGACTATGTTTATATGACAATTGCAGGCCAGTCAGCCATCCTACCTTACTTCAAACTAGTCAGCCATAAATTAGGGGAGGAAATTCAAAGATTTAAACAAAAACAGAAACCAACACCCAGTCCCCAAGGAGAAGAGCTTCAGTTTCCAGAGCCTTCTCTTTGTTTTCTCTGAGCATTTGTTTTGAGCATGTGTTTCCTTATCCCTGAAAAGAGCCTTTCAGCTACTGATTTTGTCTGCTGGGATCTGCTGATTTCTCTCATGTTACCCATTGTTTTAAAGATTTTTTCTGCCTTTTAATTTTTTAACTGGCAGAGAGAATAAACCTAATCAAGACCACTAGCAGTAACTGCTAGATGATTTATATATATATATATATATATATATATATATATATATATATATATATATGTTATATGTAATACAGTATATGTAATATTGCATATACAATATTATACTATATTGAAATAGTCAATATTTGAAAGAGATATTGTCTCCAGCTTGTCTTCCAGCCTTGAAATTTCAGAATTTCAATTTCCTTGTTGGAGTTTTTCCCCTTTCTATTAAAAAAAATCCTGCAAATCCTTTTGCATTTCATGCACTTTACTAACTTTATTGGTTAAGTTCTTGACTGATTTCCTTACTTCATCCATCTGTTTATTTCAATCCTTTATGTAGTTATTGATCCTTTTTTAAAAAGCAGGATTTGGAAGCCGATTCTTTTTCCCTCTTTTGCTTCCTTTCTTCTGTTTTTTTTGTGGGGGTGGGGATGGGGAGCTTTCAGTTATGTCATCATCTCTGGTTTCTGGCATTCAGGAGTTGTGAGCTTCTAGAAATACCATACTGGCTTGTTGTTTCACATTGTGTGTGCTTGTTGTCTGTCTATCAGAGTAGTAGTTGGTGTCCTTCAATTTTTATTTTTCCTTTCTTCCTATTCATTTTGTTTATTCAATTTACATAAATAATCCTGGTGAGTCGTATTCATTTGGATTAAGCTGCTTACTCACTACTACTTTTTAATGTGTTGAGTCAAATGCAGTAAATACACTAATGATTTGTGTACATGTAATTGGTGGCTGTCGTCCATATTTCATTGGCATTTCTATTTTCTATAACCCTGGGTTCCAGAGCCACATACATACATACATATATATACATACAATATACAATATATATACAATATACTATATATATATTTCAATTGTCCTGAGAAAGGAAAGGAAAATATGAAAGAGAACTATTAATTGACTAAGATTAAAGGGAACAACATAGAAAAACTTGTATTATAAAATTAGGGATGTTAAGAACCTTTTGGTAGATCTCTGTAAAGAGGGTGTAATAGGATTTGAATAGCACATTTAGGCTGTTTTCCACTGGAATGGCAGAGCAGATGTGTGGATGGCAAGCAAGTGTGAAATCTCCTGATTTAAAGTTGTCTCGCCCTATTGACTGTTGACTAATTTCTTGTACAGAGTACCTCACCACTTAGGCTGCTCTCTCTGCCTTTCTAAGTAGTTAGGTCTCACTCGCTTTCTAAGCTAACACATTCGCTTTTGTCTCACTGAAGTCAGACCAAAAGACAGTGGAATTGACTTGCCTCTTTTTTTTTTTTCTAGAACATGTTTTCAAATTTGTATGAGTCACACTGAGCCCTCCTTAAACTGCAGAGTCAGATTCAATACACCCTGGGTGAGGAGACTGAGCTTCTGCATTGAGAAATCCCCCCCCCCCCACTGCCCAAGTGCTGCTGTTTTGTGGATTGCATGCTTGGTAGAAAAGGTCTGGAAAAACCTTTAACCAGCCTGGATTATGGAAACTGAAGAACCTCACACATAACCTGTTATGTTTGGAAGATGGAACTTGAACATCTTAAACATCTGACCTTACTTTATGAAAAGGAATCAGTGACTCCTCCAGTATTCCAGTATCTGCATTCAAGAAAGTGTGCATTTTTTTTGCCTTATTTTTTTAGGACAATTTTAAATAATTCGAAGTAGGGGTTCAGAGCAAGCCAGTTGCACTTTTTAATTGTTATTTTATTACCACAGATTATATAGCATTATTTTAGGATTGGAAGGATGAGCAAGAGGAACTTTGAGAAAAGAAATGGAGCCTGTTGACACTGAGCTAACTTTGGCATCACATGAATATGTTACCTATGAACTGGAGGAGTCTAATTTTTACCTGAAGTGGATTTAAAAACGAGTACTCTTTATAGATAATTCTAGTAAGAAATAAATATAACCGGACTGCACATAAGCCTTAGTAAACACCTAAAGATGACTGAACACCAACAATTTCACTGTGGAGTAATACACTTTGCCAAGTGTTTCTTTCACTGACTTAAAAATTTCAAACCTAATTTAACCCTATGCCTCAGTCTCCCTTTTCTTATCCTATCAAAAGCACGCTAGTAATGCCTGTGTTACAGAATGTTACAATAGCCCATAACACATTTCACCAAACATGAAGACGATACAAATGCAATCATTACTAGTATGAGCTTTACGTGGAAGAATGATGGACTTTGGAAAGGATAGACATGTTTTAAGGTATATCTGTTCTAAACATCTTTTTAAACAATCTCTTGCTTTCTCATATGTTTGGGATACATACGGAGACACTAATAAGTGCACGGGCTACCACTTCCCCAAATTACTTTCCTTTTCATCAATTCCATGCCAGGCTTTTGCCCTTCTTTCACCCCTAGCCTCAGGAAACTAAGCCAAATTTGCAAACTAGCAAGAGATTTGATGGCTGCAAAACTAGAAATCCATGACAGCCACGTAGCTGGTATAGGGATGGTATTGGCTCCTGCTGACCGTAGCATGTTTCCTTATAGGATTCTAATGCTAATGCATGCCCCCCACACATAGAAGGAGACAGGAACCGGAGAGGAAATCTGCTTGTGGTGCAGAAAAAAAAACAGGAGAGATTAAGAGGCCAACCACATTGCTCTTTCCTTATCTCAAGGTGAGTCAAGGGTGCCTCTGTCTGACAGGCCAGATCACAGAAGGCCCATGTTTGTCTTTTGATCTCAGAGAACAAAGAATAATGCTCTGGTTTATTTCTACAGCTTGCAGAAGGTAGAGAGATAAGTTACCTGCTGGGGCTGAGGGATAGAGTTAGTCCTGGAATCACCGAAGTCCTTTTAATTCCTGCCTTCCAATAGGAAGAGTGATCCTTTATTTTTTAGGTTTTGATTAAATTATCATTGATGATAATGTATGTAAGGCATAGGCAGTAGACACTTACTGATGTATGTTTGTTGAATTGGGATGCATTTTACTTAGTGAATAATCAATTTCTGAGAAATGTTTTAGAGGGATACCTTTAACATCAACAATTAACATAAGTTGGTAAATAAAAACCAATTTATGCAAGGCAAGCTCCTCGTTTTCTCTCAAATGTGGCCACAATTGAAATATACAAATCTATAGGACTACAGGAGGGACCTTCTGTGTCCGCCAAGATGTACCTGCCTCCTCATTTTTTTTTTTTTTTTTTTTTTGGCTGAGACAATTCTTACCCTGTGAAAGAAGGTATGATATGAAAAGTCTTCGTCACCTGCAGGCTAGGATAGGAAGTGTTGGGACAATGTGAAAAAGAGGAAAGTCAGCTTTTCTCTTCACAAAATGATGAATAAGTAACTTTCCATCTGGAGATAAAAGAACACCTAAATTGATTGACTGAAAAATCCAAGCACTGTTTTTATTGATTCTTACTTTACTATGTTATTTGTTAATTCATTTAATTTTCTCTTTCTAAAATAGTTATTAAAACCAATTTCAATGTCAACTGTCATGCTAGTGATGAAGAACGTTGCTTGCTTCCTTGAGGAGCTCACCATGGGAGAGGAGATAGACATATTAACAAGTAATGGCGCATTTGAGGTTCATGCAGGTAGCTATAGGGCACAGGGTAGAACTGGAATGCAAAATGATCCTGTTTCCACTTCTGAGTTACAGAGAGTGTGAACCAGGGAAAATGACAGCCGTCATAACGTGAAGTATAGTTTGAGAATAGGTAGAAATATTCATTGAGTGACTTAATTATGTGTATCCACTGACCTCATTGTTTTATTTTTAGCATAATTAGCACAAATATCCTAAGAAGGTAACTGGCTTTATTTATAGATGGGTGTGATGTATATGAACAGAAAGCGCCATTTCCAGCAGTAGAGAACTTACTAACTTGATTTTTGGTACATCTATACTGCATCGTATTAATTTAAGTATTAACATTATGCTATTGAAGATAAGAGACAGTCTTTATTGTGAGATGTGAAGCAGAGTTAATTGTGAGCCTGCACATCTCTTTGGATTCCAAGTGTGTATGTTTGCACGACTGTTTCAAGAAACATAATGAGAAATGCTGCTTATCTTGTTATGATGTGTAATTCTGACTGCAATTTTTCTTCTTTCTTAATTGTTCTTAGATAAATCACTTTGTTGATCGGATCAAATTACAGGAAACAAAAAGTTTTGCTAATACTTACAGCTCTCTGGGGAGTGTTGTTACTTGCGCAGCACTAAAATTCTTCCCTTACACTCTATTGTAGTCATGTGAACTTAAGCTATGTAGTAAAACTACTACACAACGGACCTCATTGTTAGCTGCCAGAGAAGATTCTCCTTATGATCTCTGTGTATTCATATTCAAGGTGACTTAATTAAATGCTAGAAAAGAATTCACAAATCTTCCCACATAGCAAACGGAGCCATCTTTAATTCTTGATATTACCACTTTATCCCCTCAGTAACAGCATAAGTGTGTCTGCCTAAACACCACTGGAACAGCGTCAGTGGCAATTTGGAAACGTTTCCCCCTGGCTAAGCTTCCTCTTTGTCCCCTAAGATAACTCTCTCTATTCTTGAGCCTGTTTTGCCCTATTCACCAGAAAAGGACATCGCAGATAGGCTTATATTAAGGCTCTTGAGATGGGATGTCTTCTATTTCCTTGCTGGGCCCCCAGTGTAACCACAGCTGTAATAAAAGAGACGCTGAGGGGAGGATTAATGCAGAGAAAGGGATGCAATGGCAAGAGAGAGACATTCCAAAGTACTGGGTTGCTGGCTTTGAAAATGGAGGAGGGGGCTGTCAATCAAGGAATATAACTTTAGAAGACAGAAAAGAAAAAAAGGGACACTTCATCCCTCCAGCCAGAGGTGCACTGCCTGCTAGACACTTTGACTGAGGTTACCTTTCACACTTCCGGCCTCTGGGACTGTAAAAGAATAAAGTTTATGTTGTTTGAAGCCATCTGATTTAGCAACAACAGAAAACCAACAGAGATGATTTTGGTATCTTTTCAGTGCCTGCCTATTTTGTGGAGTCCTGGAGGATTTCATAGAATTCTTCTCATGTTGCTTTTTAGTTCCAATGTTAAGAACTAGGTTCTTCTTGTTCCTCTGTCTGTTCCCTTAAGACTTTAAGCCTCATGATTCCTTCAAACTTTGGTATTTGATAAATCTATGGTTATGCCAGCAAGCAGAGAACAACTGAGTAGAATGAAGATCTTGAAGAGATTGTATCACATAATCACCATGCCTTTCCCAGGTATAGTATTTTTGTTTGTTTGAGACATGTTTTTCTGTATCCCAGGCTGGCTTCAAATTCATCATGCAGCCAAAGCTTGCCTTGATTTCTGTCCTGCCTCTATTTCCCAAGTGCCGAGATTATAAGTACATGTTTAGGGCCATGTTTTAATGGATGCTTCAGATATAGTCTTCTTAGGATGCTATGCTTTGCAGATTTCTTCTGCTCCTCTGTAGTGCCCGTCTCTCACTAAATTTTAGGGCATTACTATGTAAACATAGACATGGCTAGCTTCTTTCAAAAGATTATTTAAATAATGTTTTTATTCTTTTAAAACTTGACAGTTTTAAAATGTGGTTCTAAGTGGCAGCACTATGCTGAGAGCTTTGACATCACAGGTATTGGACATCACAGGTATTGGATATCACAGGTATTGGATTTCACAGGTGTTGGACATCATCATGGGTACTGAAAATCATAGGTAATAGCCTTATAGATGGGCAGGTTGGAACTTTGAGATTTTGTGTATTTCCAGGATAGGATTTAAATGAGTCTGTTTGCATTTGTCTTCATCTGAATTGCTCCTGTGCTATGCAGGTGTCTTGGAAGTGTTGTCTGTGTTTCATGGCCTCTGTTTTCTCATCGCCACCCCCTCATTAACTTCTGAAATGCAGAACAAATCTATTTGCTTGCTCTGCGATTTTGGCATTGGTTCTACAGTTCAGCAGTGCATAGGCCCCCCTAAAATCAATATGATTGTTCACTTCTTCTAGAGAAGAATTCCCTAAGAAATCACGATTGTGATGTTTATTTTCTGTGGAAGTCAGCAACTTGATCTCTAAGGAGAATTAGAATCACTGGGATCAGTGGTTTCCATATGTTGCAGCTTCAGATAGTTGTGAACAGTGTGGAGACAGTGCTGACAGACAAGGCCATCCACCCCACCCCCACCCCATCCCATCCCCACAGCTATCTCCTTCAATCACAGGTCAGTGTGCCCATCTTCTCAGTCTATAACATCTTGGCCTGCCCTCCTTCCCCAATGGTGCTTCCATTTTCTTTCTTGAGTTTCAACAGCTGAAATAAACAAACACGAAATCTGATGTATTTACTCTAATGAATTTTTTTGAGACCACGTCTCCTTACTTAAAACAAACAAATAAAAAATAAACAAAAAAACAGGAACAAAATAAAAGTCTTTATTGGCAATTTCTTTTATAAAAATAATTGAAAATGCATTTCTTCCTTTGGGCACAGTTTTGATTATTATTTTTATACAGATGAAAGTTGCATAATAACTTAATCCAGTTTTTGATTGGGCTAGTGGGAACCTTAAGGCCAACAACTGCATTGCTTTTTTAGCTGCTTCTTACATTCTATGACCAAAGTATGGAGTTATGAGAAGGTTTCATTTTAATCGCAATCCTAATCAATTATGGATATTCCCAGTGGAACACCCACTAGGAAGCTGGGTGGCTCTGCAGACTTACAGAGCACTGTGATGGATTTCTTCTATGCCAGAGGGAAGGAAGCATGGTACGCTGGAATGGATATATACGTGTATGTTGGCCATGGCCTGGGTAGATGTTTGTTTATTTCACATTTATTGGTGTTTGACACATCCTTCTTTAACCTTTTAAATCTTCTCTTCCAGGCTTATAATTCATGTAATTTTTGTATCGATTTTCCAAAGCAATTTGTTTTGTAATTTATTTTAAGGAAACAGACTCAACTTTCTAAATCTCTGGGTAACAGTTGAAACAGAGAAATAAAAATAATATTAAGAAGTTTAAAAGAGCACACATACACACATATACATGCACATATACCAACTATTTGGGGATATTCATAATATCTGGAACTGTAGAGATGATTTAGTCAGTGAAATGCTTGTTGGGCAAGCATGAAGACACTGGCTTAATCCTGAGAACCCATGAAAAAAACTGCATACAACAGCCTGTGGTTATAATTCTAGTGGTGGTGATGCGAGGCAGGAGGATCACTGGGGCTGCCTGGCATGCCAGTCTAAGTGAATGTTGAGTGTCAAAATGCAGTGAATGACAAGGTAGAGAAGTGACTGAAGAATGACACTTTCTGTTGATCTCTAATTTCCACATTCATGTACCCACATGTGAGTGCACACACACATACACACACACACTCAAATTCACAGAAAGAAGCATAGGCACACAGATATACACAGACACACATATGTACAGACATACACACAAAGACTCATACACAAAGATGCAGACACACACACACACACGCACACACACACACACAACCTAAGGATCCTTCTTAAATCTGTAAAATCCATTCAAACAATCACATTATAGTCAGCAATTCATTTCTTTTGCTGTGTTGTATGGAGCTCAAGTGTACAGCTCTTTTCCTTATGTACTCTCATCTCTTTATTCCTAGGATTTCAGAGGACACATTGGACCTTTTCTGAGTTATGTCTAAGACAACACAGATTTAGTCTTTTTCCTTGAGTGTGCACAGGTAAGCCTAGGCTAGGCTACGTGTCCAAAAATTCAATAATGCAGGCAGATGGCTACTGCTCCTGCCAGGCTTGACATTTATAGTATAATTCCAGGCTTCTTGAACTAGATCTTTTGATCTTCTATCTTCTGGAAGCCACACTACTGAGTGCGTATTTTTGTGCAGCAACACTTATGTTCAGTGTCGCAAGATTAAAAACTTTAAAAATGACCATCTTTTACTTTCCTTGTGTCTTATCCATCACACACACACACACACACACACACACACACACACACACACATTTCCTTTTGCCTTGGAGGGTATATTGGTAGGTTTTTTTTTAATTTTATTTTTCTTTTTAGTTACATTTTGTTAACTCTGTGTCCCAGCTGTATCCCGCTCCATCATTCCCTCCCCAACCCCACACTCCCTCCCTGGTCTCCCCCCTGCCCCTTTCCAAGTCCACTGATAGGGGAGGACCTCCTCCCCTTTCATTTGATCCTGTTTTATCAGGTATCTTCAGAGCTGGCTGCAAAGTCCTCCTCTGTGGCCTAACAGGACTGCTCCTCCATATTGGTAGTTTTATGTCAACTTGACACAAGGTAGAATCACCTGGGAAACAGGAACCTTAATTGAAAAAAATGCCCCCACCAGATTGGCCTGTAGGATATTTTGTTGATTGATGTTGATGGGGAAAGGCCCAGGTCACTGTGGGTGGTACAACCTCTGAGGCTGGGCCTTCTAGGTGCTATAAGAAAGGCTGAGCAAGCCCTGGAGAGAATTCCATTAAGTAGCTGTTCTCAATGGACTGGAATTGAAATTGATGCAAAAGCCATTGCTTGAGTTCCTGCTCATACTCTCCTCGTTGGTAGGCTGTAAATTAATAGTGTAAGATGACATAAGCCATTCCTCACCAGGTTGCTTATGGTCTATGGTCGTAGTGTTTTCGTCACAGCAACAGAAGCTAGCTGACACAGAGAAAGGTGCTCACTCAATTCTACTTAAAGGTTAGCATGTGCACTCAATCAAATACCACTGCCTCTCCCTCACCTAGTCTATCTCTCTACTTAGCATGTCCATAGTGCTTTAATTTTCTCTTCATAATTATGGAGGATACAAATAATATTCTATCAGATACCTGTCACCACAAGGAAGCACTTTGTTTTGCATATGAAACATAAATCTATTAACCGCATGGGACTTGGAAAGGCTCCTGGATGCTAATGATCTATACAGCACGAATCTCTTGCATTAGATTGTTTAGTTGTCTGGTCTGCCTTTCCTTTTCTCTGTCCTCCTTTCTCCAGCCTTTCTCCTTCTTTTCTTCTTGTATTACTTGCTAAGACCCATGCCAGTGGGATATATTTAAATTCTTTGTGAAATTAAGCCTTTCGCAATGTCTTTATTTTTGTTATTTCCATTAACTGCTGCCCGATATTTCCCCTAGAGAGAAACCATAGAATGTGCTTCCCTACAAAATGATGGCAACTTTTACTTGAGGATGTGTAGTAAGAACTAATTAATGCTGTTGATGCGTAGGGGCATTTCTTCTCTCATTTTACTTGGTTAGTGTGGCTGCTGGTTGAAGCCAGGAGCCACAAAAGCAACAAAAATAAAAAATTTAAAAAAAAAACAGTGATTCATTAAAATATTTGAAGCCAGACATTTAATAATAATAAAAAAACAATGCCTTAACTTCTCATTAAACTTTGATGTTATTCTTTTGAGCTTAAGGATTTTTCTATTCTAAATCTTTGCTGAAATGCTCCTAAAGTGTGCTTGCTGCAGCTGAGGGTTGCTGAGTAAAGGGACATGGGAGATTCACTTGTTTTTGTTTGTTGGTTGATTGGTTGGTTGTTTTTTGTTTGTTTGCTTTCGATTTTTTTTTTTTTTTTTTTTTTTTTTTGTGAGCTGGTCTCCTATAGGGTCTTTTTTCTTCCATGCTTGAATAAATTGTGTGAGAAACAAAACAGAACAAATCATTTAATGGGTTTTGAACTGATGCAAACCTCTGAAGCCTGGCCAAATAGTCTTGGCAGCTGGAACCACAAAATCTTAGCCTAGTTGATCAGCAACGGAGATGCATGACGCAGCATCCCTAACCTTCAAAGGTTTGTGGCCTGAGTTAGAGTCCTCATCACCTATTAAGCACCACTGGGAGAATCTCTAGATTGAGTCCTGGAACCTAGCTGGAGTGGCCTAGGAATTTGTCCAGTTCATCACTGCTCCTTTGGAATGAGGCTGCCTACCAGCCCCACTGGCTCTCTTGATGAATAATTATTTGAGACTAGAGTAGCCATTTAATCACTCAGCATCCTACAGCCGAAAGTTCTTTTTTCTTTTTCCCTTTTCTTTCTTTCTTTCTTTTTTTTTTTTTTTTGTGACTCTTGAATGAAACCTCTGGGGTTTGCTCCTTTCTCAGCTGTCTACTTTTGAGCTGAAGGTATAAGGCTCACTTACTGAAGAGCAAAGTGACATTCAATAACAGGTGATCTGAATTTCAGGTTAATATGCCAATTCTGCCAACTATCAGTTCTTGGTACCACCTTTGACTTCAGTACACACCTAACCCCACTTTTCCACAGCCTTCATAATTGAAGAAATGTAAACGGCTTTGTAAGTTTAGCTGGACCAAGTTCATAGCTTCAGGAAAGTCCCAGCCTGACTTTGCCTTATCTCCCACAAGCACCCGGCAGGAGCTGCCACTCCTCCCTGTGACTTCTAACAGCATCACAGGGCAATGGACAACTTCCAAAGAAAATTACATTTATCTTTGTGACTTTTCTGCTTTCATCCTGAAAACATTTCCATTCATCTTTACCTCTGCATCCTTATCCCTTCATGCTGTTTTTTGTTGTTGTTGTTTTGTTTTTGTTCTTATTTATTAATTTTTTTTTTTTTTTTGTAAAATAAGAGATGGCATTGCCTGTTCTCTTAGGCCTATGCTTTCTCATCTTGTCACTGACGCTACAATTTTTAAATGATAGTGTGCATTGGAATTAAAGAAGTTCAGTATTAGATAGAACATAGGCAAAAAATATTATCTTGAAAATGGCAAAAATAGGAAAAGACGTGTTGCTGAGAGGATATAAGATGGGCAATAAGCACACCAAAAGATGCTTGACATGAGTAGAGATCAGAAAAATACAAATTAAAATCACAAGGGTATATTATCACATACCTATCAGAATGACTAATATGAATACAAAATACCTGTTTTAATTTCTTTCAAATTGCTGTGACTTTATAAAAGAAACCATTTCATTTGGGGCTCATAGTTCGAGAGGGTTAGAGTCCATGAGCATCATGATGAAGAGCATGGCAACAGGCAAGCAGGCTGGCAGGGCCCATGGTACTGGAACAGCAACTGAAATCTGATCCACAAATATGAGGCAGACAAAGAGAGCTATTTGGAAATGCCATCAACTTTTTAAAGTCAAAGTCCACTCCTTTCAAGCAGTATTCAGGAGACTCATGAATATCTGAGTAATTAATGTTAGTAGCATAATTAATAACCTAGCCTATACTCCCAATGGAAAAAACAGTTCTAATGTAATGACTTTGTTCATGTGTTGTTTTTGTTGTTGTTTGTTTGTTTTTTTCAAGATAAGATTTCTCTGTGTAGCCTTGGCTGTCCTGAACTGGCTTTGTAAACCAGGGTGGCCTCAAACTCACGGAGATCTGCCTCCCTCTGCCTCCCCAAGTGCTGGGATTACAGGCCTGTGACACTGTGCCTGTCCTGCTCATGTATTTTTTATTCATGTCCCAAATTATTTTTCCAACCTAAAATTTATTTTGAGTCCACAGAACAGGGATAAGATTTGAAATACATTTTCCTTCTTTCTTTCTTTCTTTCTTTCTTTCTTTCTTTCTTTCCTTCCTTCCTTCCTTCCTTTCTTCTTTCCTTCCTTCCTTCCTTTCTTCTTTCCTTCCTTCCTTCCTTCCTTCCTTCCTTTCTTCTTTCCTTCCTTCCTTCCTTCCTTCCTTCCTTCCTTCCTTCCTTCCTTCCTTCTTTCTTTCTTTCTTTCTTTCTTTCTTTCTTTCTTTCTTTCTTTCTTTCTTTCTTTCTCTTTTCTTTTTTTTTAGTTTATAATTTAATTATAACATTTCTCCTTCCCTTTCCTCCCTCCAAACCTTCACATATGGCCCCACCCGATGCTCTTCAAATTCATTACATCTCCTCAACCCTTTTTTAAATTCTTTGATTACATCATTACTTTTTTCCTTTTTTTTTTCCTTTTCTTAAATCAAGGATCGTTGGTTTTTCTTTTCCCAAGATGCTGCTTGAATGCTATTGCTAAGATAATTATAGATGTTTTCTAATAAAGCTTTTCTTATAATGAAAGTTTTCATTGAAATTACAGTGGTTAATATAAATAAGAAGCACCCTTAATATTTAATATCATTTAAAAAAAGTTAATTGTGACAGCAATTCCTTGGTGTTTGTAGTCTTTGCATTTCCAAGCATTTATGTATTAATATGTAAATTTTGACCCCATTGTTTTAAAATTACTGTGACATTGTAGTTTACTGAATAAAGCCACAGGTGTGAGCTCTGTTTGAATGAACCATCAATTTAAGATTATGTACTGATTGTCACAGGAGAATGGCTTTGGTGGAATTTCAACTTTGTGCTTTAATTTTATTATACACAAATTTCCCTGTGTAGTAATTTTGTTTTGGTTTTAAGCATTAATAAATTATAAGAAATACTTCTTCAGCCTTAAAGACATCTGAACAACAACAAAAATCGGCTTGGAGGTGACCCTACCAAGCTGGGGAAAAAGCTGGCCCCACCCCTTTAGTGAAACTAAGTAGAGAAAGTGTGGTACCATTTGGTGCACTGATGTTCCCTGAAATCTCTCAGTTCTGCCAAGTGTGAAAGGGTAATGCTATTAGAATTCTCCAGATTCTGAGTTAACTTAGTGTTGGGACTTACTATTCTGGCACTTAAAAAAAAAAAAACAAAACACAAAGAAACAAAAAACAAAACAAAACAAAAAAAAACCCAGATGGGCTGTACCATCTTAATGAGTTTAACATTTTGTGACCTTCTGTGGTTGAAGAAGAATTGGACCAGAAGCCAGAATCTGTGGGTTCTAGTCTTGGCTCTGGCATTAACCAGCTGTGCGCATTTGAAAGTTAGTTTTCTCCTATGATGCAGAATTGTTGTCTATTATAAAATTATGAATTGGGCTAAGTGATTCCACAGGTTCCTGTTCTGATCTAACAAACAAACTCTGGGTTGGAAACATAGACATACTAATCATGTTTATTTGGAGAAATTAATTTTGCTGATCCTCATTTTTATTGCTAGTAAAACGGGTTAGGTAATAGCAGAGTCTGAGGAATAAGTGAGCTAGTTCTTGTCAAACATATAATGGGTGGCCAGTGAAGATTAGCTATTGTTTTTTGTGAGTCCAAGGCTAGCAATTTGAATACTGATAATGGGTCTCTTACATTGGTTTGGCGTACAATGGATAGCCTCTACTATGGTGAGAAATAATACACATTCAGTGGAAACTATGTTTTCCATTGTGAATTTTCATCCTCCCCTAGTCCAGTGATGTGTGCTTCTCAGTTCTCTCACATTGCTGAGCAGGTGCAGCAATCTGCAGCTCTCCATAAGCTATGACTCCACTGAGGTAAGCAAATGGCCCTTCAGCACCGTATTGCATAAAACATAATTTCTGTTTCAAACAAAAATGCAATTTTCCTAACCTCCATTATCGGCAATTTGGTTTATTTTGTTTTTGTCTTTTCAGGACTTCATACATGCTAAACAAGAGCTTCATTCCAAGGCTTCCCCTTTTCTGGGGGAGGTGCAGGGAGAGAGCAGAAACAATGCAAATTTAATCTGCATTCGTTGGCTCATTCCTATCATCTTAATCCAATTAAGGCTGAGACAAACTGATAGCCTTGAGTTCAAAGCCAGTCTGGCTTGCATAGTAAATTCCAAACTAGCTTGGGTTACATAACAAGACCTAATCTAAACAAAAAACAAAAAACAAACAAACAAAAAAAACTAAACAAAAACCACAAAACAGTAACAAATAGCTCAGCAACATCAACAAAGCCACCTTCTTACATACAAACAAGACATGTAAGCTTGTGTGTGATTGTTGAACAAGAAAGTGATGAGGTCACTGTTCTTACACTCTTAAACACATTTCTTTGTTGGTTCTCTGCCTTTGTAGAATCACAGTCTCATTGTAAAGGCTGAGTGGAGATGGCTAGACATGTGAATTGATCTATAGATTTTGAGAGTCATGTACTAACTAGTTGAGCCTCTAACTCCAGTCTAATATCAGCCGCCATTAATAAAAACAAGAAATCTACAAATCTTAAAGGTACAATCCAACCTTGAACTAAATAAAAAAATCTTCCTGACTTTGGCTCTCAGGAAGTGGCTTTGGAGAACTCTCTTGGTTTCTGCTTTAGTTGTAGCTATCTGTCTGAATTGCTCTTGAAGATACAGAGCAAATAGGTAAGGACAGCACTGGAAACATCTAGTCCTGTGGGCACTTTGTAAAATCAAATAATGCTAAAAAGGTTTTAACAGAAAAGTATGGTCCTTCGTTCTCTCCTCTTATCTCAGCTTTGTTTCCCAGAATCAGCTACTTTTGGTGTTTCTCTTTATTTTATCTAAAGGTTTCTTTCATAGTTTATAAGTCATGCTACTATAATGACTATTAGGCATACAAACATTAGAAATCACCATTAATTTGGTGTTATATGATAAGTTCAGTTTTCTCAGTTATTATCACTTGCTTGCATATATACTTCTACCTAAATAATTTACATGTTCATTTCTTATTTCATCATTTATACACTTTGGTATTTCTAGTCCAAAAATGAAGGCCATTTCCACTTATGCGTTCTTTTATATTTCTCTGAGAACTTAGAATAATCTCTACAAAGTTAATGTTAATGATCTTTGTTTATAGACTGATTTTAAAAATTATATATTTATATATATACACATACATATAAAATATATATGTAACAACAATCAAAGAAAAAGAGGGCATCAGTTTGAAAGAAAGTGGTAGGGGAGACATTGATGAGATTACAGGGAGGAAAGGAAGGAAGTGATGTAATTGTGTTTTAGCTTAAAAGATGATACAAAGTAAATGTATTTTCATCATCAGAAGGCACACTCTGTGCTAGATAGAGTTTGTTACTACTGCAATCCTCTTTCTACAGTATAAACAAGCCCTCTGTGTTGCATAACACATACCAACTTACTCTAGCAGCAAGCCTATCATTTTATATAATTTTCCTCTCACCCGAACTTCTGAGCTATAGCCCGCTGTTTATTTGGATGTCATACTTCCTATATTGTTGCATTTCTTTTCCTTCTAGTAGTTCTGATTGCGTCACTTGATTTTTTGGGGGGGGGCTTTGTACTCAGAGGACACACCAAGGTGTCTCAGGTGTACATCAGAAGGCTAATCTGCCCTTGGCTAGAGGTCCTGTGGTTATCTTTCAAGGTATCACATTTATACAGGAGCAAGAAACACCAAAGTCTTCCTGCTCTGGGTTCTGAAGAAGGCCAGAGGCCAGGGCTTTACACAGGGAATAAGTAAGAGCAGTGCCTGCATCCTCAGCTTCCTTTCACATCTTGTTGTCAAGACAACAAACATTGCCTTTACTGCTGTGGACACCATTGCCACTCTGCCTATCAAAGTTTTTATAACACAGAGCCACTCAACCTTGAGAAGCTGGGGATGAAAAGAAATTCTCTGAGACACTTGTGAAATTTCTGATGTCAGGGTACAGGTGCTTAGAAGGTATTTTTCCCTTACAATGTGTTTTGTCAATATTTTTGACTCCTGAGACTTGTGAACTCTGATTACTTTGGACTCAACCTTGGGAAGCAAATTTACCTCTGATCTGAGATGTTTGTTTCACCCTGAATCTTTCCAGAATGCCTAATTGAATGATCTCTGAGAAGGTGGTGATGAATGGGAAAAAAATCACAGCTGGCTGATGCATAATTGCCACTTGATTTGAGGGATATTCAAATATATTTCAAGCTGCCAGATGGTACTTGGTTCAGACTGCTATGCTGTGGGATCAATGGGGATGAAAACATTGGCTCTTTGCTCCTAAGTGATGGGAGTGGGCATGGGCTTGAAGGCAATTCTAAAATATTGCAAAACGCAGAGGCTTCAGCAAGATATAAACCTGATGATCTTTACTTAAAAACATTTACAGTTTCTCTACCTCAACATGGCCTGTGATTTTCACCAGGAGTTTGAGCACAGGGGTGCTGACATTTCTTTCTCTTTCTGAAGCATGGTCCTTGCTAGACAAAGTCTTCTTTGAACGTCACTGAGTACAAAGCTTTGGCAAGAGCAACTACAGAATGGTGGTGGTGGTGGTGGTGGGGAATGTAATAGTCCACCTAACAGCCCAATGAGCTGAACAACAATGCTGACACTGTAGAAATAAGTCATAGTTATCAGAGCCTGTTCAGTGTATTGCCCAATGAGTTCTTGCATGCAGCCCTTTTTACAAGGAAAAAAAATTAAAAAGAATATACTTTCTTCTCTGAATAAACTCAATGCAACTCATCAAACGTGCAAGGAAGGATAGCAAATGCTAAGATCTCCAGGTCTCCAAATGGCTCTGGATATATGCATCTATGGATCCATGGATCTATGGATGATCTACGGTGAGCTTTTGCAATTACATATTTTAACAATAGCACCCAACTTCACTTAAGTCTGAAGATAAAGTTTCAAAGAACTTTGCTGTCCTTGAGGTCTTGCTATGGCCAGTCTCGTCTTTGTCTCACAAATGTCTCCATTTAATGTCAAAACCTAGTCTATTTAAAGAAAAGTTAAATGAACCTAGCTTGGAAAAACAAATTCCCTGGGGTCTCAAGCATAGAGACAACAAAACAGACTAAAATTTTCCTTATAAAGATAGTAAATTCATCTTTTCTGGGGAATCTGGTAAGACTATTATTGTGATTTAGCTCAGTACTTTTTTTTTCCTACCTGAGGGACCTCTTTGTGGAGGAGGGATTTGACTTATTATGTGTAGCTTCAGGAAACAAAAGCCAGACCAATGAACAGGTACTAAAGCTCTCAGAAGCAATGCAATATCCAATTTTAAACAAATCTATAAAATCAAAGAGGTCTTCTACGCAATAATTTAGTTCCCAGTTTTCTTTTCTTTTCCATTTTCTCTAATGTCTTCACTTGCTTAATTTAACCCTCATTCTATTCTATTTGACTATATGCATTTTCTCCAAGTAATGAGACAGCATTAAATAGACTAAAAAAAAAAAAAAAAAAAAATCAATGAAACTAAAACATGGCTGATTTCCACAAATTAGAAACAGTGAGGTAAGATGAGAGTTCCTGCACTGTGATGCATGCGGTATGTTGTCACTCAGCGTATAGGACCACTGTGACACACAGACCAGGGGTTCTGCCATTTGGGGGTGCTTACAAATTTAACAGTCTCTTCCATGCTGACAAAAGGCTATAAAAGAGACCTTGTTTCATGTAAGTTTGTGCGATATTGGGAAAGGATAAAGATAATTTGTATAGTAAAAGAAAGGATACAAAGACAAGACATGCTATCAAGATTCCATCCTGGACAAAACTGCCAATGTGTGTTGCTTCTGCTAAAAACGGAATGATAAAACTGACTTTTTCAGTCGCTTTTAAAAATGCCCGTAGAACAATCACAAATGATTATGCTCTAGGCTTTGGAAGACAGCTGCTTCTTAGGGAACGTGCCTCAAATCAGCTCTTTTAGCTTGTGGGCTAAAAATTGAGGCAGAAAAAGCGGAAGGATTTGGCCACAGTGGCAACCAATTGACAGGAAATCAATCTTAACTTCCTATCATTTGGTGTAATTTGTTGTTCACCTCAATATGCTCATGATGACACACGTGAAGCTGTGATCAAGTTGTAGTTGGGTACATAACGAAAAGGATCATTTTGATAAGCAATTCTCAAAACAAGCCAAATTCAAGCACTCTACACAATTGCAGCTAACAGAAGCCATGCAATCTTGTTCCAAGCTGCTGTTCATTGGGCTACACGGAGGGGCTACATACAGCCAGAGGATTTGGCTTAAGAATAAATCCAACCTGAGCCCTGCCTTAGATGTAATCACAATATAATCCTGACATAATTATTGTATTTTCTGATACTCCTTTTAGAGATAAAAAACTATTTGTCATCCCTTTGGGCTATCCTGTTTCCCATTAGTTTAGAGTTAATAACTGCTATCAAAAGCTCCTGGTCCCAATTTATTGAGAGAGAAAGACATTTACTATTTCCCAAAGGATGGGGGATACAGCAAGAAGGCAGATATCCCCAGTTGTGGTTAGTTATATTCACGGGGTTTGCAGAAGTGTCAGAAACTCGATGTAAGAGAATGTGGACCAAGATGTAACGTTAAAAAAGGGGGGTCCTAGTTTAAAAAAATAATATGCTTCTGAACTAAAAAAATAAAAAACAAAACAAAATATGAGAGTTTAATTATAATTCAAAATGGCTTTTTTTTACAAAAAAATTTTTAATTAATTATAATTTATTCACTTTGTATCCCAGCTATAGCCCCCTCCCTCATCCCCTCTCAATCCTGTCCTCCCTCCCTCTTCTCCTCCCGTGCCCCTCCACCAATAGGATCTCTCTGATAGGGGAGGTCCTCTTCCCCTTCCATCTGGCCCTAGCCTATCAGGTCCCATCAGGACTGGCTGCATTGTCTTCCTCTGTGGCCTGGTAAGGCTCCCCCGCAGGGGGAGGTGATCAAAGAGCCAGCCACTGAGTTCATGTCAGAGACAGCCCCTGTTCCTCTTAGTAGGACACCCACTTAAAGACTGAGCTGCCATGCGTTATTTCTGTGCAGGGTTTCTCCATGCATGGTCCTTGGTTGGAGTATCAGTCTCAGAAAAGACCCCTGTGCCTAGAATTTTTGGTTCTTTGCTCTCCTTGTGGAACTCTTGTCCCCTCCAGGTCTTTCTATCTTCCCCTTCTTTCATAAGATTCCCTGCACGCTGCCCCAAGTTTGGCTATGAGCCTCAGCATCTATCTGCTTTGATACCCTGCTGGGTAGAGTTTTTCAGAGGCCCTCTGTGGTAGGTTCCTGTCCTGTTCCCTGTTTTCTCCCTCTTCTGATGTCCATCCCATTTGCCTTTCTGAATGAGGATTGATAATCTTACCCAGGGTCCTCCTTCTTGCTTAATTTCTTTAGGTGTACAGGTTTTAGTATGATTATCCTATATTGTATGTCTAATATCCACTTACAAGTAGAAACGATCACCCTGAGTGAGGTATCCCAGAAGGAGAAAGACATACATGGTATATACTCACTTATAAGTGAAAATGGATTTGTTTTTCTTTTTTTATAATTTATTTGTTTATTATAATTTATTCACTATGTATCCCAGCTGTAGTCCCCTCCCTTGCTCCCCCAGTCCCACTCACGCTCCCTCTTCTCCCCAATGCCTCTTCCCTAGTCCACCGATAGAGGAGAACATCCTCCCTTTCTGTCTGACCCTAGCCTATCAGGTCTCATCAGGGCTGGCTGTATCATCTTCCTCTGTGGCCTGGTAAGGTTAAACCCTCCAGAGGGAGGTGATCAAATAGCAGCCCATTAATTTCATGTGAAATACAGCCCCTGCTCCCCTCACTAGGGAAACCATTTGGAAACTGAGTATCTTATGGTCTTCCTCTGAGCAGGACTTCTAGGCCCTCTCCATTCAGAGTCCTTAGTCAGAGTATATGTCTCTGCAGCCCCCCACCCAACCTGTGCCCAGGGTTTTTGGCTCTGATGGTCTCCTTGTGGAGCTCCTGGCCCCTCCAGGTCTTTCTATCTCCCCCCTCCCTTTTTAAAAGATTCCCTGCAGTCTGCCCAAAGTTTGGCTACGAGTCTCAGTATCTCCTTCAATCCCCTGATGGGTCGAATCTTTCAGAATCCCCCTGTGGAAGGCTCCTGTCCTGTTCCTTGTCTTCTCCCACTTCTGATGTCTATCCTGTTTGTGCAAACATAGAAGTTAGAAAATACAAGAAGATTATGAAGGATGTGAGTCAAATTTTTAAAGAACTCACCCTTCCATGAATTCTATATGTTGATACCTATAGCCACACTACACAGATCATATCTGCTTGGTTTTCAATGCACCTACCTTTTGCTTGTTTAATCATGAGGCTTTCATAGCTAATCTCATGAGTGCTAGTGTATAGATGTTAATCTGATCTTTAGAGAACTAACCTTGACAGCCTGCAACATTAGAAAGCACTCCAACGCAATTTTGAAGATCTGGCATGCTAAGAAAACAATGATAAGATTTTTTAGAGCACCAAAGCTTGGGAATATGCCTCCTGTGTTCAGACCAGCTAGTTTGGATCAGTGGGTTTAGCCCTGGATAGCCTCCTCTCTCTTAGTGGTCATCCAAAATAAGCCATTAGTCCTAAAAGATTCTGGTCCAAAGTTGTAGATTAGTGAAAAGACAAACCTGTATTTAAATGCACATCTTGTTGGTATTCATCTTCATCTGTGAAGAACTAAAATTCAAATAGCTGTTGTGCTTGTCTCCTTCTTTAGTTAGGAAGTTAAATTGACTTGACAGGTCTCACGAAGCATTTTATTTTGGGCCATAGCACATGGCTCACCAAGCAGGGTATGCTGTATGGAGTGATGGCAGGCACAGTAGACTATGTATGGAGCAACAGAAGGAAGAGTCATTGTGGCCAATCAGTGGCTTTTTAAAGAGCCAAGAACAAAAGAATTATTGGTGCTAAACATTGTGAATACTTTTACCCAAGAGCTCAACCAGCTGTATTGTCTTAAGCTGCCTTCTTGCTCTACGAATCCTGGTGCTGTGAAAAAGGTTATTGCAGTCATGGAAGCACTCTTCACTGCTATTAGAAATGACACCATTTCAAATGCTTTGTTTTGCTACCATTATCTGTGTGAATTTGGGATTTTTGTTTAATTCCTTAGCCACAGTTAATGCATGACAAAAACTTTTCATGTGACACACAGGGTTATTTTCTATTCTTTTCACTTTTGCCATTTAGTCTTGTGAAGGTCCTCATTGGTAAATGGGATTCACTGTCATCCATGAGTTTAGGCTTCACTGAAGTAATCATTTTGGTGAAGGGATGAAAGGTGGAAGGCATTGTTGGTAGTTCTCTGGTCAGTTTGTTTGTTGTTTCTGCCTTCGTTCATTCTTTTGTTTGTTCCTTCTATTCTTCCTTCCTTCTTTCTTCTAAAACTTCTCCCAAGTCTCATGTACTGTAGGCTGCAATGAATTTCTTATGGAGCTAAGAATAACCCTGGAGTTCTTACTTTTCTATCTCATATACACATCTCCCAAGTGCTGAGATCATAGGTATGTCCACCACACACATTTCACCTGGAGAGTACTTTGAGCTGACTTTTATACTTCTGTGACATGTCATGAAAAAAATCCACTGTGCCAGGAACTCAGTGTCTTACTAATATAAGTAATCTAGAAAAATATATTAATATATGTCTGCCTATAATTACTATATTAATATATTATGTACAATAATACATTAGTATATCATTCCAGATCATTCTATGTAGCTGTTATATATACATATTGTATTATTGTAATATATATGGCATATCTATATATATATAATTATATACTATATATACACTATATAGTATATATATTATTTGCTATTATATTATGTAATAATATATTATTATATTATATAAGTGTATTATATTATATACTATAAAATTATTATATATGAGATATGATATATTATTTTTTATATTATATACACGATATAGCATATATGTTATATATACATATAAATGTATAGATATGTATATGAGGTAGAGGTGAAAATAAAAAATCTAGACTTCAGGATGAAGCAGAGATTGCTCAGGCAACACACATACCAGTCGGGGAGAAAAAGATTGTCTTGGTAACAAAAGCTAATTGATTTATTAGGTTGCACTTATAATATTGTAAGTATGAAAAAGCATGAGCTCTCCACTTATGTATTTCATCACTTGTGATCGTTTAAATTGTAAGTATAAATTGTACAGAGAGGTTGAATCGGAATAAAATTGGGTAATGTGTATAAGCTATGAGAAGAGCGATGGATGGTGGGCATGCTGGGGATACATATGAATATGAGGGTATTTAGAGATTAGAACAGACAAGTAGGGAATGCAGGACCTTTAAAGAGGCTTTGGCTCCTATTAGTGGACTAGGGGAGGGGAACAGGGGGAGAAGAAGGAGGGAGGGTGGGATTGGGAGAAGCCGGAGGAGGGGGCCATCGCCGGGATACAAATTGAATAAATTGTAATAAAAAAAAGGCATTGGATAATGAAATTACAGAAGAGGATCATTAAAGAAAAAGTTTGAAAGCTTCTCAAATGCTAAACTTAAAATTCTGTTTGGAAACTGTTTTACCCAGATTTTATTTACTCTGCTCAGCTACTTTGACTGCATGAAGACTAGAAAGACAGGCGTTTATAAGCTCACTGGGAAGATAAGACCCACACCATACAAGCTTACAGTGCTTAATACCTCAGTCAGCCCAGCAGATGAGAGAAAATACAGATGAGAGAAAATACCTGGCCACTGTCAGGTGCACAGCAAACGTCCAGTACAATTTGCTTGCTTTCTCCCTGGCTTGACACAGAAATACAGGTGATTCTTCCCTGAGCTGGGTTAAAGGCCTGTTTTCCTGCTTGACTGTGGCTTCCTGAGGATAGAGCCAGCACCTAGCTGTACCCTTAGCACTTGGCAGAAGATAGGCATGCACAAAAAGCACTTATAGAATAAACACGGAGGGTAAACTGACAAATGCTCCTCAACTCTTCAACTCACTCACTCGGATTTATCCATCCTTGGTGCTCCTTAATTGACCACCCAGTGTGGACTGTGCAATCTGTTAACCTTGTTTTTGACACTTGGAGTCAGCCTGCTGAACATTTCTGCTTCCTCATGCTGAACTTCACTTTCTTGTCAAATTAAAAAAGAAATCTATTCATTAATGGAAAAAGTCCTTTAAATAAATACAGGCTTTATTTGCTTCATCGATTTACTTGATTTTTACCTAGAAGTAGGAAGAGCTAATGAGTCCAGATTCTTGCCTCATGTATTCCAAAAGTGAGAGGTAGAGACCTTTGCCATGCATAGTCCTTTAAGATGCTTTACAGAAGGCAAACTAGGATGTGTGCTGTGGTCTTCAGAGGACACTGGGAAAAATTAGGTACCATCTCTGCTTTCAAAGAAGTTTCTATCTAGAAAAGAAGGACAAAAAAAGAGCCAAGCTAAAAAGCAGAAAATTAACAAAGGCCTCAGATGACATTTAGTTGCAGAGAACATTTTGCATTCCAGACAGTCTCAGAGAAACCATTGGCCTGCTGTCAAATAAAACCAGAAGAGGAAGAGAAATCATTGCTCAATGTATCACCTAAAAACTTGGCCAGAATCAAGTATAAAAATTCAGTCTTGTCTAAGGGCTTTCTTAGAGGGAAGGGTCAATGCAATAAGCATAAGAAAGCGTTTTCAGCATGCTCCAGCAGCCAAGTGGGACATTACCTGATGTGTTAATGACTCCTATAGAAGTTCTCCCAAGCATCACACGGTACTAGAGTTTAGAGGCATTCATCTCTATCACTGTTGCCCTGGAGCTTGGGTTAGCAATTGGGAGAGATTACTTCTAGTAGCAAAGAGAGTGATAGGGATTTTCTAGAGTCAGAGGAGTGGAGTCTAGAGGCTGCCTGTTGGAGGGCTGAGTGCCTTCGGTACCACATTACAATAACACAGAAGAGAGGGTGGTCAATGCTTGAAATGGGTGACTCTAATGGTTGATGTTTAAATAGGTGACATTTCATATGGTTTCTTGTTCACTGTCATTTTCCTTCCTCCATTCAAGCTGCTTGGCTATATCTCCTTATGCTTCAATTGTATCATTAGATAATGAAAAAACGAAATCAGATTTTAAGAACTGTATCATTTTAGCACAATCTTTACAAAGCTTGTAATAGATCAGAATTTTACGTAAAACTATTTTTTTGGTGGTGGGGAATCAAAGTATGTTTAAAAAACTGTTAATGTTTTTAATATCTACAAATAACAGAATAAGAATACAAAAGATAAATGATATAAAAGATAAAACAATAATATGAAAGATAAAGGCAAAAAAAGGATTTCATTCATTACCATATAAAATGCTACAAATTTTCTTTCTTTAAATTTACTTTTCTTGTATTCGTTTTTGCTTTCAATACAGGACTACCTTTTATAAATAGTTTGCTTAGAAGCTAAAAAGAGGATAACTTGTCTCTATTAAACTCTACGTGAACAAGATGTGCAGACTCCAGCTATTACAGGCACACAGCATATCTTTTAGGTCGTGTATATGCCAGTTGTTAATCACAATCATTAGTGTAAGTTAAATCATATGGAGTTAGAAGAAAGAGAGTCATCCTAAAAGCAAAGGATATTAATCCTTAAAATCCATGGCTTTCTAATTAGTTGACTTATTATTTGAGGTTATTTATGCCTTCGAATGTGCAAATATATTTTCCTTTTGCTTTTAATCCATGCATGTGTGTGACGTGATGTGGTGTGTGTGTGTGTTTGTGTGTCTGTGTCTGAGTGTTTGTGCCTTGCCTCCTGAATGGAGTCAGAGGACAATACAGGTTGTCAGTACTCACCTTTTTCTCACTTCAAATGGGGTGTCTTCTTCACTGCAGCATAAGTCATACCAGGTGGCCTATGAGCTACCATAGATCTTCTGCCTCCCTTCTTGCTACAGGAATGTTGGGATTACAGATGTGTGCTACCATATCCAGATTTACAAGGGCTTCAGGGACCTGAACTCAGGTCCTCATGTTTCTACATCAAGTGCTGTTACTGTCTAAGCCACCTTCCCAGTTCTGCAGACAATGTGTAGTGGTAGGTTTTTGCATATGTGTTTCTAGCTCAGAATGACTGATGTCCCTTTGGCATATTGACATTACCCAGGGTGAGGGCACGGTGCTGTTGGGATCTGCAAATGCTTTGATAAGAGTTTGATTTATTATTTTGTTGATTGTCTAGACGTAGACAATGATGAAAATGGTAATAATGAAGATGAAATTTAATCGTATGTCATGTTTAGTGCTGGAGCTGTAATTCATATTTAATAAATATAATTTGTAGAAAAAAGGGAACTAGTTAAATGATAGATCACATAACATATTAAATGGGAATATATTTATTGATAAAATAATTACTATATTTGGATACAATTCTAATTGCCAAATCATGATTGAACTGTAGAATAGATTAGCTATAGATAAAGGAATGCAACATATTAAATCACTAAACAACTTAATGAAAATATTCTGTGCCAATAAATTGGTTCATGGACCTTAGAATAGTCTTGTGCTACTTTATGTTTTGTAAGTTGTATGCTACAAATATTTTGTGTTGTTAAATTTTTAACAAGTTGAAGCACACACATATTTCTTTTACCACAGAACTGCATGTTAAACCTTTACTAGTAGCTGTTACACAGAAAAATAAAGCGATCCTCTCTCCCTAAGTTAAAAATACTTGAAATAAGTAAGACGGGTCTTAACCAAACATTATTTAAATGGATAATGCTTTTGCTTTATTTTTTTTTTAATACTGGGAAAAAATAATACTGGGTGAAGTGATCGCAAATTAGATTTGGCACACGTGTGTTCAAGCATTTGTTGTCTTTCTTGTGACACATGGCTTTCTTTTAAAAGTGTTGGATTTTCAAACTCCCTGAGTTTAAGTCAAAGATTTTAGACTTAGCATATAATTAAAAAGCATGAAGAATTAAAAACTACCTTTCATCCTTTGGAGCCATGTCGGTTACCTGATCTCGATGCTTCAGACCAAACAAAAAACCAGCAAGTAAACAAACAACAGCAACAAAACCTAAACCTCACAAGTTTTATCGGAGCCGAAACATAGTGATTGACAAATGACATTTTTAGGCACACTAAACATTATGCAATGGATGTAATGATGCTACATTTTCTGTTACTTTAGAGAAACTTCTAACCTCTGGTCTGTGTCTAACATGAAACAAAAATCATAAGTGACCTGTAAATATGCTATGTATTAGTGTTATTTTTGGCATGCATAGGTTAGGCCTTGCAAAACACTTTTAGTTAGTGGTATTTGAGCATCGTATTGATGATGTCAGTGGATAATAAACCCTCTCACAGTTTAGCGGCTCAGAGCAATGACTTCTGTCTCGATACAATGCCTCTGCTGCTCTATCTACTCCGAGGCCACTCATACTTCCTATTAATTTGAGTGTTGCCTGGGAGAGAGTTGGAGGGCCTTCATCCTTGTGTCCTAGGCATTGGTGAAAAGGCCAAAAATGGGGTCTGTCATCTCCCTGAAAGCTGTAGTTCTTCTGCCCTGTCTTTCTCAGCAGCTGGTGAAGTTGTCAAGTAGTTGAAGGCCTGGTCTTGGAGCAGATGCCTAGTTACTTCTACCACTTTTTACTGGTCAAAGGAGACACATGTCCAGTCCAGAGACAGAGAAAAGATAAGCATGCCTGTTGATGGAATAACTTCAACTCTTCATGGCAAATATCCTGGGAAAAATGTCACTTTGGATGACACCAGTTGGCCTTAGTTACAGCTCTGCAAATTCTCTGATGAATGTTTGTTAACCTTTATTTCTGTTGTCAGTACTGCTTTTAGGATCAGACACCACCCCTGCTAAAGAGCACATTAAATCATATAGCTTGCAATCCTTAAAGCATGCAGCATATTTAAGATGAATTTTGAAGCCAGTAGACAGTGTTGAGACTCAGCAATCACCTTGAATTAGTGTGGAATGTACATTTAAGTTGATTTTGGAGGCTCTGGCATCAATGATGCTGGCAAGTTAGTAACTGGTGATTCTGTGGCTAACTCCTAGACAGACTGGAATGCTGTCAGTGACCAAACCTGTTAGCTGTGTCTATATTTGGAAATTTCTGAAAAAGCCAAATTCCTGACCTTTTAAATAAAAAGGTAGATGAAATATGGTGTATTATAAACTGCGTTGGTGGAAGGCACAGTTTACAGTATTTTTCTCCTGAAAATTTAATTACCAAAAGAAAAGACTTGGAGGTAGGAAGATGTTGTTTGAGATCATAAGAAAAGTTGGGGTCATGCACACCTAGTTATATCTGCCTTGGAATGTTGGACAAGTTGTTTAATTTATCATGATTTGGAGATAATAAATAATATTTTCTGCCTCAAGGGGTTTTCATGAGAATGAAATTAGATGCTGTTATGAATTTGCACAGTAACTAGTATCACTGAGTTGTAAATAGCTGGAAGTCATAGGTATTGTAATTAAACATTAGGAAGAAAAAAAGCAGTCTTTTATAAAATACAAACCAAACATAGCTCAAAGTAAAACTGCTAAAATGAACTTATGAGCTATTCAGTATATGACATTTATTTATTTATGCTTTCTTAATTTTTATTTATAATATTCATTTATAGCACCTCAATTTTTATTGCTGTAGTGGAACTAGGTTAGCAAAGAGAAAATTGCAAAGTTATTGTACTTGCTGTAAATTCTGAGTATCTTATTAAACTATGATGCAATGCAATACTTGTGTGCATCAGAATGACCCCATAGTCCAAGGACTATATCAAAGGCCCTATGCGGATATGTCAAGGACAAACATGGGTGACATGCAGTCTTTAGTTCCCATTTGTTTCTTAGAAAGAGTTGAGTTCTCTTATATGTCTCTCTTGTGGAAGCTTTCAGTTATTTTTCAGTTGTCTCAGTAGTTTCCTCTAGTACATACCATTTATTGTTTTATAAAACATAAATATATTTTTTGTAAACCTTCTCATCTTGTCCCCAGTAAATGGACTTTCTCTATGGGATATTGAAATTCCCAAATTCTCCTCTACTGTAGCCCCACAACCCTCATAAAGTACTTTTCTGACAGGAAAAAACTCTCCCTTTAAGTGTCTTTTGTTACTTCTATTGCTTGGCCATCTGCCCTTTATCAAATGACAGGGAATGAAATCACAATCCCCTGGAAGCTTGTCTTTCAGAGGCGGTTTATAAAATACAGTAGATGCAGATCTGGCCTGAGGTGAGATTCTTAAGTCAATTTTCTCTTCGTCTTCTCCCTGCAATAATGCACCAGATCCTCACCTGTGTCCCCAGCCCACAGGCATCTTTACACAGGAGCTAAAATACGTGCAACAGAGAAATCTGATAGAAAGAAGTTTGAGGTGTTGAGATGAAGATGATAACCTCATGCCTGAAGGGTCTTCAGTTGTTTCTTATTGGGAAAAATCTGCAACAAAAAGTTAAGAGACTGTTATCAGGAAGAAATATACAGTATTTGGGCAGCTTACATTCGGCTTTGACGTTCCTAGGACTACACAGAACAAGGGGTGTTAGTATCCTACACAGATCTGTAAGGAATGCTGTTAGGTTGGGTAAAGAGCATCACTGCTGGTACAAATGCAGCCACTTGTAAACACTGGGGTGTAGCAGAAACCAGCTTTTATTTTGTTCACTTTTCTGCAATGTGCTCTGCCAGGAGCTCTTCTCTGCTTGTTTGACCAGATGTTGGCTGGGCATCTCCAATGCTAGGAGCTGGAATTTAAAGTCTTTCTTTGCAAAGTTAGCAATCAATGTGGAATGCAGATGAAAGTAATAGGCGGTGCTGGTGGTTGGAAAAACCTCCACTCTCTCTCCATATGGCTGGTGCTTTTCTCACAAAAGTCTGGCTAGGTCCTGAGTAAGAGTCTTATGGGGGAGAACCAGAAGAAGCTGCATTCACATCACAATAAGTTGTGCAGGTTCAAGGAAGGAGAAACAAGAACTAGGTGATGAGGTGGGTTTGTGGGGGTTTAGGTGTCACCAAAAATAGTGCTATGGGCAGTTTATACAAATGAAATTGTTCAACAGACTCCAGGCATTGGGGGAGTTCTTGGGACATCAGGGTTAAGCAGTTTGCACAGCAGGACTGATGAGGACACAAGGGATGTAGCTTTCTCTTATACTGGTGCTAGTAGAAGTGTGTCACCCTGCACCCATCATATCTATTGCAGGAAAGCCAGGTTAGAAAACAGGAAAGAAAGAATGCCAGGCTCACATCTCCTAGCACTCTAGGAATCCCTGGAATTTTGGAGGCATCTTTGAGAGTAAAGGCTGTTTTCCATTAAAATTTGTGTAGCAAGCCAAATTTGAGCTCATCTGTGTTTAGGCTGGGAAGGCTAAGGGCAAAGCATGGTAAGAAAAGTGTCCAGCAATCACAAACGGTAACTTCACCAGGCAAAGTCTCTCTCTAATGACGTTCTCTTTATAACAATATGGAATATATATTTCTTCCTAAATGTATCCTTAAATACTATCTTTCTTGAAATTGAAAGATTATAATATATTGAATCATTTTCAAGTCAGTGAGCACTGCTATTATTATAATTGTATATAAATTCATAACCTTTAAAGCTTTATAATTAAGCTACTATTTTATGTTATGAATGCATTCTTATCTTGGTGCTGATCTACGCATATAGACATTAGGTCTTCTGTTGACCATCTCATGTCCCAAAAAACAATTACTTTCATTGTCATGATCTAACTCAGCATCACTAGAAGACATGACATTCCAGCTGACCCTGCTGGCTCAGAAGATTTCCTTTTATTCCTAATTTAATACACTGATACATAGTGTCTCTTCCTTATGGAGGAGAAACAGTCCAGGACACCAGAGGAGGCTGGAAACTGTCGGCAGTATTGAACCTAACTCATCTGCTTATTTTTCTCTTATGCAAGTGTATCCCTGATAAAGTTTAGTAGTTTAGTAACACTTAATGGTGACATAATCAAATAATTATAACAAGGAAATAACAAACATGGTGGTGCATAGTTTTAATATCAGTACTCAGGAACAGAAGCAGGTGGACTCCTTTGAACTTGAAGCTAGCCTGGTCTAAATAGTGAATGCCAGGCCAGCCAAGACTACATATATGACCCTGCATAAATAAATAAATAAATAAATAAATAAATAAATAAATAAATAAATAA
>NW_026585689.1:1267183-1281915 GCF_907164565.1 Psammomys obesus
TAAATAAATAAATAAATAAATAAATAAATAAATAAATAAATAAATAAGACTCTACTGCTGTTTGACAGACTTTTTTTTTGAGGAGATGCAACACACACACACACACACACACACACACACACACACACACGTCTACTGACTTCAGATAGGGATCCAAAGACAACCAAAGTATAGATAGGACAAAAGCGTCACTTGGCAAACCGATGAGTTTTCTTGGTATTACTTATCTGAATGAAGATGAGAGAGAGGTGAATACAGGAGCAGGAAGGACACAAGGACAGCTGCATCTCTAAAAGCTATCTTAGTATGGGTGACAGATCACAAAAGTGGGAAACCTGTATCATGCTGCACAGATTGTAGACAGCTCCATGGGATAGAGCGTATCCTTTCCAGGCGGCTCGTTGGTCTAAGTCCTTTCCACACAGCTTGGCTGGTCTCTGCCTCTTTTCAGGTGGCTGGGTTTATCTGAGCGTCTTCTTTGCAGCTAGGTTCCTCTGAGCGCAAATCTTAGCATCTTTGCATGTTGACCTTGTGGTGGAGTCTTCTCCCAGTTTCAGGAACTTCTTGAAGCTATGTTGAGTCTTTTACTTTCTGTCTTCAGGCAAGAGCTTCCTTACAGAATGGAAAGATTCCGACTCAGAGGAAACTGCTACATAACACTACTATGATAAAACTTGAGTTATAATTAACTAAAATAAGGCTTAAACTCAAGCAATTGATAAATTGATAGTTGATCTAGTAATCCAAAGTAATTCCTAAATGGCTATTAGGAGTCTGGGACATAAAACAGTTGGTAGAATGTTTGTCCTGCATGTGCAAAATCCTGGCTAAGTCTTTAGTACTATATAAAATCAGGTGTAGTTGCACATGAATGTAATGGCAGTACCAGGGAGGGGAGACACAGGGAAATCAGGAGTATAAGATCATCTTCAGTAACATGGCCAGTTATGGCCAGCTAGAGAGAGAGATCATGCCTTTAAAACACATACAAAGAAGGCAGAGAGACGGTGATGAGTATGTGGGAAGAGGTTGGTATTCTAGAAAAGGGGATAATTTATGCCCAGTGGAAATAGAATGGAACCATTAAATAGTTTATTGTGTGACTCATAGCATAGAATTTAAACCATATAAGTTACCTATTTCTGGAGTTTTCTCTGTGTTGTTTTCAGGTCCCGGCTGTCTACAATTACCCAAAATTGCAGTGAATAAAACTGGAGATGAAGGAAGAACTTCATATATCGAACCATGCCAGACTAATGCCTGACACAAGGTATCTAATCATCTTCTTCACTTCAGCCCTGGTTTCTAACAATGTGCCTCCCATGGGTTTTATTGCAGTAACTCTTGGCAGCACTCTTCCCTTTATCCTTTCATTATTCCTCCCACTAATGTTTGCTTATAAAAATGTTTCAACAAGCTTTGTCAAAATTCTGAGCAAATTATACCCACCGGATCCCACATATACCATGCATCTTTTTAAAGTAGGGAGAAAAATTAATCAGTTAAAGACAGAGTTGTTCATTTGGCCGTTTAAACTTCAGACTATAGGCATGAGGTAATTAAACCCTTAACCAAATCACCCAAGAATCATTCATTAGCTTTGTTAGGGTATGAATTCTCATATTTGCTTTTAGAGTCCCCAAATATGTCATTATATGCTATTAAATTTATTGTTATATTAATAATGGTTTTCAGGATTATATGTTGATTTTAAGTTTGGATTGCAAAATGCATGATCTAAGTTGACATAGGAATTATTCCTAGGGAATGAATAATTAAAATACATATGTGAAGTTACACTCTGCTCGTGTTGGCTATAATTGGCTGAGATTTATCACAGTATATATTTACTAGAGAATTTTGAAATTGAATACAAGTTGTCATTCATCCCTCTTAATAACTTTTTGAGATACACAGTTTCAGAGATAAAACTGAAGCTAAAAAAAAAAGGCTAACTGTAATAGTAAATGGTGGAATTAGAACTTAAAACCTAAGCCTTTTCATTGTTTCCACTGAGATGGTGTTCAGGTATAATGAGGCCAGGAATCTCACTTTAGCACCATTGACTGTCTTCAGTGGTCCAGGCTTCAGAAATATTGAGCTGGTTTATAAATCAAGTCCTGTCTCAGATGTCCTGCTTCTTTCTATCTGCTTCTTTACTGTAGAATACTGCAGACAGAGTGCCCTTTCTAGACTGGCTCTAATGTAACGTGGTACCTCTCTAAGACAATTGCTTCTATTAAAGTTATGATCTATTCCTTCACATGGGTCTAGTAACACAACTGGTATCAGCTGATACCTGAATCATTGGCTGCCAGCTTTGTCTCAGAGCCTTCCTGCTCAACAAGCTCTCACTTACTTTGAGCAGTCCCACCATCATTCACCTGAGCCATCACCAGTACTCTGCCTGATTTGTAACTGCACAAGCTGGATTTCACTTGACCTGTACCTGAGCTGATTCTGGGTTCAGACATGAGCTGGGATCTGAGGTATTAGACCTAAATAGTGAAAGCAGTGGTTATCCCAAGTGGGAGTCAAGGGAAATAGGATCTGTATGAACTGAAGAGATTGGAGTTAAATCAGAGACTAGGGTGCTGTCAAGGTTCAAGTCAGGGAGGTCTGAATCCAGGTATCAGCAACTAGAAACAGGCTAGATGATAGCAGAAAAATTGCAGATAAGCTCGCAAAATTGGCTGAGTCCTGGTATCTGGAGCTGTGGACCTTTTTGGCTGGCAGCAGAGACAGAGAGAAAGAGAGAAAGAGAGAGAGAGAGAGAGAGAGAGAGAGAGAGAGAGAGAGAGCTCTACTTCCTGGTTGAGCAGTTAGGAGCAGGTCTTGTACCACAATATAGGCTAAATCCAAGTTGCCTATTTCCTGGCCATATCCCTTCACCGAATTGAAATATTCCTCTGGGTTCCCTTTTCTTTGTAACCTGGCAGTCACAGTGTTTTCTCAGAATCTATTATAAAGTATGTAACATCACTAACTTGTGTGGCCTCTGCTTACGTGCTTGCTGTATGGTCATCCTTAGTAAAGCTGCCTGTGCTTGAGAGCTTCATAGCCTTAGACAATGCATTTCATCTTTGGCCTTCAGTGTCTAGTCCAACTAGAGGTCAAGTAGGAAGTCTTTAATATCCCATCCAATGGAAGCACCCTGAAATCTATTCTAAACTTATTACTGGCAGATGGATTTCATTTTCGAAGATTATCTTCCCGCTACTCCCCTTAACTTAAGACCAAATTCACAAATTAGATTAAATCCCATTATTAAGAAGAAAATACTTTTGAAGTACTAAGGCCTGCATATACGTTTAAATAACCTTGTCAAATTTGCTTTCCCTGCAGAGGGCTTTTCACTTTTCTTTTTCATTAAAATAAAATATACCTCTGGTTGACTTTCTAAATGTGTTTTTCTTCGGTCTTTGGCCTGTTGTTAACCGTTATTAACCTAATATTAAACCCTGTCCTCCTGAAGCCCAGTGCCCTGCTACCCTATGAGAAGTCACCTGTGATGATGATAGAGCAGGCATTCCACATGCTAAATAATAATAACAAGAAGTTTAAATGTATAGTGATCCTAGCTACCCAACAGGAGCCTGTCACTCACTTCCTTGTGCAGTAATTTTCACTATGAAATTCTCTGTAAAAAAAGGGTGGGGAAAGAGAGCTACAAGGCAAATGTCTCCAGGCTCCAGGCTGTGGTAAATAGGGTATCTAATATCCAGAAAATGAATATGCAGCCTCCAGGGAAACATAGGCAATGAAATGAAATGGATTTTCAGATTAGAAAGTTTAGTACTGGGGAAGAAAGGGAACTAATTTGCAAGAGAAAAGAATAGATGTAGTTGGTTTCTATTCTACCGACAAACTGCCTCTCTATAGTTTTGCCTCTCTTGATTTCAAAGCTACAGCAGTTGAGGGTTTCCTGTTCCTTTATGTTCTGATAAGCCGTCCCTTGCTCTATGAACTAATTATGCTCTGATTTGCTTTGATCTATTGTTCAAGCAGTAAGTTCTGGCTTTATTGCACCCATAATGTAATTCTCAAATGCAATCGCTGTTGCAAAAGGAGATAACATAAAGTTATCCATTTGAGAGACGCATTTCCTCTTCATCAAGAGCTCTAGTGTGTGATACACACAACTTCCGTGTCTGAACCAGATGCAGACTCAGTCCACACCCCATGGTTCTTTTGCAGGAGAACAGAGGGTTACAATCGTAGTGACATTTTTACTTCTTTGAAGTATTATTCTGTCTGCTATTTCAGATGCTATGATAATTATCAGTTAAGGCATGTTAGAGTATGGCTTATGGAATCAGTAATTTATAGCCAAGTCTACTTGTACATTGTCACCTTTCTATTTTAGTTATTTGGCTATAAAGCATTCTCTATTCTAATTTGTCTGACCAATTTGGGCTTATAAGTTAAACTTCCCTTAAAACCTATGAAACTCATCCTAGTTCATCTGCTCAAAGCCAAGAGTCTTTTAAGAATAGAAGAAGTGTCTATGATTTTTCTTTCCTTTACTTTCTATGGAAATACAATTCACTACTTAGCTGTCTTTAGCAAAGTACATATTTTCAAAGTCATATGCAAATGAGTTTTCAATTCTCCAAATCATTCCATAAACTGAAAGACATTCTGACAACTGAACAGCTTTTCTTGAAAGTTCCTTCTGTTACTCTCACCTTGTCTCCCTTTCTTCTCTACCCCTTTTATCTTTCCACTTAACTGTGTGTGTGTAGAATCTGCCCCCATTCTACTCTAGCTGTAGACGGACTCTGGACATAAAAGGGATAGCATGATGTTATAGTTCTAAACTGTATAGATCTTTTAGGAATTTTTCTCCTTCAGACACTTCCCGGCAGCTTATAAAACTCTAGGCTCAGTAAGAAGGAGTTCATTTGATTAGTTTCTTTCTTCACTGAAAGGTGTTTTAATACACACATCGGCTCATCATTAGAGTCGACCATGAATTCCAAAGTGCATTTCTCCATAGTTCTTATAGATTTACTTTCACCTGTTCATTCTCATTTTCCCATGCATTGTGTCAACTTTTGTAAAATGTTGCCAGGCATCCTACAGTTACCTGTGTTATTCTAGAGAATCAAGGAATTTAAGACTGATGAGATGGCTCAGCAGATGAAGGTGTTTGCAGTGCAGGCTAGAAAGGCTGTGCTCAATCACTGCAACCCACATAAGCATGGGAGGAGAGAACCAGTTCCACAGCTCTGTCCTTTGTCTTTCATACGCGTGCTGTGCCGTGCTTCCTTTACCACACATATACCACACATACATACATACACACACACACACATACACACACACACACACACACACTACTAATACAAATTAGTAGTCGTAGTAATAGACATAACAATGATTGTTGGAATAAAATTGCCATTTTCTTTCACTTCTATTGCAGGCTAGGACATTGGAACAAGGTGCCTTTTAGACTCCCTTTGAGAGCCAGAATTTTGCTAATGATTAACTTTCTTCAAGGTAAACATCAGAAGGCAGTGAGGAATCTGAAGGCCAGGGTACCTGTTAAACAAACTGCCTTGTTCTTTTGTGAAAAGAAAAGAATGAGTGAATTGTACTCTGGTCTTGTTAGTTGTAAAAGGGGTTGTAAAGGGTTCCTGGTTTACACACATGATTGGGATCTGATACAGTACAAATGAAACAGCTTTTGAATTTTTAAAGTTTTATACTTATAAAGGAGAATTACATTTCTTTGTAAATAAGGAGGTATGAAAATGTAATGACTGCAGGTTTTTAGAGTAATAGATAACTCCTGCCTTTTATGAAAGTTGACCCGTTTCAATTGCTTTCAAGTTCAATGCAGCATACTTTCAGTTTGCCTGTTCTGCCTTCATAGAGAACCAAACTAAAACACTTGAACTAGGCAGACCGCAATCCCACAGCACACAGTCTACTGCAAAAACACTTTTGCAGCATTTGTCCCATGCCAATTTTGGTCAATATGGTGTTTTCAGTGTCTTATTCAGAATATTGTCATCACAACTCTGTCAGGATTTCAAGATCACAGAACTTACTGTTCCTGGGAAAATCAGGGTTCCTTTTTGTGAATTCTTAGTCTCAGTAATTAAAGAATTGAGAGAGAGACCTAGAAGGTAGTATGAAGAAAATTTTATTAGGGATTGAGAGAAAAACAACAGGACAGTGATTCCGTAAATCTTGGCAGCTTCCAGGAAGATGGAGATGAGAAGAGGAGGACCAGGAAAACAGGCAAATTCCAGAATGGAGGTTGGCTGGAAAGCTTACATGGAAAACAAACAGCCACATGGTATAAACTGGGGAAGAGCTTCAGAAAATGAGTGAGAACATCCAGAATATCAGGAAAAGCATGTCCAGGCTCTAACCAGTATCATAAAGAAAAGGGGATAGAAAAGAATGCAAAAGGAATGTCATACCTTTCTGAGTAGTTCAGAAAATCAGGCAGCATCTGCAATGCTACATGATGGAAACTCGGCAAGTGTTTGTGTGGAGGAGGCTTTTGGGCAAGAATAAGTCCCTTAAGGGGATGATTACTCCTCCCATCTCCTTAGGGTGGCTTCAGGAAGACTAACTCTCCTGGCAAGGTGGACACCTGGTCCACTGACAGATACAGCTGGACTAACTCTTAAAAGAAGAAGACGATAGTATGTACTATTTTAGGAAACTTAGAACACCAGGCTTCCATTTAGGACAGAGGCAAAACTTTAAATTCTATTGTTTTGGGCCAGAAGAAAATAACGTTTTCTTAATGACCCTCAACAAAGCTCGCATACCTCCACCTTCACATAGTAATTAAAAAAGCACTTTTATTAACTTAAAAATTATTACTGTTATTTTATGTTTAAGTGTATGGCTATTTTGCCTGTATATATGTCTGTGTACTATATGTGTTCAGGGCAGTCAGAGGTCAGAAGTGGTGTCAGATTCTCTGGAACTGTAGTTACAGATGATTGTTAGACACGAAATGGGTGCTACAGATTGATCCACCGTCTTCTGGAAGAGCAACCACTGCTCTTATCCTTTGAGCCATCTTCCTGGCCCTTTATTTGGTGATTTAATTTCTCAGGAGTAGGACTAAAGGAAGAGGTGACACAGTGGTTAAGAGTGTTTGCTGATCTTTCAGAGGACCCAGTTTGGTTTCCAGTTTCCATTTTATGTGGATCACAACTGTTAGTAACTCCAGTTCTGGGTTCAAGAGATCTCTTCTGGCCTCTGCATCTTCACATACATGACAGAGCCATCAAAACACAAGCCTAAGAAGTGACAAAGCTAATGTTCACCTTCTCAACGTTCCAAGTGACACAGGAGCTGAAGTTTCAATTAGACTTCATGGGATCTCATTCTCAGTGGCCTCTAGTCTTTATGCCAATATCACTGCACTGATGACCTCTGCCATGCTTGTGAGCACAAGAGTGGGATCAAGATTTGGATTGAATATCTCAGCAGCATGCAATGTTGGCCAAATTGATTACCTGCATATGGGAAGTGGCTACAGATGGAAACAGATTTCCAGAGAAGGGAAATCACACCAGAACAGGGAAAATTAAATTAATGTACAGAATAAGAAAAATTGATTCAAAGGAATTAATACTTCCTGGTGGGTAGTTGGATATTTCATCTTCTACAAAGTATAAATAACCAAGACGACCAGAACTTCTTTTGATTGAGTATCAAGTATGTGTAAAGCGCTTTATGTTGAAACACTGACACTAGGAGCTATGCAAACAGCTCAGTGGGAAAAGCGTTTGATACAGAAGTACGAGGACCAGAGTTTGGAATCTCAACACTTACACTAATGATAGGCAGGCATGTTAGGTGACCTTTAACATCAGAGCTCAGGCGACAGAGGCCAGGACTTCTGGCTGTCTGCCTAGATAAACTGAATCGGCAAGCTCTGGGATTCAAATTAGAGACTCTGCTCAATGTGAAAGCTGGAAAGCAATCAAGAAAAAAACACTTCAAATCAGCTTCTAACCTCTACATACATGCAGACATGTTCCCACCCCTGCCAACATACATATGCATAAGACATACATACATACACATCACATACATACCGTCATACAACAGGTACCTGTGCATACAATTCCAATGTCCGATGTTTACAGTGTTTCTATGTGTTTTATATAGTTCAGCTTATTGAATTCCGGTATAAAGTCCATGAAACATGCCATACTACTCCCTTTGTTTTATGGAGGAAGAAGTTGGAGCATAAAAAAGTTGTACAACATTCTTATGTTTACTTGTTGTCATGGTTTGAATGAGAATGGCCCAATAGGCTCATGGAGTGCTTGCTGCCCAGTTAGAGGTGGTCTTGTTAGTGGAGGTGTGTTACTGGGAGTGGCCTTTGAGGTTTCAAAAGCCCACAGCCTTCTCAGTTAGCTCTCTCTAACCCTCTGAAACCGGGGGTCTAATTAAATGCTTTCTTTTATAAGTGACACATTATCAGTTGTCATTTATTTTATGTCCATTAATGCTTTGCCTATATGCATGCATAAGCACATGCTTTCCTGGATTTTGTGGAGACCAGAAAAGGATGTTAGATCCCTTGGAACCACATTTATGGACAAGGGCAAACCACCATGTGTGCACTTGAAGTCAAACCTGGGTCTTCTGCAAGAGCGAAAAGCACTGTAAGCCTCTGAGACACCTTTGTATCTCTATCATTGTTTTTTAAAAAAGAGGGCAATAAATCAGATTTTAATATGGTCTGGACCTATAGTCATTTGCCACATCAGTTTGAGTAGATACAGAGAGACAGTCAGTGTAGCTGAGAGAGAAGGTCCTCAAAAGCCAGTGATCCTTTATGAATATGCTCACAGAGTACGTGTGCTACCTTCCTAGCATGGGTAGTAGCGGAATAGGAACTGGATAAAGTGCAAAGATGGACTGAGACATTTCTCTGTGGTTGTGAGAAAGCACCCTGTGCTAGTCTCAACTTGCATGCAATGTAGAAAGCAAAGAGGAAGACTGGGACACAATCAAGTAGGGGAGCCCAGGCTTACCATGCCCTTGCTTCAATCTCTGGAACCTAACAGCAGCAACAAAAGTATCAGCATCAAGAGCCTCCTTTCTCCTGAGGGTCACAGCCACCAGGGGAGCCCCCAGAACTAAAGCCCTGCAGGCTAGACTGAAGAACGGGGAAAGCAGGAAAAGATATCCAGAGCAGGACAGACGGGAAGAGGGGAAGACAAGAAAGTAGGAGAAATAAAGGAGACAGAGAAGGAAAAAAAGTGAAGTTTCTTTCACATCAGAGGGGAGAGAGTTGCTCATATTCTTCCAGAACCCAAGGTGCTTCTTGATCCCCCACTCCTACTTAGAAAGCCTTTTCCTTCCTGCCCCCTCCCCCAGGGCTATGAATCCTCCACCAGCTAAAAGTCTATTTGAAAAATTAAATTACGTCTGAGATACAAACACTCCCCTCCCCCGGAAAGGCCCTGGAGGTCAGAACAATCAGGATTCAAATTAATTGCTTAATGTAAGAAAAAAAAAAAACACATTTCTTAGAACAATGCTGATAATTTGCTAAATCAGGGTATGTTTGTAGCTCTTTGAAATGAATTGAATTGCTGGTTACAAGAATTAATGCTTATAGGGAAATTGTCATTGAAATCCCCAAAGTTAAGTATTAATTCCTTAAAGCAATTGCTAATTAGTGAAGAATCGTGCACTCACAGTCAGTATCACATTCAGAACTTAATTACGTACTGTCTCAAGTCGTTTTCTTGTTGTTGCGCGCATGTTATCTTGTCTCCCAAGCTGATCATAAACCTGGAGAGAATAAGTGAGAGGTTTTCTCCTTTTATTGGAGCATCCCAGTTTGTGCAAACACAGAGCTGAACAGAGGGATACTCAAAAGTTGATGAATGTCTATTCAAATAAATCAGTGAGCTTAGAAAAGATAATTTTTGGAAGGAGAATTTGTTTAGTTCTCCCAGCATGCCAAGAACAAGGACATATTTCACAGGAGAGCCAAAAAATAAAAATGAAAAATAAAAAATAGAAAAGAGAACATTTTGTACCTGAGATCAAGTGTGTTAAATGGAGTAGGAAATTTAAAAGCAGGGGTCCTATTTGAATAAAAAGAAATTGTAGCTGGCTTGAGGTCAGGCAGTTGCAGTGTGATTTGAGTTACACTCATTCATTTCCTTGCATTTTACAAAGACTGAGAATACTCAGTCCTAGAAGGGGGCTTAAATTAGAAGACTCTATGGCTCTGCACCTGTTTGAAACTATCCTAGGATGTCCATAGTTTGCAAAAGCCTTGAACATAGTATGTGCGCATGTACATGGAGATATGCATGTATATACAGATGTATAATAAACTCCAAAGAGTTTGCTACCATTCATTATTAATGACACACATAAATTTAAAATTATGTTCATCATATTGAAATGTATCACTCCAAGGCAGAGACATTTAAGAAACCACCACTGATCTTAGGGTATCTATATTTGCTTGTATCTTAACCTGTTTTTTGAGTAAGTCTTCAAATAGTACATCAAATATACAGAAAGTACATCAAAATAGTTGATGTACTTTTTGTATATTTGCTTTATAAGACAGAGTAGCCATGACTGGCCTGCTCTTTGATGTATAGCACTGGATGACATGGATATAATGGCACTTCTAATCTCATCCTTAGGAGTGCTGGGGTTTACAGGCATATGCCACTGTGCCCAACCATAATGTACCCATTGGATACTGGCTCTTTTTAGAAAAATACCAAAGAATAAATCGATGACATTAATTTTCCCTTGGAAAGGTGCAGCTGGTGATGGAAGGCTGGGAAGATATAAACAAATTTCCTGCACAATAACGTAAGGTAACTAGGCAATGAATTCCAAGTAATTCTCTTATGCTGGGGAAAAGGGCCTCTATGAACCTGCCAGTACTGGTTTCTGAAGCTTTTCCCCATTTCTCAAATTTCATGTTATATTCTGGTTACTTTAACTTGCTTATGGTTCCCTGAACACAGCCTATTTTCTTAGTGCTGTGACTTTTATTAGCCTGAAAAGCACTTCCTACTTTCCCTTCCAACTCCTATTTATTCTTTAAGATTTCTCAGAGGCAAACTTCTAGTATGCTCTTTACCCTAAGTCTTTAGATTAGATTAAGTGCCGTTATGATGAATCTACTGTACTTTAGCTACCCCATCATGCCTTGAGCCCCTGTATCCATTTTATATTAAATATTACATTATGTGTCCATTTCCTCTACTAATGTGCACATCCTTTTTCGCTACATACCCTGCCTTCTTTCTCTCTCTCTTTCCTTTGTTGATTGCCACAGTTTTCAGAAGCATAAAAAGAAAATACAGGAGTCCTGAGGGGGGCGGAGCCAAGATGGCGACTAGCACACACAGTTCCCAAGCTGTGGAAGAGAAAAAGTTCTGAGTTGATGAGTGGAAGAACTTCTGAAGCCAGGGAAACAACGGAGAGACTTTCTAAACAACAGGGAACATCGCCGGAGGTGAAAACCTTGGTCTCGGGTCACCCAGGGACTTGTTTGGGGAAGGTGAGAAACGATCCTTTGATCTCTCGGCACTCCCCTCCCCCAGACCTCCCTCCTCCTCGGCACAGCGGACTCGCCTTTCTCAGCGCAGACCTAACTGCCTGGGGCCTGCAGCCACTGAGGCTGAGCCCCAAGTCCTTTATCGGCAAAGGCCAGCAGTACTGTGTCTCGGAGCCCCAGATTCACGAGCGGCAGCTGCACCATCCTCCCAGGGCCCGAGTCTGCTAGACGCCATACTAGCTCCGCAGGATCGCGATCACTGACGGTACGGCCCGCCCAATACCACAGTGACAGAGAATACGCTATATACTCACCAAAACCAGACAGAAACGCCATACAAGCTAGACACACCAGGCGCTGGGCCTCCGAAGCTTGGAGAGCACAGTAAAGAGACCCCAGGACTTCCCAGAAAGCATCTGGACTAGCAACCCAGTCTCCAGTTACAGCGGGACTTTCTAACCTGGCGGCGGAGCAGCACTGAGCTGGCGGGGCACATCAGCCCTCCAGTTTAAGACTAACCAGGGCCAAACCAGAGAACAGAAAGGCTGGTTACCCCGATTCCCACTGACGTGACCACCCTGAAATCTCCAGCTGCAGCAAGACCTCATAACCTGGCAGTGACAGCAGCACGGAACTGGCGGAGCACATCAAAGAAGCAGGGCCAAACCAGAGAGCAGACAGCCCAGATACGCCGATCTCTGCCAAGTGTCCTGCCTGTAAGTGAGTGCACCCTTGAGAATCTGCAGCTCCACTGATCCTGGCTTCTTCTAAAACAGAAGCCAGGCATCGAACCCCCTCCCACCCATATACCCACTTTGGGAAACAGAGGGGCACTTGGAACATTGAAGTTCCTGCTCTGTGGGTCTAATTGAGGAGTTAAGGCAGTTAATGCCAGAAATTGCGCTGCGATCATCACTAGCGCCTGCGACATATACATTGCAGAGCCCCTCCCACACACTCAAGGGTTCAACATTAGCCATCACTCTGTCCCTCGAGACACACGCCCACACCCACTTACACACACACACACACACATATACACACACACGCACGCTTGCATTTGCCTCTGTTTGCGCCTGCGTACTTTCCTCCCACAGGTACAGCTAGTCCTCAGCATACGCTAAGGACACGGGACCTCTCTCAACTTCCTGAAGAATTCTCCAGACTCGAGAGAGAGACAGTACCAGTCTGATCGGCTGAATCCAAAAACAAACAGGGAAGGTCTCAGATAAGCCAATGGCCAGGGGTAGGCGAAAGAACATTTCCAACATAAATCAGGACATCATGACTTCACCAGCAAACCCCAAAATCGATGGATATTCCAATTCATCAGAAGCACAGGAAAATGACCTTAAAGCCATGCTTGCTCAATTATTTGAGGCTCATAAGGAGGAAATGAACAAATCTTTCAAAGAGATAGCCAGTCAATTGGAGGTAAAGAAAGAAGAAATAGACAAAACCCTTAAAGAAACACAGGCAAACATAGCCAAACAAATAGAGGCACAAGTAGAGAAGAAATTAGTGGCATACAAAAAGGAAATGAACAAAGAAATAGAGTCCATCATAGAGAGACAGGAATCCAAATTCAAACACATAAAGAAATGGTGCAAGGCATGAAAACAGAATTAGAATCAATAAAGAAAACACAAAGTGAGAAAACTCTTGAGCTGGAGAACTTGGAGAAAAGATCAGGAACCACAAAAGTAAGCATCACCAACAGAATACAAGAGATGGAAGAGAGAATCTCTGGAGCTGAAGACACACTTGCAGAAATTGATACTTCTCTCAAAGAAAAAGTAAAATCAGAAAAATTCCAATCACAAAATATCCAAGAAATCAAGGATGCTATGAAAAGACAAAATCTAAGAATAATAGGAATTGATGAAAAAGAAGACTCCAGGCTCCAAGGTCCAGAAAATATTTTCAAAAAAATCATAGAAGAAAATTTTCCCAACTTAAAGAAAGAGATGTCCATAAATATACAAGAGGCCTACAGAACATCAAATAGACTAGACCAGAAAAGAAACACATCACGTCACATCATAGTCAAAACACTAAATCTACAGAACAAAGAAAAGATATTAAAAGCAGCAAGGGAAAAAGGCCAAGTAACATATGAAGGTAGACCTATCAGAATCACACCAGACTTCTCATCAGAAACTATGAAAGCCAGAAGGGCCTGGGCAAGCATCATGGAGACTCTAAGAGATCACAAATGTCAACCCAGACTACTATACCCTGCAAAGCTTTCAATCAACATAGATGGAGAAAACAAAATATTCCATGACAAAACTAAATTTACGCAATATCTATACAGCAAACCAACCCTACAGAAGATACTAGAAGGAAAACTCCAATCCAACGAAAATGAATTCACCCAAGAAAACAGGGCATACAGATAATGTCCCAACAAAAATGAAAAGAAAACAAGCAATGAAACAAGGTAAGATCATCGACTCCATTACACAAGGAACTAACATGCATTGGTCAATATTATCTATCAATATTAATGGACTCAACTCACCAATAAAAAGACACAGGCTAACAGAATGGTTACGGAAACAGGACCCAACATTCTGTTGCATCCAAGAAACACACCTATGCAACAAAGATAAACACTACCTCAGAGTAAAGGGCTGGAAAAATGTTTTTCAAGCAAATGGTTCCAGAAAACAAGCTGGAGTAGCCATCCTAATATCTAATAAAATAGACTTTCAACCCAAGTTAATCAAAAAAGATAAGGAGGGCCACTATATTCTCATCAAAGGAAAAATCCAACAAGAGGACATCACAATTTTGAATATCTATGCCCCAAATACAAGAGCACCTACATTCGTAAATGAAACAATATTAAAGCTTAAATCATACATTGATCCTAATACCTTAATAGTGGGAGACTTCAATACCCCACTCTCATCAAGGGACAGATCAACCAGACAGACACCAAATAGGGAAATGAAAGCACTCACAGAATCCCTAAATCAAATGGACCTAATAGATGTCTACAGATCTTTTCACCCAAACTCAAAAGAGTACACCTTCTTTTCAGCACCGCATGGAACCTTCTCCAAAATAGACCATATAGTTGGTCACAAAGCAAGCCTCAACAGATACAAAAGGATTGAAATAATCCCTTGTATACTATCTGACCACCATGGACTAAAGCTGGACATCAACAACAACAGAAACAACAAAAAGC
>NW_026585689.1:1281925-1303978 GCF_907164565.1 Psammomys obesus
CCCGATCTCAAGCTGTACTACAGGGCAACAGTAATAAAAACTGCATGGTATTGGCATAGAAACAGAAAGGAGGATCAATGGAACTGCATAGAAGACCCAGAAATAAACCCACACACCTATGAATTCTCAATATTTGACAAAGAAGCCAAATCCATTCAATGGAAAAAAGACAGCATCTTCAACAAATGGTGCTGGACCAACTGGATGTCTACATGCAGAAAAATGAAAATAGATCCATATCTATCACCCTGCACAAAACTAAAGTCCAAGTGGATCAAGGACCTCAACATAAAACCAGATACTCTAAATCAGCTGGAAAAAAAAGTGGGAAACAGCCTAGAATTCATTGGCACAGGAGACAACTTCCTGAACAGAACACCAACAGCACAGGCTCTAAGAGCAACAATCAATAAATGGGACCTCATGAAACTGAAAAGCTTCTGTAAAGCAAAAGACACTGTCATCAAAACAAATAGACAGCCTACAGATTGGGAAAGAATCTTCACCAATCCTTTATCTGACAGAGGGCTAATATCAAGTATATATAAAGAACTAAAGAAGCAGAAAAGCAACAAACCAAGTAATCTACTTAAAAAATGGGGAACAGAGCTAAACAGAGAATTCTCGAAAGAGGAACGTCGAATGGCAGAGAAACACTTAAAGAAATGCTCAACCTCATTAGCCATTAGGGAAATGCAAATCAAAACGACCCTGAGATATCACCTTACACCCATCAGAATGGCCAAGATGAAAAACTCAAGTGATAGCACATGCTGGAGAGGTTGTGGAGAAAAGGGAACCCTCCTCCATTGCTGGTGGGAATGTAAACTGGTTCAACCACTCTGGAAGTCAATCTGGCGCTTTCTCAGACAACTAGGAGTAGTGCTACCTCAAGACCCAGCTATACCACTCCTAGGTATATACCCAAAATTTGCTCAAGTACACAACAAGGACATTTGTTCAACCATGTTCATAGCAGCTTTATTTGTAATAGCCAGAACTTGGAAACAACCCAGATGTCCATCAACGGAGGAATGGATACAGAAACTGTGGTATTTTTACACAATGGAATACTACTCAGCAATCAAAAAGGAAGAAATCATGAAATTTGCAGGCAAGTGGTGGGATCTAGAAAAGATCATTCTGAGTGAAGTATCCCAGAAGGAGAAAGACAAACTTGGTATATACTCGCTTATATAGACCTACAAGACATGATAAACATAATGAAATCTACACACCTAAAGAAGATAATCAAGAAAGTGGACACAGGCGAAGGTGATTAATCCTCATTTAGAAAGACAAATGGGATGTGCATTGAACTTATGACAGGAGTCTATCACAAAAGGCATCTGAAAGACTCTACCTAGCAGTGTTTCAAAGCAGACACTAAGACTCATAACCAAACCCTTGGCAGAGTGCAGGGAATCATATGAAAGAAGGGAAGTTAGTATGATATGGAAAGGATAGGAGCTCCACAAGGACCAAATATATCTGGGCACAGGGTCTTTTCTGAGACTGACACTCAACCAAGGACCATCTATGGATATAACCTAGAACTTCTGCTCGGATGTGGCCTGTGGTAGCTCAGTAACCAAGTAGTTTTCCAAAGTAAGGGGAACACGGACTATTTCTAATAGGATCTCAAGGGCAGGCTGTTTGACCCCCACCCCAGGGGAGGAGCAGTCTGTTAGGCCACAGAGGAGGACTTTGCAGCCAGCCCTGAAGATACCTGATAAAACAGGGTCAGATGAAAGGGGAGGAGGTCCTCCCCTATCAGGGGACTTGGAAAGGGGCAGGGAGGAGACCAGGGAGGGAGTGTGGGGTTGGGGAGGGAATGAGGGAGCGGGATACAGCTGGGACACAGAGTTAACAAAATGTAACTAAAAAGAAAAATAAAATAAAAAAAAATTAAAAAAAAAAAAAGAAAATACGATATATATTTTGGTGTCCCTTGGTGCAGTTGTTGTGACAGGGTTAAAAATGAACTTGTATTCAGTCACAGCAAACAAGATCATACACTAAAATTTTTCCAAGTGGTGAACAGTAAAAGTTGCCTTTTACATCTGGTGTTGTGTATATTACTTTATCCAAGATGAATACTTGTATTCAATATTTTCGCCTGGCAGGAGTCTAAAGAAAATAATGCTACTTGTATTATTGATCTCGAATATGCTAGAATTCTCAAACTTTCAAAATATGTCTTACTTGAAGCATTCAATTTTATATCACCCAGGAAATTTTGTAGTATACTATTCTATTTAAATACGATAAAATTAAACATAACAACTAAGAAAATGGCCCAAAATGAATAATAATAAATGACCAATGAATTCTTTCAAATACTTCAAAATGTGGTGTGACTAAGTTTTCCAGAAAGAATAAACGGATCTAACAGTGGGTACAATAGGATTCAGATGCTTTCAATTTTTTAGTTCACTCTATGGCTTCTTATAAGTTGGTCAACCTCACAAAGGTCCCAAATCTTTTCTCAGAATAAGAAAATCATCAAAAGCTATTTTAAATTATACTCTAAATATCTTTAAGCCACTATAAGTTTATATTAAGGCATATTAAGCTAGTACAAACAGAACAGACAAATACAGAAGTGAAGAATTAGAGTAGAGTCTGTCTCAATGAAAAAACAAAGGTGTCTGGAAAGTATAAGTTTACAATTCAGGACTGATTGCTGAAGGATTTGACATGAAGATTTACAGATTGGATTCTCAACTCACTAGAGCTACTTCTGTGCTATCCATCCTTGTGTATCTCTCTCATCTGTGAGAATGGGAAGAAGCAGAAGAGAAAACCTGATGTCAGATTTTAGTAACCAGGTGCGAAATGTAAAAGGGAGTGTCAGACAACAGAAGTGGACTTTACATGTGCTGGGATAATGTTTGGTTCTTTGTTTTTTTAAACTCTTTGGAAAAGTTTAATAACACATATATGTAATGTGTGTGTGTGTGAATGTGTATAAAGAGAGTTGTGGGATGAATCATATTATGCTAGCCAATCACTCTATCATAGAGTTATACCCCTTGTCCTGCCAAGTTCCTAATATTTTAAAAATTGAACTTTTAAATTTAAATTGAATTTTTAACTTTTGTATGTGTGTGGATGTGTGATGTGTGTCTGCATGTTCACGTGTTTGGGTGCAGAGATCCTTGCCACAGATGTGTTGTGGAAGTTGGGCTATCACCTCAGCTGCTGGTCCTTGTTTGAGATAGGCTCCCTTGTCCATTGCTGCAGACACCAGACTAGCTGATTCACAAGTGTCTATGGGTTCTGCTGTCTCCTCCTTACACCTCAGGAGTGACAGGACTACAGACGCATGCCTGGCTTTACTAGAGTTCTGGGAAACCAAAGTCAAGTCCTTATGCTTTCATGACAGATGTTCATTCTCTTAACCATCATCTCAGGCCTTAATCCTTATCTCTCTTTTTTCACTGTTCATTTTAAGGGAAATCTAATGTCTGGCACAGCAATTTGCATTTCATAATCCAAATCTTCTGCTAATAGAATTGGCTATCCACACAGACTTCCTCCATTAGTAAATTATTTTCATAAATAGCTTACAAGCCCGGGTTTTCATCAGGCTATTTGATGCATTCCTAGGCTTTTCTCCTCCCTCATCTCCCCATCACTATTTAAACCTTTCACCCCAAATAGCCTCCATTCTTCTTTCATATTGCATGTGTCCTACCATATTATCTGATGATATTTCAAACTGGCTTGCAAAATTATAGATGTCCATATGGCTTAGGTGAGAAAAGACTTGATGGTCTTACATAGAGCTAAACAGAGCATGTTACAATACCAATCTCAATGACATGATGTACCTACTGATGTTAAAGTAGCACAGTGGTTATAGTGTAATTAAACACTTTCTGTTGTGTCTGAGTCCTGCTCCATGAGAGGGAATTCAAACCTGAGACTGTAAATCTGGTTAAAAGCTTATGGCTGGAGGAGTCATAGGTCCTGGAGGGAAACCTGGCATTGCTATTTTGCTAAACAGTTATGATTTCAAACTACCTTCCAAATATTTCTGTATATACACATAGACTTGGGATGCTCTCAAATTTGGACAACAAATGTTTTGGCAGTGGGCAGCAGTTAATGCAGAGACTCAAAATCTGCCAAACTACTAAAATTTAGTAACTATGAGTGCTCAACCCTAAAAGACGTATCCATTTTATCTCTCACCCATTAAAGACTCAGAGAACATCACAGAAAAGGAGGCTGAAAGAATGCAAGAGCTGGAAAATAGTGAGGAGGGCTGTGAAATGTTGTCTTCTGAATATGACATGGTCATTACACTTCTGAATTCACAGCAGCTATGGTTAACTGCAGAAGACCTTTGCATAATGAAGCAAATCAAAACATTACAGCATGGAGGCAGGAGGGGAAACTGAGGGTCCACATCAAGCTGAGGAGATATTGGTCGTAATTGGCTGAGGGTCTGAGAGCCATAATTCTTTGGTGTTGTAGCCATGGTAGATTGCCCATAGTGTAGTAAATAGTCCCATGTCATGTGTGCATATGGGATCCACTATTTGGACACAATGAGATTTTTTTTTTTTTTTTCAAAAAGAGGACATGAAGTTGAAGGCATCTGGAGGGGGCAGTTGGAGGGGGAAAGCAGGGAGTGGATATGATCATAACATATTGAATACATGTATGAAATTCTCAAAGAGTAAATAAAAATATTTAAAAAATAAATGCCATTTTTTTCGTTGATGCCTATTTCTTTTCTTAGATTTGGGAAACTTGTTGTTACTGTTTTGTTGAATAGGTTTCTTTTCAGTTTTTATATTGGCCATAGAACTCTATTATTGGGTTTATTATTTTTATCTTTTGGATTATGTCTCTGAGTTCCTAGCATTGTATTATATGAGTTTATTTGTTTTAATTATTAATATATGGGGGCGGAGCCAAGATGGCGACTATCACACACAGTTTCTGAGCTGTGGAAGAGATAAACTTCTGAGTTGGTGAGTGGAAGAACTTCTGAAGCCAGGGAAACAACGGAGAGACTTTCTAAACAACAGGGAACATCGCAGGAGGTGAAAACTTTGGTCTCAGGTCAACCAGGAACTTGTTTGGGGAAGGTGAGAAACGATCCTTGGATCTTGCGGCACTCCCCTCCCCCAGACCTCCCTCCTCCTCAGCACAGCGGACTCTTCTCAGCGCAGACATAACTGCCTGGGGTCTGCAGCGGCTGAGGCTGAGCTCCAAGGCCTTTAGCGGCAAAGGCCAGCAGTATGTGTCTTGGAGTCCCAGATTCGCACAGCCGCTGCACCATCCTCCCAGGGCATGAGTCTGCTAGACACCATACTAGCTCCGCAGGAGCGCCATCACTGACGGTACGACCCCCCCAATCCCACAGTGACAGAGAATATGCTATATACTCACCAAAACCAGACAGAAACGCCATACAAACTAGACACACCAGGCACTGGGCCTCCCAAGCTTGGAGAGCACAGTGAAAAGACCCCAGGACTTCCCAGAAAGCATCTGGACTAGCAACCCATTCTCCAGTTATAGCTGGACTTTCTAACCTGGCGGCGGAGCAGCACTGAGCTGGCGGGGCACATCAGCCCTCCAGTGTAAGATTAACCAGGGCCAAACCAGAGAACAGAGAGTCTGGTTACCCCGATACCTACTGACATGACCACCCTGAAATCTCCAGCTGCAGCAAGACCTCATAACCTGGCAGTGACAGCAGCACGGAAGAGCACATCAAAGAAGCAGGGCCAAACCAGAGAGCAGAGAGCCCGGATACCCTGATCTCTGCCAAGTGACCTGCCTGTAAGTGAGTGCACCCTTGAGAATCTGCAGCTCCGCAGATCCTGGGTCCCTCTAAAACAGAAGCCAGGCATCGAACCCCCTACCACCCATATACCCACTTTGGGAAACAGAGGGGCACTTGGGACATTGAAGTTCCTGCTCTGTGGGTCTAATTAGGAGTTAAGGCAGTTAATGCCAGAAATTGCGCTGCGATCATCACTAGCGCCTGTGACATATACAGTGCAGAGCCCCTCCCACACACTCAAGGGTTCAACATTAGCCATCACTCTGTCCCTCGAGACACATGCCCACGCACACTTACACACACACACACACACACACACACACACACGCGCGCGCGCGCGCAGGCGCACACACTTGCATTTGCCCCGTTTGTGCCTGCGTACTTTTCTTCCACAGGTACAGCTAGTCCTCAGCACACGCTAAGGACACGAGACCTCTCTCAGCTTCCTGAGGAACTCTCCAGACTCCAGAGAGAGACAGTACCAGTCTGATCTGCAGAATCCAAAAACAAAACAGGGAAGGTCTCAGATAAACCAATGGCCAGGGATAGGTGAAAGAACACTTCCAACATAAATCAGGACATCATGACTTCACCAGCAAACCCCAAAATCGATGGATACTCCAGTTCATCAGAAGCACAGGAAAATGACTTTAAAACCATGCTTGCTCAATTATTTGAGGCTCATAAGGAGGAAATGAACAAATCTTTCAAAGAGTTGGCCAGTCAATTGGAGGTAAAGAGAGAGAAGAAATAGACAAAACCCTTAAAGAAACACAGGCAAACATAGCCAAACAAATAGAGGCACAAGTAGAGAAAAAATTAGTGGCATATAAAAAGGAAATGAACAAAGAAATAGAGTCCATCGTAGAGAGACAGGAATCCAAATTCAAACACATGAAAGAAATGGTGCAAGGCATGAAAACAGAATTAGAATCAATAAAGAAAACACAAAATGAGAAAACCCTTGAGCTGGAGAACTTGGAGAAAAGATCAGGAACCACAAAAGTAAGCATCACCAACAGAATACCAGAGATGGAAGAGAGAATCTCTGGAGCTGAAGACACACTTGCAGAAATTGATACTTCTCTCAAAGAAAAAGTAAAATCAGAAAAGTTCCAATCACAAAATATCCAAGAAATCAAGGATGCTATGAAAAGACAAAATCTAAGAATAATAGGAATTGATGAAAAAGAAGACTCCAGGCTCCAAGGTCCAGAAAATATTTTCTCAACTTAAAGAAAGAGATGTCCATAAATATACACGAGGCCTACAAAAAATCAAATAGACTAGACCAGAAAAGAAACACATAATGTCACATCATAGTCAAAACACTAAATCTACAGAACAAAGAAAAGATATTAAAAGCAGCAAGGGAAAAAGGCCAAGTAACATGAAGGTAGACCTATCAGAATCACACTGGACTTCTCATCAGAAACTATGAAAGCCAGAAGGGCCTGGGCAAGTATCATAGAGACTCTAAGAGATCACAAATGTCAACCCAGACTACTATACTCTGCAAAGCTTTCAATCAACATAGATGGAAAAAACAAAATATTCCATGACAAAACTAAATTTACGCAATATCTATACAGCAAACCAACCCTACAGAAGATACTAAAAGGAAAACTCCAATCCAACGAAAATGAATTCACCCAAGAAAACAGGGTATACAGATAATATCCCAACAAAAATGAAAAGAAAACAAGCAATGAAACAGGGTAAGATCACCGACTCCATTACAAAAGGAACTAACATTCATTGGTCACTATTATCTATCAATATCAATGGACTCAACTCACCAATAAAAAGACATAGGCTAACAGAATGGTTACGGAAACAGGATCCAATATTGTGTTGCACCCAAGAAACACACCTATGCAACAAAGATAAACACTACCTCAGAGTAAAGGGCTGGAAAAAAGTTTTTCAAGCAAATGGTTCCAGAAAACCAGCTGGAGTAGCCATCCTAATATCTAATAAAATAGACTTTCATCCAAAGTTAATCAAAAAAGATAAGGAGGGCCACTATATTCTCATCAAAGGAAAAATCCACCAAGAGGACATCACAACCTTGAATATCTATGCCCCAAATACAAGAGCACCTACATTTGAAAATGAAACATTATTAAAGCTTAAATCATACATTGATCCTAATACCTTAATAGTGGGAGACTTCAACACTCCACTCTCATCAAGGGACAGATCAACTATGACAGACACCAAATAGGAAAATAAAAGCACTCACAGAATTCCTAAATCAAATGGACCTAATAGACATCTACAGATCTTTTCACCCAAACTCAAAAGAGTACACCTTCTTTTCACACCACATGGAACCTTCTCCAAAATAGACCATATAGTTGGTCACAAAGCAAGCCTCAACAGATACAAAAGGATTGAAATAATCCCTTGTATACTATCTGACCACCATGGACTAAAGCTGGACATCAACAACAACAGAAACAACAAAAAGCTGACACACATATGGAAACTGAACAACTTACTCCTCAATGACAGCTGGGTTAAGGAAGAAAGAAAGAAAGAAATTAAAGACTTCCTAGAATTCAATGAAAATGAAGGCACAACATACCCAAATTTATGGGACACATTGAAAGCAGTGCTCAGAGAAAAATTTATCGCACTGAAAGCCTACAAGAAGAAATCTGTAACATCACATACAAAAAACTTAATGGCCCAACTGAAAAACCTAGAAAAAAAAGAAGCAGATACACCCAAGAGGAGCAGACGGCTAGAAATAATCAAACTAAGGGCTGAAATCAGTCAATTAGAAACAAATAAAACTATTCAAAGAATCAATGAAACAAAGAGCTGGTTCTTTGAGAAAATCAACAAGATAGACAAACCCTTAGCCAAACTAACTAAAAAGCAGAGAGAAACTATCCAAATCAGCAAAATCAAAAATGAAAATGGGGACATAACTACAGACACTGAGGAAATCCAAACGATTATTAGGTCATACTACAAAAGCCTATATGCCACAAAATTTGAAAATCTAAATGAAATGGATAACTTTCTTGACAGATTCCATCTACCAAAATTAAGATCAGGTAGAAAGACTGAATATCCCTATATCTCCCAAGGAAATTGAAGCAGTCATTAACAGTCTCTCCTCCAAAAAAAAGCCCTGGACCAGATGGCTTCAGCACAGAATTCTACAAGACCTTCAAAGAAGTGCTAACATCAATTCTCCTCAAACTATTCCACAAAAGAGAAACAGAAGGAACACTACCAAACTCATTCTATGAAGCCACAGTCACCTTGATACCTAAACCACACAAAGATCCAACAAAAAAAAGAGAACTTCAGACCTATCTCTCTTATGAACATTGAAGCAAAAATACTCAATAAAATACTTGCAAACCGAATCCAAGAACACATCGAAGATATCATCCACCATGACCAAGTAGGCTTCATCCCAGGCATGCAAAGGTGGTTCAACATACGAAAATCCATCAATGTAATCCACCACATAAACAAACTGAAGGAGAAAAACCACATGATCATCTCCTTAGATGCCAAAAAAGCATTTGACAAAGTCCAACACCCATTCATGTTTAAAGTCTTGGAGAGATCAGGGATACAAGGCACATACCTAAAGATAGTAAAGACAATATACAGCAAGCCTATAGCCAACATCAAACTCAATGGAGAGAAACTTAAATCAATCCCACTGAAATCAGGGACAAGACAAGGCTGCCCATTGTCTCCATATCTCTTCAACATAGTACTTGAAATTTTAGCCAGAGCAATAAGACAACTAAAGAAGATCAAGGGGATACAAATCGGAAAGGAAGAGGTCAAAGTGTCACTATTTGCAGATGATATGATAGTATACATGAGTGACCCCAAAAATTCAACCAGAGAACTCCTTCAGCTGATAAACACCTTCAGCAAAGTGTCAGGATACAAAATCAACTCAAAAAAATCAGAAGCCCTCCTGTATACCAAAGACAAAAAGGCTGAGAAAGAAATTAGGGAAACAACACCCTTCACAATAGCCACTAATAACATAAAGTACCTTGGGGTGACTCTAACCAAGCAAGTCAAAGACCTGTTTGAGAAAAACTTCAAGTCTCTGAAGAAAGAAATCGAAGAAGGTATCAGAAGATGGAAAGATCTCCCGTGCTCATGGATTGGTAGGATTAACATTGTGAAAATGGCCATCCTGCCAAAAGCAATCTACAAATTCAATGCAATTCCCATCAAAATACTAACTCGATTCTTTACAGACCTTGAAAAAAAGATTCTCAGCTTCATATGAAGAAACAAATACCCAGAATCTCCAAAACAATCCTGTACAACAACAGATCATCTGGAGGTATCTCCATCCCCGATCTCAAGCTGTACTACAGGGCAACAGTAATAAAAACTGCATGGTATTGGCATAGAAACAGAAAGGAGGATCAATGGAACTGCATAGAAGACCCAGAAATAAACCCACACACCTATGAATACTCAATATTTGACAAAGAAGCCAAATCCATTCAATGGAAAAAAAGGCAGCATCTTCAACAAATGGTGCTGGACCAACTGGATGTCTACATGCAGAAAAATGAAAATAGATCCATATTTATCACCCTGCACAAAACTAAAGTCAAAGTGAATCAAGGACCTCAACATAAAACCAGATACTCTAAATCAGTTGGGAAAAAAAGTGGGGAACAGCCTAGAACTCATTGACACAGAAGACAACTTCCTGAACAGAACACCAACAGCACAGGCTCTAAGAGCAACAATCAATAAATGGGACCTCGTGAAACTGAAAAGCTTCTGTAAAGCAAAAGACACTGTCATCAAAACAAATAGACAGCCTACAGATTGGGAAAGAATCTTCACCAACCCTTTATCTGACAGAGGGCTAATATCCAGTATATATAAAGAACTAAAGAAGCAGAAAAGCAGCAAACCAAGTAATCCAATTAAAAAATGGGGAACGGAGCTAAACAGAGAATTCTCGAAAGAGGAACATCAAATGGCAGAGAAACACTTAAAGAAATGCTCAACCTCATTAGCCGTTAGGGAAATTCAAATCAAAACAACCCTGAAATTTCCCCTTACACCCATCAGAATGGCCAAGATGAAAAACTCAAGTGATAGCACATGCTGGAGAGGTTGTGGAGAAAAGGGAACCCTCCTCCATTTCTGGTGGGAATGTAAACTGGTACAACCACTTTGGAAGTCAATCTGGCGCTTTCTCAGACAACTAGGAGTAGTGCTACCTCAAGACCCAGCTATACCACTCCTAGGTATATACCCAAAATTTGCTCAAGTACACAACAAGGACATTTGTTCAACCATGTTTGTAGCAGCTTTATTTGTAATAGCGAGAACTTGGAAACAACCCAGATGTCCATCAACGGAGGAATGGATACAGAAATTGTGGTATTTTTACAGAATGGAATACTACTCAGCAATCAAAAAGGAGGAAATCATGAAATTTGCAGGCAAGTGGTTGGATCTAGAAAAGATCATTCTGAGTGAAGTATCCCGGAAGGAGAAAGACAAACATGGTATATACTCGCTTATATAGACCTACAAGATATGATAAACATAATGAAATATACACACCTAAAGAAGATAATCAAGAAAGTGGACACAGGCGAAGATGATCAATCCTCATTTAGAAAGACAAATGGGATGTGCATTGAACGTATGACAGGAGTCTACCACAAAAGGCATCTGAAAGACTCTACCTAGCAGTGTTTCAAAGCAGACACTAAGACTCATAACCAAACCCTTGGCAGAGTGCAGGGAATCATATGAAAGAAGGGGAGTTAGTATGATATGGAAAGGATAGGAGCTCTACAAGGACCAAATATATCCAGACACAAGGTCTTTTCTGAGACTGACACTCAACCAAGGACCATCTATGGATATAACCTAGAACTTCTGCTCGGATGTGGCCCGTGGTAGCTCAGTAACCAAGTAGTTTTCCAAAGTAAGGGGAACATGGTCTATTTCTAACAGGATCTCAAGGGCAGGCTGTTTGACCCCCCCCCCCCAGGGGAGGAGCAGTCTATTAGGCCACAGAGGAGGACTTTGCAGCCAGCCCTGAAGATACCTGATAAAACAGGGTCAGATGAAATGGGAGGAGGTCCTCCCCTATCAGTGGACTTGGAAAGGGGCAGGGAGGAGACCAGGGAGGGAGTGTGGGGTTGGGGAGAGAATGAGGGAGGGGATACAGCTGGGACACAGAGTTAACAAAATGTAACTAAAAAGAAAAATAAAATGTAAAAAAAAAGAGAGAGAAAAAAAGAAATAAAAAAAAATAATAAACCATTTATTTAACTTTCACCTGATTTTTAGGTTTAATGAAATAAAGAAGCATATTTTTACAAGCTTTGACCAATCATTGTTATTTTGTTTTGAATGTTTTTCAGGCTGTGATATCTAATAAAAAATTATTAATATATGAATATAATCTTTTCTAAACTCTTTTCCTTCTCTAATATTCATTCTTTCTTCTGCTTTGTCTGGTCTTTTTATAATAATTTTTACTTTATTTGTTTTCAAAATTTTAATTCTTTCCTGTATTTCTCATTTATTTGAATGATTTTCTTTCCTTTGTTGATAGTCTACTTATCTATATCCTGAATTGTATTCCTTACTTTATTCATCTGCTTATTCCCTGTTTAAAGTCATAGATAATTTTAAAAAGCAGACCTTTGGTTGTTGTTTCTGCTCAGTAGTTTAGCTATTTCTATATTATTAGATTTGGTCTTTTAGGAATTCTGATTTATGAAGTTATAACATACTTTTACACTTAGTTTTTATTGTGTTTAATTGTTGCACTTTGTACATCTGTTGGTTTGGATATCTATCCCTTCTGGTTGGCAATCTCACTAATGAGCAGACTTCTCTAGAGGGCTCAGTCTCCAGAACCATTCAATAAAGAAATAGAACACTGATTTGGAATGAGCCTTCTATTTCTATTCCTCAAACTATGCAGCCTTCGCAGGAAAGATGTCCACTCACTGTTTTCTTCTCTATTGCTGTTATGATCCTTTTAGCACTCTACCAGTCATCTTATGTGGTAGTTTTAATTCTATATCTCTTTGGAACGGATTCTGTTTTGTTGATCCAACTATTGTCACATACCAGGTCAGATGGAGACAATTTCTAACTAATTATCCATCTTATCCTCAAAGTGGCATGACTTCTTGATAGTAATTTTTCCTAAAGAAATAATTTTTCTCTTTTTTTGTTCTTTCCTGTCTACTCAAATCCTTACTTGATCTGATGTCTATTTCTTTCATTCTTTCTTCTTTTCAACTGCTCAGTGCTCACCCTCACCCCTTTCTTGCTCTATGTATTGCATATTCAGGGTGATCATAACAAATGCATCAGAATTGGCTTAAAAATAAATGTTAGTTTTAAAAGCATAATTAGCTATAAATGGCTTCATTTTTTTCATATATCTGTTCTATTTCCTTTTATACCTTAAGCTGCTTAAATATACACATTCAAACATGTGAGACACTTTGTCTTCTCTAACCCAGCAACAACAAAGAAGAGTGTGTTTTATGTTATGAGGAGGGATAGAAAGTTATTTTAGCACTGATGTGATCCACAGAAAGGAAAGAAATTATAGGATTTTGGACTTGCTTTCATTCCTTTATAAAAGACAAAATCAAAACTTTTTAGAAAAATGTTCTGGTATCTCTTTTGTAAATGAGAATAAGGAGCATAATATGCTACTTAAAATTTACAACAAATGTTCTAAAAGTTTCCAAGATGTTTTGGTTATTTCGAGGAAGAAAGAAGCAAAAGAAAACTCATTAAATGAAAGAGGAGATAGAAGGATGCGCACACACAGAGAAGACCGCCAGGAGGAGAGAGAGACATGATGGCAAGAACTGCTCTTATTTTTTGCCATGCAACAATCTTCTGATCTATTCTGGGTTTGTTTTGAAAACTTTTTTTTTTCAACTTGGGGTTCCTTAAAACCTCTCCGTTCCAAGCCCCCAACCATAAACAGGAGAGAAGGTTAGTAGGGAGAGGGCGCACAGACCAGTTTTACTTATGGCTGTTTCGGGTCCATGGGTTCTTTTAGAGCTATACCAATTCTCTGTCAACAGCAAAAGCAGCTAGCAGTCTTCTCCAAGCCGCCATACCGTCCATCTCAGATCTCTCCAAACTGCCATTCGCCACACATTACCTTTACTCTCTCTGGGCTCTCCTTATTTATAGCCCTCAGAATCCTAAACCATGCCCCTCTCCTTGCTGCCTGAGGCAGGCTATTACCAGCTGGCAAAGACCATGCCCATTAGGAGGCAATGATCAGCTATGGACAAACTAAAGCACAAACTAAAATCCCTCACTTGGGATTAGAACAAGAATATATTTACATAGCAGTTTTTAGAGAAACCAAAACTTCCATAACAGATCTATTTCAACTTTATTTTATTTTTTTTTATTTAGTACTGGAACATACTAAAGTAATATTTTACTATTACTAGTAGGATTAAAGAAAACACAAATTCCGGGTCAGTGAGACAGCTCAGCTGTGTATACCCCATGACCTGATTTCAATTACTCGAACCCACAGGGGAAGGAGAGAATTTTCTGTCTGATCTCCACATTTGGGATGTGAAAGGTATACATCTGAGCTCACATGCAATCATATACATAGACACATTATAGTTAAAAAAAATAAGAAATACACATTCTTCAAGTATGTTCTAAGTCTTTGTACTATGAGTTAATTTCTGCCAAACATTTGTTTCTAGTCCTTACCCAACTTTTAAATCAATATTTAATCTGTGGTTACTATATTTTCCCTTCTACCATAGCCTTGATTCTCAACTTATGCTTCTATGAATAAAGAAGCCAAGATAAAGTAGAAAATGTTAAATGAACAGAAGCATGCCCAAGGGGCTCAGGGGTACCAACCATGCACATAATGGCAGAAGAGGAAATAGAAAATGTGTCTACTCAGTATTTTGACACAAAGGACTGAAAGCTACATTACCCTTTCACAGGAATTAGCTATAGAACAAAAGTCTTACCTTCTCCAGCTTTGTGTGGATGGGTATATGTGGGTATGAAATTTAATCAAGCTGGTGATTTTCTCTGATAACTGAGGGGAGGTAATGAGAGGTTAGAGAATATCACTGGATACTCTGTTGCTTCTTTATCTGACCCAGTGTTTCAAATAGCCTCTCAATATTAAATGTAGTTACAAGAATGAGATTATTAATGCAGCCATGACACATATGAGTCAATCAAATATTCAAACTTTGCATTACTTTTCATCTGTTTCTATCTTTTACCTGCAGTCATAATTTGAAAAATTTGAAGGCACTTTTATGATAGAATGGTACCTGTAGAAAAAAAATTTAAAGTAATTTAAATAAATGAAGGAACATCTCGCAATTGGATTATTGTTGGGGGTTGGTCTGGTACTTGTATTTTGATGCTAATTCCTGGCCTTCAACATCTGGTTATAGCCCTAAATTTGTTGTGTAAACCTAAGACATTATTCTTGATTGGTTGATGAAAAGGCCTAAAACCTGGGCAGGGCAGAATGGAGTAGGCTTGGCTAAGGTTCCCCAGCTTTGGGTTCAGGAGAATCATGGGAAACAGAAAGAAAGGAAGAGAGGAGGAAGGAGGATGCCATGATGGGGTAGTGTGGAGAAAGAACCACGGGGGCCAGGAGAAAGGACTCTGAGGATGCCATGGATGGAGGAAACACCAAGATGAAAAATATAAGGAAGTATTTATAAGATTATGAATGGAAGGTAGCCCACACAAGAATGGTTAAGGCAGATGGCACTGAATGTGAGCTGGTGGATGGTGAGGTTATTGACAGCACAGGTGAAATATCTGCCTAGCCCAAGGTAAGTAAAGCATTTATAAAGTTTAACAGCTGTCTATGTCTTAATGATTGTGATAGTGGGTTAAATAATACCACTGAAATAATTATAGGGTTAATAATAAGTGCCATTTAGCCCAATACCAAATTATTTACAATAGATTACGTTAGAATTTGAAATCAAACTGGGCTTATTAATATTTATAGTATGAAAATGTGTCCTTGGATTTTGTATAACAGACTCCAGTGTGATATTTAATTACTGACTGATTTAATTTTTTTTCAGTTTTTTAAATACCTTGGCTTGTATCTTTTGTTATTTGAAGAGAAGTAAGTCCCTGAAGACTCAATTTATCATTCGTAATTTCCCTTCTTTATGCTCATAATGCTTGATTTACGTTTGCTTATTTTTACATCTAGTGTAAGTATGTGATTAAATAAAACTGGAAACAAAAAGTCCATGCTGTTTTTGCTCTTGTGGTTTAGTATATTTCAAAGTGTAAGGATCCACTAAAGGAAGGTGTTCTTTACGAAGAACACTAGGGTTGTGAGAGGTGGCTTCTGCTCAGTCCTAACTTCAAGTAGTTTGAATTGGATCCTACATCTGTGAAATCATTTTTTTTAAGATTGGTGCCTCTGGTCTATTTGAGGTTAGGACTCTGATCACTGGCCAACTGTGTTTTCCATTGTAGAATATGGTATTCATCTTACTGACTGGGAGGAATATTTTGTACCATCATAGTAATTATTTTGTAATTATGCTCACAGCAAGTATTGCTTCTAGGTTCATGTAGTGAGATCACTGTCATTTTCAAGAATATCAAACTTACTTTCAAAGTATTAAATATGTTCATATTTTTCTCTATAAATTTATTCAACTGATATACGGTTAATAGTTTTTTCTCTGTACTTTTTTTTTGAAATGAGTTTAGTGACTTCTCTGGCACATATAATTTCATTTCATTTAAAACATCTATGAAGAAAAAAAATAGAAATTCTATGAAAATTTGTACCTTTTTTTGGAAAATTTGTACTTCTATAAATTGTCACCACAGTGAAGTGTGCTGAGAATATCTGAAATATGAATTCTGAGATATTCAATGTCAAGGTGCTTAGGATATTTTAATCCCTTTGAGACATGCTGTGACATACCCAGGCAATGGAATAGTTACATCAAGTAGATCTGTCAAGTACATCTGTATATCAAGTATATCTGTAGATATACCAAGCTACCCGAGGGATCATCTTTCTTTTCCTGTTAGCCTCACCTTGACACGTGTTTCTCCCATAAGCATCCTGCCTATCTGAACACCTAATATTACAAGTTGTATAAGTAAGTTAAACATTAAGTTACAAGTTATAAAATTTAGGGAGTTAATCCAGTATTTTCATATTGCTCCTCTCAGTGCATAGAATAGACGGTGGCTTCTTCCATGTCTCCACATACTTAGAGTTTGTAATTGTATTCTACTCTAGAATATTCTACAGCCTAAAAGAATTCCACATTCCACAAAAGGCATACCACATAATCTCTTTTCTTAGATATCCTACAATTGCTCTTTCTCTCCTTTGATTCCCCACCCAAAGAACAAGGACAGACCAGGTCTTACACTTCCCCCTTCTTTAACAATCCTTGATTCTGCTTATATCTGTAAAGTAGATTTGAGGCCCTGTTTCCACAGTTTTTACTCTTAGACACTTTATAAGTAGGTTCTGTCATTTGGGGCACTCCAACTCCACTGTTTATTGTTTAATTTCCTTTTACTTTAATCTGTGTTTTCATACCATCATTTTCCCTACCCTGACTCCTTATATGACCTTCCCTGCTCTCTCTTTTAAGTTTATTTCTTTCCAGCCGTGCTATGATTTGTATTTCTTTTCACTGACTATCCTTCAGATGACCACTATGTGGCCATTCAAGAAGGTTTCTGATCAGGTACATGTGGCTCTTTCTAAATACTATTTCACTCAAAATTGTTATTTGGTCATATGGTCATTCCTGCCTCCGCCAGGAATTTCTGGTGTTTTCATAGATTACATTCCTTACTTGAAAGAGAATCAGTGCTGAGCTGTATTTCTTTCAGTTTTTTGGTGTCCCAGCTGCTTTTCTGTTACATAAACTGGCAAGTACAGTAGCAGTTGGGGATGAGATTAGATGTTCTCTGTGTATACTCACAACTTCACAGAGTCAAGATTCAGTTTAAGTGAACTAGTCATCCCCAGTACAACATGGTAAAATAATGTTCCCTTCTGACAGTGATTGTAACTGTAACCATGGAACAAGTTAATCAAATACAAGGGTAACATGAAATAACTTATTTATTATAACTACTTCTGGAGTGGCTTTTGTTTTTCTTTGTTTTTTTTTTGTTTGTTTTTAATTTTATTTTTCTTATTAGTTACATTTTGTTAACTCTGTGTCCCAGCTGTATCAAGATTCAATTTAAAAAAGTCTCAAAATGCTATGGAATTAAGAATGGAAAACCTTTAACTAGACAATCCTTTAAATGCCATGCATCTATAAATATGTCATGTATGGTGATATTCATTGTTAATGTGTTTAAATGTAATTAAGATAGATATGTATATAAAATATACGAAATATATGCATGTATAATTATATGCATATATTGGTGTATGCCTATATATTTGTTTGAACTCAAGCCACATGGAGTAAATTGCACAAATATGTAAGCATAAAGGAAATAAAAAAAAAATAAAACATCAAAAAAAACTTTTTTTTTTCCTCAGTAATTTTAAGATACGCCTCCAGTACATGCAGTGGTAGACAGAATGCATGCTGTATTCGTTAAATTTTCAATTGATGTAGTAAAATACCTGGCAAAAGTACCTGGGGGCAAAAGACTCTTTTAGCTCAAAGGTTTTGGGTACAAGCCAGCATGGTGGGGAAGTCATGGAGGAAAGTGAAGTATCTGGCAAGATGGCCACCAAAGGAGGAGACTCGGGAAGCAGAAAAATCAGGTAGCTTGCTTTTCCTTTCCATTTTGTCCTAGATCCCAACCATAGGGTGCTGTTGCCCACATTCAAGCTGGGTCTTCTCTTGTACTTAAGAAACACCCTGAAAGATGCATCTAACTATGTGTTTCAGGGTGATTATAAATACAGTCAAGCTGACAATAAATGTTCACAATCTCACTTGACACTCAAACATAATTTTTGATTAAAACATTGCATTACTCTCGCTTCTATTTAATAGCGCAAAATGCACTTGGCCTATCTTTAATCTTTTTTTCCATATTCTTTAACATTACCTACATTGTCCAAAAGTACAAAATTTCTTCTGAGATACAATACAACTAAGTTCTTAACAGTGAGCCCCTATAGAGTAAGAAGCAAGGTATATATTTCCATTTTGCAATGGCACAAAATAAACATTCCCACTTGAAAAGAGAGGAATTTGAAGACAGCAAAAGAAAAATTGTTCTAAAGCAAGACTAAAATCCAGGAGAGCAAACATGAAGCCTTTCTACCCCTCTTCACATTTCTGGAGGCCATGATGTTATCATCTAGACACTGGTAGCCTTGCTACTCTAGTTTAGAGGCCTAACACATATGTAGCCTCATTATTGGCTTCTTCCACTATGTGCCTACAGTTGTTCTTGTGGTTCTGACCTCTCCAACATCCCAAGGCCACTATTGTAACTTAGATTTTTATATGTGTGAGTTTGCGCAGGGACTTCCCAGTGACTGTTGACAGAGAATGCGAACCTGCCACATGCTGATGTGTCTCAGTGACTTTCTGTAACTCTTGAATTTTGCATGCTTGAAAAAAAAAATCATACCACGTCAATTATAATACTAAGTTCTATCGCCAGCCTGAGTAGTCTGGATTCCTTCTACAGTATCTGTTATGGTCTTTGGTACCTTTGCAGCTGTTCTGAGAAAATACTGTCTCAGTTAGTTGTTTTGCTGCAAGTCATGTTGCTTCAACAACGTTTTCATTTTGGGGTCTCTCAATTCAAATAAATTTGCATTTTCAGGAACTGAACTCTAATAGGTTAAATTTAAGAACGTTGGCACTTTTTCTATTGTCCTAGAGTGAAGTGAGAGGTCTCGCCTTAAGTGTGCTCATCTCTTTAATAATCACAGATGCTTCATTGGTGCCCTCTTTCTACAACTGAAAACTTGCTCACATTCCTTATCTTACTAAACTGTATATTTTTGACCTTTTTACTCTAGTTTTTCACTGTAAATCTGGATAAGGACACGAAGCAGTAATCATGTCACATGTTGAACACTTGAATTTTTCTCCAGCAAACACATTAGTCCTTTACTTTTGAACTTAGCATCATTCATGTTCACAGGGCACAGACAACATACAGCTCGGATGTTTATCAAAACATAACATGAAAAGCCTCTAGCCCATTTCTCAATAGACTCTGTGCTCCTGCTGAAACCTCATAGGCTAGTTCTCCATTGTCTACATGTTTGTTAGTATTCTGATATTCCAAGCTGTTAACAAGATGGCTAACTAAATGTGGCTTATCATATGCTAGTCCACACACCAAAACTCTTTCACATTCCTTCTGCAAATCAGTTCCACAGGCCCAAGAACCACTTGGTTAGTCTTATTATAGCCATTACCCTGCTCTTCGCTATAGTCTCAGTTTTAATCATTTTTCCTAATGGTTGAAGAAATACTAGACAAAAGTGACTAAAGAGAGGAAGGATTTATTTTGGCTCATGATTTCTTGGTGGGGAAGTCATGGAACATGAAGTCCCTGGCCACATTGTATCTGTGGTCATAAAGCAGTGAGAAAACAATAATGGCACTTAGCTTAGTTAAAAAACAAAACAAAACAAAACAAAAAGACATGTAGTCCTGAACCTCAGTCTGTAAGGTAATGCCACCCCAATTCAGAATAAGTGTTCCTCCTCCATTATATATTTCTGGAGACACCCCGTTGAACACACTGAGGCATTTTTCCTCAGTGATTCTAAATCAAGCTGAAAATAAGGTTAGCTATCATTTCCATTCTAAATTTTTCTTCCTTTTGGTTTTTTTCAATTTTATATTTCTTTAAAATTTCCGTCTTTCCATCTTGTTGAGATTTTTTATTTACTTCATCTTGCTGCAAATTGTATATCTTTAAATTGTATATATATATATATATATATATATAAATTACCTACAGTTTATTTACTTTGTATCCCCCCTGTAGCTTCTTCCCTCCTCCCCTCTAAACCCCACTCTCCTTCCTTCTTCCCCACCCATACCTTTCTGCAGTCCATTGATAAGGGAGGTCCTCCTCCCCTTCTCTCTGATCCTAATACTGTTGAATCCTGACTTAAGACACAGTATGAGAATTTTTTTACTTTAAGAACTTTGTCAGGGGCTGGAGAGATGGCTCAGAGGTTAAGAGCACTGACTGCTCTTCCAATGGTCCTGAGTTCAATTCCCAGCAACCACATGGTGGCTCATAGCCATCTAAAACAAGATCTGGGGCCTTCTCCTGGTGTGCAGGTACACATGCAGGCAGAATACTGTATAAATAATAAATAAATTAAAAAAAACTGTCAAATCTAACATAGGATCAAGTTATACTGGTTCATACCATTTCAAGCAGTCTTAATCAAGACTGTAATTTCAAGCTTAACGAGAGGTAAGTTCATGGTGTATCTCAAATAACCTTTGATCCGTAGTTCAAATCAATGCTGAACTTGCAAGAACCGCTGTTCTCTAAGGTAATCTTACAATCCAACAAGATCTCATATCGATGACCTTCATAATCGACAGCATACATCAATCAAGCTCAGTCTTACCATTTAACCCTGCTTGGCCAAGCTTGACATAAATATCAGGTATGCATGTTTCCTCCCATTTCATTTGCGATGTCTTTATCTTCCTATATACATAGACTAAGGCTGGCATAACACTCTCTGGATAGTGCCTAAGTATGCTGCCGTCGCTAACCTTCATACTGTGCAGTGCCAGATGTTTTAGATGGAAATGTCATGGTCTGTTGACACCTTTAGAAGTTGAACTGGGCTATCCCTCCCCTACTCGAAGGCATGTCTGTTGAGAATATACATTTTTTATTTCTTAGTCCTGCACTTATTTTCAGGAATTGTGGATTAGATTATGAGGGACTAAAGATACTGGTTTGCAAATTTATAGGGGCTCAAAGTCAAGTGATTCTTACGTGTCTTTGTATATAGGTCTCGACGTTATTGAGCACAAATATATTGCATTTTCTACTTACTCTGTTTCTGACTACCTAATTAAGTTATTTCAGGTTACCAAAGCTTGAAATATGAATTAATTTCCACTCTTTTAAAATTTCTTCCAGAAGAAATTTTCTGACTTCCTTTTTTCTTTCCCGCTTTCTTCTTCTTCTTCTTCTTCTTCTTCTTCTTCTTCTTCTTCTTCTTCTTCTTCTTCTTCTTC
>NW_026585689.1:1303988-1341021 GCF_907164565.1 Psammomys obesus
CTTTCTCCTCCTCCTTCTTCTTGATAGAATCTCAGTATGTACCTCTGGGTGTCCTGGAACTCACTATGTAAACCGGGCTAGTCTCAGTCTCAAAGAAATCCACCTGCCTCTGCTTCCAAGTGCTGGAATTAAAGGCATGTGCCACCAAACCCAGCTCTCACCTTCGTTCAAACTCCCAAGTTCATGTCTTATCTTTGCCAATACAGATTGCTCAGCTTGATAATCATTTACCTAACATAAAAATAATTTAACTTTAAAGACTCGAATCACTCACATTCAATTGCCTGGCTTTTGGGAAAACACGGAAAGAGAATAGGATATTTGAAAGCAATGAATGGTAATAGTACCTGATATCCGATCATTATACCTTATTTTATTTCATTTAATCATCACTTTAGGCAGGTTATTGTCCATGTGCTATAGATCAAGACACTGAAAAGTAATGAAGTCAAAAATTACACAATGTATATTCTTAACATGCTTTCAGGAATACTGAGCTTTTCTATGATGCTAATTATACAGTTTTTCATTGCTCCTTAGAAAAATGAGTTATTCTCTCCTAACCTCAATTATGTTAGAGGCTAGAGAGCATGTCTCATGGTTTTACATAGTTTCACATTACTCAGTTAAGAATTTTCCATTAATAAAGTTATTAATTTGAAGAAAGACTTATTAAGCTGAATGCTATACTTAGGCATAACATTTTGCTCTCCTTTCAAAATTATTTCTTTCATTTTTTCACATTATAATATAACTACATCATTTCTTCATTCTCTTCCCTCCATTCTGTATGCCCCTCCTTATTCTTTTGTGAGCTCATGACCATTATTTTCCCTTGTTTAACTTAAAGATTTTCATACAATATATTTTGTTCTTTGTTTTTCTGCTTTCCAACTCCTCTTGTATGCTTATCCAACCCAACTCTGTGCTCTTTCTTTTTTCAAAAAGCACATAATAGTACAAAAATGAAAATAAACAAATAAAAACACTATAAAGAAAAAAATGCCCAAACTAAACAAAATGAAAAAAAAAAGCCTATAAAAGTCCCCACTCATTTTGTTTCATGGTAACTGACTGCTCAAGGTCATGGAGCCTGCCCTGGAGTGTGGTTGATATACCTGCTGATCTTCTACTGGAGAAAACTGACTTTCCTTTGCCAGCTGGTATCAATTGCAGATAGCTTTTTGATTAGGGGTAGGACACAATGTCCCCTCCTCTGCTTTCATTCTGAATCTTCTTCACAGGCTTGAACCTGGGCAGGCCTTGATCATGCTGCCACAGTCTCCATCAGTTCACACGTACCCTATTGTGTTCACAAGGGTCTATTGTGTCTGGAAGACATTGTTTCCTCAGGGTCGTCGATCAACTCCAGCTCTTACACTCTTTCCATCTTTTTTCTGCACAGCTCCCTAAGCTGTGAAAGATGTTTGATGAAGACTGCCTGATTAAAACTGAGTGCTCCAAAGTTTCTTGCTTTCTGCACATTGTCCAGTTGTGGGTCTCTGTGTTAATTCCCATCTCTTGCAAGAAGAATCTTCTCTGATGATGATTGAGTGAGGCATTGATCTATGGGTATAACAGAATGTCATTAGGAGTCATTTTACTGCTATGTTCCTTAGCAAAATAATAGCATTAGGTATTCCCCTAGACCTGTGACCTATCTGGTCTCAGGTTCTTGGCCATTTCAGTAGTGCCAAGTATATATTGCATTTCATGGAGTGAGCCATAAATCCAATCATACAGTGGTTAATTATTTCCACAATTATTGTGCCATCATTGCACCAGTATATCTTGGAGGAAAATTGCTGTGTTGGGCCTTGCGTTTATAGTTGGATAATGCTGATGATTACCTCTTTTCTCTGGTAGGATTACAGCACCATTGATGCTTGTTTGTAGGGATGAAGCTACTAGTTGTGCATTAACCTGATGTCTCGGTGTTCAAAGACAAATGTATGTAGTATCTTCAGCAATAGGGACTTACCATCATTTTATGGAGGGCAACAGGTAGCCTGTTATGTTTGGAGTGTTTCATAGTGTCCTTTTCGCCAAACACTCAATGAGATTTAACCCTTTCCTGACACCACCGGTTTTACTTAGTAGCATAAGATATCTAGATGGGATATTTTTTCCTCCATTATTTGGTTACTCCATTTAAGTTATTTTCATATATGTAAATATTTTAAAAAGCTTTTATAGTTTTCTATGTTTTCAAAAGGTCTCTAATATTAGTTTCCCTTACCATATTGTCTCTTTTATTTTTCTTTCCCATCCCACTATCTGTTTGATCCTCTTTATATTTAATCCATTTAATCTTCTTTAGGTTCCTCTTTATATTTCCTTAGTACTTCATTCTATTTCTCCTTTTCTGGAAATCCTCTCCTCCTAACTGGTCTCTTAAATGCTGAAACCATTTGGATTGTAGCATACTTATTCAAAGTGTAAAAGCATGCATTCACATATAAGAGAAAACATGCAATATTTGTCTTTTGTGGTGTGGGTTATCTCATTCATGTTTTTTTTTTTCCTAGCTCCATACATTAGCTGAAAATTTCATAATTTCACTATTCTTAAGAGCTGAATAATATTTCACCATGGTAGTGAACCACATCTTCATTATTCATTCATCAGTTGATGGACATGCGGGCTGTTTCAACCTTCTGGATTAATGGTCTTTTTTTTTCATTGATTGTTTAATACATGAATATATAAATACATATATGTATGTAAATACATGAATACAAACTGCTTAGTCTGCATGTTACTGCATGCATGCTTTTGCTCAGCATCTTTGTCACTGCACAGAATGAATATTTTCTTAGGAGAACAGCTCCTGGGCTCAGGATGCTACTCTCTTAGGCAGATATTATGCAGGAGAGAATGGAAAAGAGTTAATTACTCTTCCACCTTTCTTTCAATGAACACACTGAGCCATATTTCTTGAATTCTATGACCTATTTCTGTGAGTTCTTATGAGTAAAGAATAATTTTCTTGAAAAATTTCAAGGTGGTTGTCTTAGTTAGGGTACTATTTATACGATGAAACACCATGACCAAGGCAACTTGGGGAAGAAAGGGTTTATTCATTCCACATCACAACCTATCATCAAAGAAAGTGAGGACAGGAACTCAAACAGAACAGGAACTTGGAGGCAGGAGCTGATGTAGAGGCCACAGAGGAATGTTGCTTCCTGGCATGCTTCTCATGGCTTGTTCAGCCTGCTTTCTAATATCACCCAGGACCACCACCCCAAGGATAGCACCTCCCACAATGAACCAGGCCCTCGTCTCAATAAATCACTAAGTGAGAAAATGCCCTACAGGCTTCTGTATAGACCTATCTTATTAGGCATTTTCTTAATTGAGGCTCCCTCCTCTCTGATGACTCCAGCTTGTGTCAAGTTGACATAAAACTAGCCAGTACAGTGGTGGACAGAAAATAGAGATGAGAAGATGTTTATTGCTAAAGGTGTAATTGCATCCCTGAATAGGAAATCAAGTGCGATGATTATTTGAATAAAGAATATACTCTGTTTTACCTCTGTCCTAATTAATGTTTGTATTCCAATATGTCCTGGGATGTTATATGACTCAGGTGAAGTGAAACACTTACAGACTGAAAACCATAGCTTTACTGTTACTAATGTTGACTTAGAGCTTATGTGAAAATAGGGAGTCCCTGTAGATTACCAACTAGCTAAACACAGAGATATCAATGTTGAGCAGCATTCATGCTATTTCATGGACTCAACAAACCACTAGTCTAAAATTATGCTCCTGTGAGTGTACTGCTTTGAAATCCACAGTCTGAATCAGCCTCCATTCCAGAGGATAGAATAGAAAGGCTGAAGTTCTTATCTAGTGAGCATCATGACATTATCAGTTAGAGAAATTTTTTTATTTTATTTTGTTAAATTTAATTTTATTTATATATTTATTTATTACAATTTATTCACTTTGTATCCTCATGCAGCCCTCTCCCTTGTCTCCTCCCAATCTCACCACCTTCCCACTTCTCTCCCTATGCCCTTTCCCTAATCCCCTAATAGGGGAAGACCTCCTCCCCTTCTATTTGACACTAGCTTATCAGGTCTCTTCAAGGCTGTATGTATCATCTTCCTCCGTGGCCTGGCAAGGCTGCACAGCCCAGGAGGAGGTGATCAAAGAGCTGGCCACTAAGTTCATGTCAGAGACATTCTCTGTTCCCCTTACTAGGTTACCCACTTGAAAACAGAGCAGCCAATGGGATTCCTTTGAACAGGGGCTAGGTCCTTTTCATGCATGGTCCTCAGTTGGAGTATCGATCTCTGCGGGCCACCCTGCTGTTCTCCTTGTGGAGTACTTGTCCCCTGCAGGTATTTCTATCTTCCTCTTCTTTCATAAGGATTCTGGCTCTCTGCCCAAAGTTTGGCTATGAGTCTCACCATCTGCTTTGATATCCTGGTGGATAGAGTCTTTCAGAGGTATTGTGTGGAAGGCTTCTGTCCTAATTCTTTGTCTTCTCCTACTTCGGATGTCAATCTTTTTTGCCCTTCTGGATGAGGGTTAAGCATCTTACCTAGGGTCCTCCTTGTTGTTCAGCTTCTTAAGGGCTATAGATTTTAGTATGATTATCCTATATTATATGTCTAATATCCACTCTATGTGAGTATATATAATTTGTGTCTTTCTGCTTCTGGGTTATCTCACTTAGAATGTTATTTCTTGATTCCCACCATTTGTCTGCAAATTTCATGATTTCTTTGTTCTTAATTACTGAGAAGTATTGCATTGTGTAAATGTACCACACTTCATGAATCCAATCCTCCACTGAGGGACATTAGGTTGTTTGTAGATTCTGCCTTTTACGAAAAGAGCTGCTACAAATGTGGTTGAGCAAATGTCCTTATTGAATGGTGGAGCATTTTGGAGGTATATGCCTAAGAGTGCTATAGCTGAATCTTGAGGTAGCACTATTCCTAATTTTCTGAGGAAGCACCAGATTGATTTCCAAAGTGGGTGTACCAGCTTACAATACTACCAGCAATGGAGCAGAGTTCCCCTTTCTCCACATCCTCTCCAGCATATGCTGTCACTTGACAGAGTTTTTGATCTTAGCCATTCTGATGGATGTGAGGTGAAATCTCAGGGATGTTTTGATTTGTATTTCCCTAATTACTGAGGATGTTTAGCATTTCTTTAAGTGTTTCTCTGCCATTTGATATTCCTCTGTTGAGAATTCTCTGTTTAGTTCTGTTCTCATTTTTAAATTGGATTACTTGGTTTGTTGCTATTTAACTTCTTAGGTTCATATAAAGAACTGTTAGTAGCCCTCTGTCAGATGTAGGGTTGGTGAAGATCTTTTCCCAGTCTGTAGGCTGTCCTTTTGTTCTGATGATAGTGTCCTTTGCTTTACAGAAGCTTTTCCACTTCATGAGATCCCATTTATTGTTGATCTTAGAGCCTGTTCTGTTGGTGTTCTGTTCAGGAAGTTGTCTCCTGTGCCAATGAGGTCAAGGTTCTTTCCCACTTTATCTTCTAACAGATTTAGTATGTCTGGTTGTATGTTGAGTTCTTTGATCCACTTGGACTTTAGTTTTGAGCAAGGTGATAAATATGGGTCTATTTTCATTTTTCTACATGTAGACATCCAGTTAGGACAGCACCATTTGTTGAAGATGTTGTCTTTTTTCCATTGTAGGGTTTTAGCTTCTTTGTCAAAAATTGAGTTTCTGTAGGTGTGTGGGTTTATTTCTGGGTCTTCTATTCAGTTCTATTGATCCACCATGCTGTTTCTATGCCAGTACCATGTAGTTTTTATTCTATTACTCTGTAGTACAGATTGAGATCAGGGATGGATATACCTCCAGAAGATCTTTTATTGCAGAGGATTGTTTTAGCTATTCTGGTTTTTTATTTTTCCATATGAAATTGAGACTTTCTTTCAAGGTCTGTAAAAAAATTGTGTTGGTATTTTAATGGGAATTGCACTGAATCTGTAGATTGCTTTTGGTAAGATAGCTATTTTCACTATGTTAATCCTACTGATCCATGAGCATGGGAGATCTTTCCATCTTCTGATATCTTCTTCAATTTCTTTCTTCAGATACTTGAAGTTTTTTCCAAACAGGCCTTTCACTTGCTTGATTATAGTTACACGAAGGTACTTAATGTTATTTGTGGGTATTATGAAGGATGTTGTTTCACTAATTTCTTTCTCAGCCTATTTATCTTTTGTATACAGGAGGGCTTCAGAGTGTTTTGAGTTAATTTTGTATCCAGCCACTTTGCTGAAGGTGTTTATCAGCTGAAGAAGTACTCTGGTTGAATTTTTGCAGTCACTCATGTATTATCATCATCTATAAAGACTGACACTTTGATTTTCCTTTCTCATTTGTATCCTTTTGGTATCCTTTAGTTGTCTTATTGCTCTAGCTAGGATTTCAAAAACTATATTGAAGAGATAAGAAGAGAGTGGGTAGCCTTGCCTTGTCCTTAAATTCAGTGGAATTAATTTAAATTTCTCTCTATTTATTTTGATGTTGGCTATAGGCTTGCTGTATATTGATTTTTCTATGTTTAGGAATGTGCTTTGTATCCCTAATCTCTGCAAGACTTTAAATATGAATGGTTTTGGATTTTGTCAAATGCTTTTCAGCATCTAAGGAGATGACCATGTGGTTTTTCTTCTTCAGTTTGTTTATATGGTGGATTACATTGATGGGTTTTCATATTTTGAATCCCCTCCCTGTCTTGGATAAAGCCTCCTTGGTTGTAGTAGATGATATCTTTAATGTGTTTTTAGATTTGGTTTGCAAATATTTTATTGAGTATATTTGCATCAATATTCATAAACAAGATTGGTCTAAATTTCTTTCTTTGTAAGGTCTTTGTGTGGTTTAGGTATCAACGTGACTGTGGCTTCATAGAATGAGTTTGTAATGTTCCTTCTGTTTCTATTTTGTGCAATAGTTTGAAGAGTATTAGTGTTAGTTTTTCTTTAAATGTCTGGTAGAATTCTGCGCTGAAACCGTCTGGCCCTGGGCTTTTTTGGGATGGGAAACTTTTGATGACTGCTTCAATTTCCTTAGGGGATATAGGAATATTTAATTTATTTACCTGATCTTGATTCAGCTTTGGTAAATTAAATCTAACAAGGAAATTGTCCATTTAATTTATATTTTCAAATTTTGTTGCATATAGGTTTTTGAAGTAGGACCTAACGATTTCTTGGATTTCCTCAGTATTTGTTGTTATGTCCCCCTTTTTTTCTGATTTTGTTGATTTGTACGGTGTCCCTCTGACTTTAAGTTAGTCTGGTGTAACGGTTTGTCTATCTTGTTGATTTTCTCAAAGAACCAGCACTTGGTTTCATTGGTTCTTTGAATTGTTCTCTTTGTTTCTAATATATTGATTTCAGCCCTGAATTTGATTATTTCCAGCTTTCTACTCCTCTTCCTTTTCTTGGGTGCATCTTCTTTTTTTTCCCTAGTGCTTTCAGGTGTGCCATTAACTTGCCTGTATGAGATACCTTGAATTTCTTTATGAAGGCACTTTGTGTCATGACCTTTCCTCTTAACACTACTTTTATTGGTTCTCATAAATAAGGGTAAATCATACCTTCATTTTTGTTAGGTTCTAGGAAGTCTTTAAATTATTTTTTTCCTCCCTGACCCAGTTGTCATTGAGTAGAGAGTTGTTCAGTTTCCATGTATGTGTGGGCTTTTTGCTATTTCTGTTTTAGTTAAGGTCCAGCTTTAGTCCATGGTGGTCAGATAGGAATCAAGGGATTATTTCAATCTTCTTGTATCTGTTGAGGCTTGGTTTGTGACCAACTATATGGTGTATTTTGGAGAATGTTCCATCAGGTCCTGAAAAGAAAATATGCTCTTTTGAATTTGGGTGAAAGTTCTGTAGACATTTATTAGGTCCATTTGATTTGAGACCTCTGTAAGTGTCATTATTTCTCTGTTTAGCTTCTGTCTAACTGATCTGTCCTTGGCAAGAGTGGGATCCTAGACTTTCCTACTATTAAGGTGTTGAGATTAATGTTTGATTTAAATTTAAATAATGTTTCTTTGACAAATGCAGGAGCCCTTGTGTTTGCTGCATAGATGCTCAGGATTGTGATGTCCTCTTAGTGGGTTTTTCCTTTGATGAAAATGAAGCATCCCTCTCCATCTCTTTTGATTAATTTTGTTGAAAGTCTATTTTATTAAATATTAGAGTGGTTACTCCATCTTGCTTCATTTGTCTGTTTGCTTGGAAAACATTTTTCCAGCCCTTTACCCTAAAGTAGTATCTATCTTTGTTGCAGAGGTGTGTTTCTTGAATGCAGCAGAATGTTAGATCTGGTTTCTGCAACCATTCTGTTAGTCTGTGTCTTGTTATTGGAGAGTTGAGTCCATTGATGTTAATAGATATTAGTGACTAATGATTGTTACTTCCTTTTATTGTGGAGTTAGTGGTGATTTTGTGTTTGTGTGTTCTTTTTTCTTTTGGTTTTCGTTATGATGGTGTCTTTATCCTGTGTTTTCTTGGGTGTGGTTGATCTCATTGGGTTGAAGTTTTCCTTCTAGTATCTTCTGTAGGGCTGGAATGATATTGTTTAAGTTTAGTTTTGTCATGGAAAACTAAACTTAAACCATTCCAGATGACAGAATAGAAAGTCTGAAGTTCTTATCTAGTGGGCATCATGACATTATCAGTTAGAGAAACAGCGTTTTTACAAAAAAAAAAAAAAAAAAAAAAGGAATTCTTTACTTCCTGGAGACTAAATAAAAAGAAATCCTTGTTAAGCACGCTTGAGTCTCAATTTGCATCTTGTTTAAAAATGGCTGCCATTCTATTCTCCTCTTACTCTAGGAGACAAAAGAACACATCTTAGCTTTTGCAAAGAGAAAGAAGCAGACTTTACTTTCTCCAGGTTTAAATTTTTGTAACATATTAAATAATATAACGTAATTATTGTAATATTAAAAACGATGTCTGTCATACTAGAACTTTGCAATAAGAAGGTGAGATATGGTAGTGACCAGCACAGTTTTGATATCAAATCTGACTTTAAGACTCCAGGTTTAGAGAAACCAATAAATGCCATTATTAGGGCCACAGTGAGTAGGAAAAGTGGCAAGGGAAAGGCCAGAAAGGATGAGAATTGAGGATTGGGTTGCTGGTCATAATCTAACATCTCTGTCTGTTTTTCTCAGTTGTTGGCTTTCTTATCTCTTATTCCAAGGCAAACAGCTTCTAAGTGTCAGAAATCAGGGAATTAGAGACAACATCCACAGGTAGAATTCCAATTCCAGTTTAAGTGTCTTAGAAAACTGAAATGTTTCCCTTTTCTTTTATCCTGGAAAGGAGTTTCCTTGGACTGGTTTGAGTTGTGAGCCGGTGCCTATACCACTTACCATGACAGGTCACTGTCACTGGGTTCCATGGTAGATGTGGCTAATTATAGCCCCTTCCCCAGGATTAATGGGAGAGAATTCTGTGATCAACTCTCTCTAGATAGCTGCAGGATTAGAACTTGAAAGTTCTCATTTTCTTTTCTTTTTCTTTTTCTTTTTTTTAATTAATTACAGTTTATTCACTTTGTATCCCCTTACAAGCCTCTCCGTCCTCCCCTCCCAGTCCTACCCTCCCTCCCCTTCTTCAAAACATCGTTTTCCATGCTTAATAGCAAAAATATCAAATTAAAATAATATCCGTTTATTATATTAGTTGCTTGGTTGATAAGTCAAAATTTGCATAGAACAGAGCTCTCTTCACTGACCAGGATCTTACAAATGTGCAGTTAAGGTGTCAAGCAGGGTTGCCTGCTAATCAGAGCTCTAGGTCCTCTTCCCAACTCACTAGCTGCTGACAGGATTCATTTGCTTTGGGTTTCAGGACGGATGGCCCTGCCTTCTTACTGGGAAAAACTCAAGGGTCTTTTTCAATCTATTGGAGCAGTGGTTTTCAACCTTCCACTCATAAAATTACTTTTGTTGCAACCTCATAAATGTACCTTTGCTACCGTTATGAATTAAATTAGATATTAAATCTGATATTTCCGATAGTGTTAGGTGAGCCCCGTGAAAGGGCCATTTGATGTACAAAGGGGTTGCGACCCACATGTTGAGAATCATTGTGATAGAGGCTGTCTGTTAGTCCTGGACACATTGTTCTGTTCAAAACATACCAGACTCCTTCTTCAGTATTGATTGGAGGATTTTTCATAACAATTTTCCTTTTAGAGAAAATGTAGGCTGTACAGTTACTCAAGAGAGCTGGCTTGCTAATCACTGCTGATTAACTCAGATTATTTGTGAACTGAATCTGTGAATGCCATTCAGTTGTACCATATGTGAGAGTATAGTTACAGAGGCAACATTCAACATATTCATGCCCTCCAAAGTTAATGCAGGAGGTTTCGTAGGGTGTATACTTTAATGGTCAGATATCTTGTGGTGTAGTTTAAATATCTGTATATAACATCTACGTATTTCTTTCTTTTTTGTTTTTGCTTTTTCTTTTCTTGTTCTTTCCTAGGCTGTCCTGAAATCACTTTGAAGACTAGGCTGGCCTCAAACTCACAGGGATCTGCCTGCCTCTGCCTCCCAGAGTTCTGGGATTACAGGCATGCACCACCATGTCTGGCTACTGTCATATCTACATATTTCCAAAAACAGATATAAAATAATAATGGAATATATATATATATATATATATATATATTTACATGCATATATATATGTTCATGTCCGTGCATATAGATTTTGATGCATCATATCTATGCATCAAATACTAATTATGTTGAACAAAGTTATTTCTTATATCTTCACCTAGGAAAATCATAAATAATTTCTAAGCTATCACTGTCATGTAGTTTCATGTTTCTGGGTTATCCTAGAGAAAATGATCTTTAAAGTTTGTATTAAAAATCATTGCAGTATGTGAGCAAGGGTCTTGGATCCTGGAGGCAACAACAGAGTCACCTCTATTTGTCTGGCTACTGCCTTAGGATGGGTGATTAAGGAAAGTATGAACAGCAGTGACTTGATCCCTGATGAATGTTACTCTCTGGTGATCTCTGAGGCTTGCTGCCGCTTCCTGATGGCTGCCGTACCCTGATGGCACCTGGTCTCCGAGTATGCAGGTGGAGATGTAGCCTGGAAAGTGGACTGGGCCCGGGAGATAGGGCTAGGAGCACACTGCTGTTCCCAGGTGGTTACCAGTTTCACATAACGGGGCGAGCCTTGTAGCTTGCACGTTGAGAAGGGTTGGGTACAAATGGCCTGAGCCAGGCCTCTGCAGCTGGTCTCTAGAAGTCAGGGCAGAGGGAAGGCCTCTTACCAGCTATTCCCTAGTAGTTGCCATGTGGGAAATGAAACCACCCCAGAAGACGGTGCTTGGAACGTGCTGCTGTAGAAATAGGCAGTTGCTTCAGTATAGTTTTCTCTTGTAATGTTGCGGTTTCATAACCAATTATGAAGATATATGTCACTTATTTACTTTGTTCTGAGAGCTCCAATTTGTTGTCCTACAGTTTGGAGTGTCCAGTGGATGTGGGCTGGGGGCTTAAGGGAGAATATACCTACTGGCCTGTGGTGTTTTCAATGAGAATGGCCCTTTATGCTCATATAGTTGAATATTTGGTCCCAAGTTGGTGGAACTGAATGGGAAGGATTGGGAAGTATGGCCTTGGAGGAAGTGGGTCAAAGAGAGTGTGCTTTGAGGTTTCAAAAGCCTGTGCCATTCCAGCGCTGCTCATACTCCCCTGCCTCATGCTTGAGGATGAGGTATAAGCTCTCAGCTACTTCCTCATTGCCAAGCATTACTGCCCACCTGTTGGCATGCTCCTACGATAATGGTCATGAGTTCTAACCCTCTGGAACCATGAGACCCCAAATAAACAGTTTCCTTTACAAGTTGCATTGGTCATGGTGTTTTGTCATGGCAACAGAAAAGTAACCAATCCCTGACCTAACACTCTTCCTAAGATAAACAGGGCTACCTCAAGTTCTACGAAATGGGGAGTAAATGTTTTTCCTTTCATACCATGTCGTTTTCTATCTTGCAATGAATTTATATGTATATATGCACATACTCTACACACAACACTACAGTGATTAACTGAATAGTCTTATTATCCCTATCTCAAGTGATTTTTAATAAAATGTATTTTAAGAAATGTTTCAAGTCAAAATACCATCACTGGGAGCTTCTTATTAAACTAAAAATAGCTCATTTAAGGTAAAGATGAACGATCGTGTTAATGATAATGAAGGCTCCCATTTGTTTTGAAATTTTCAAAACAAATTTTCTGAGCTTGTGCAAAAAAAAAAAACTGTGTAGGCTTAATTTTAGGTTGTATTTTCTGATTCAAATGTACCTTCTATTACAGTGCCACTGCGTGATTTTTTAACTCAGTATTATTTTGTTGTTGTTGTTGAGAAATTTGGAGACAGTGACACAGAAGGAAAGAGAAAATTTTGCTTCCTTTTCTTTCCTATAAACATAGCATATTCTTTGGAATGAATTAAAATTAAAAAAAAAATAAGGACCTCAAATGCAAATCTCAGTTTAGTCAAGATGTTTTTGATAATGATATAGTATCCTTATTGGTGTGTGTGGTCTATGTGCGTAGCTGCATGCGCTTGTGAGGGTCAGAACAGGACACGGAGTGTTCTCTGTTGCTTTCTTTCTTGGTCTCTGAGACAGTGTCTCTCCCTGTACTGTAAGCTGGCTGTTCTGGCTAGGTTGGAGAGCAAGCACCTATGAGCCTAATGCCCCACCCCCACTCTATCCTCACCAGGGAGACCACACGTGCCCCTTCCTAGCTTTTTACAGACATTCTGAATATTCAAACCTTGATCCTCAGACTGGCGCAGCAGGTGCTTGCAACTTGTGGACCCATCTCTGCAGACTCCACTTTTGATATTTTGAGGCAAATGCTGTTTGTGTCCATGGGAATCTGGTCCTAACTTACTGCGCTCATTAGCTCTGTGAGCAATTGAGAATCCCTGGATTAACTGCATCCTCTGTTTACCATTTACAATACAGAACAACTGGGAATAGTTCTGGCTTTTCCAGACAGATGCCTCTCTTTACCCACAGTGGGACCCATTCAAGCCATTCATGTTGTATGTTCTTCCGGTTTTAGGGGCTCAGCATCTACCTAGTGAAACAGGCTTCAGGAGTATTCATCATCTCTGATTGTGGAAAGCATATGGATTCTAAATGAATTTAGAAACTGAGAACCAGGCTGTCTTTCTTGTTTCTCCTTCCTGATTTGGTGGCAGAGGAATAGATTATCTAGCATTTGTCTTCACCACATTTTGGAAGAGGGATAGAATCATAATAAATGGAAGTGAAACTTTGAATCAGAATGTGCAGAGAGTTTGATGACATGTCCACAACTACCCAGTTGGGGTAATTTTCATTGCACTGAAGAGAAAAGTTATAGTTAAATTAAACAAACTCGGTGTTTAATTTAATTTAAGGTGACAAAGTTAGTAAATAAATTAGTAAATTGGGTAAAGCACGCAACTGCAAACTCCCTTTAAAAAGTACATCTCTCATCTAACATTCCTACCTGTCTCTCTAGGCTTGAGAAAGGTATGGAATATATAGTAACTTTTTGGAAAACTGCAAAAACTTTTAAATGTAAGTAGTTTAGTTTTATCATGTTGAAAATAACCGATGCTAGTGTGCTTATTTTTTTTAGTGCAGTATTTGGCCTTGATTTGATGGTAAGAGAAGAGACTAGCTTGTGTGTGTATGTGTGTGTGTGTGTGTGTTATATGTGTGAGTGTATGTGTGAATATGAGTATGTGTATATATGAGTGTATGTACGTGTCTGTGTGAGCATATATGTGAGTTTGTGTATATATATATATATATATATATATATATGAATGTGTGTGTGTGTGTGAATGTGTGTGTGCATGCATGTGAAGATAATATAAGCAGATTGATAATATAATGTCCATGACAGATGAGAATCAAGACTTGCTTGTTCATCCTAACTTGTTCATGTTCTACACTCAGTTTATAAGCCAGCTCAAATACCTGAGGGCAAAACTTACTCCCTGTGACATTATCACATATGGTTTGATAACCAAACAAAGCCAGAATTCATGTTTTTTTTTGTTTTTTTTTTATTATTATTATTAGCCAAAAGTCCTGTCGTAGAAGCTACTCATGCAGATATATCTGGGCACTGAAGCTAAACTGACAACAAAAATGTATTTTTTAAACTGTGCCTGTAAGCTTCAAAGCCTGCACATTGAGCAAACTGTCAATGCTGTGGAACTTGAGGCGATAGTCACTTGGTAAATATTTGAATGGAAGTGAATACAAACAGATACAGTTAACCCCCTCCATTGACAACTGTTGGCGATGGTGGCTGTGTGGGGAGGGAGGAAGCGATTTCATTTGTGGCTGCTCATAGGTTGCCCATGCTCTGAGCTGTGATGGGTGGCCCCACACCCACACCCACGCCCATGCAAGCAGCATTAATTGGACTCACTGGGTTATTAAAATCAGAATGTTAGAGTGTGGGGAGAAACACTAGATGGTTACAGGGAGAGAAGGAGGGAGGGAGGATTTGGCTTGAGTATAATCAAGATATACTCTACACATACATGGAATTTGTCAAAGAATAAATAAAAATAGCATTATAATAGAATCTGCACTGACAAGCAGTTTGGTGGAAGGTGGTCTGCTGTGCTAGAGAGGTTCTTGACACACAGCATATACTACAACAATGAATATTTGTGTCCAAAATGTCCTGTTCATAAGCATCATACAGTTTATGTCTTAGGAACTTTAGAATATTTCCAGCAAAGATGTTATGCTCATACTGAGAATTAAAAAAAAAAAAAACTTTTAACTTTATTCAGTTGTTAACTTTTTACTCCAACCTTAGTCCCCATTCTCTTCTTATCCCTCCATCTTCCCCCACCCCCAACCCCCCAAGAAAAGCCCCCCCCCCCCCCCGCCACTAACCCATCCCAGCACTTTAAGTGAACACATCCTTTTCAGCACTGGCCTGTCAATGCAGCCCACCAGGGGGTAGCGATTCAAAAGCATTCAACAGAATCCATGTCAGAAATAGTCCCCGCTCCCCTTACTAGGGGACCCACAAGAAGACCAAGTTGCCCATGGGTATATAAGTGTAGGGGGCCTAGATCCAGTCCATGCATGGTCCTTGGTTGGTGCTTCTTCTGTCTCTGCAGCTCCAACCCCCTGGGCTCAGGTTAGTTGGCTCTGTTGGTCTTCTTGTGAAGCACCTGTACATTCCACGTCTTTCTATCCTTCCCCTAGCTCTACTATAAAGCTCCTTGTGCCCCACCCAATCTTTGGCTGTGAGTCTCAGTATCTGTTTCAGTCCTTTGCTGTTGGAGCCTCTGAGAAGACAGCTATGCTAAGCTCTCATCTGCAAGCATTGCAGAGTGTCATTGTTCATGCCAAGGGTTGGCTCTTTCCCGTGGTGTGGATCTCAGGTTAAGCCAAGGTTTGGTTGGATATTCCCTCCAACTCTGCTCTCTATTTATCCCTGCACATCTTCTGGGCGAAAGGGTAAATGCCTTTAATCCCAGTAGTTGGAGGAAAGAGTCAGGTTAGTTTGAGGCCAGTCTGGCCTACATAGTGAATTTCAGGACAGCCAGAGGAACACAGTAATTATAATAATTATTAAAAAGGCCACAGAAACAGATCTGGTTTGAAAAAGATTTATTGTGGGAAAGGGGAAGGGGAGGCAAAAGAGGAGAGCACCCATAATACAGAGAGAAAGAAACACAGAGAGACAGACAGAAAGAGAGAAACCTAGAGCATAACAGAGGGAGAGAGAGAGAGAGAGAGAGAGAGAGAGAGAGAGAGAGACACGGGTGGTGGGCAGGCCCTTTTTATTAGCACATCTGGCAGCAGTAGGTGAAGACTGTTGCCGGGCCCTGGAAGGGCCTTCAAGGCAGGTCAGTGGGATGCCTATAAGCTAACAATAGTGAGATCCTGTCTCAAAAGACAAGACAAGGAAAGAAAATCTGTGTTCTTTGATTCTGGCATGTATCATGTGTAGTATTTGTTGTGTAGATTTTCTATATTATCTTATTATTTTAACAGCATCTGAGTTGTTCTTCATAATGAATACAGAAAAAGCAATTAAACTTTAGGTACTTATCATAAAGACGCCCTGCATAACTACTACAGTGTCAACACAACTAAAAGTGATAAGACCACAGAAGTCCCCTTTGTGTTCTCTGGCATCCTGATCCTTTCTCCCTTCTCTGTAAAGATATAACTACTGCTTGAAGTCTTAGAAAGTTTATTGCTCTGAATTTTCCAGCTTGTGTTATTTTATGTCTTCTTTCTTACGTTTGATATTGTGAGATGTATTCTTGTCATTGTCAGTGGCTATGTGCCATATATCTTTATCTCTGCACCAGCATTTCATTGTATGGAAATATAATTTATGTATCTATTAGTGTTGATCAATTTTGGGGATGTCAGAATCTTGGGTTGTGACAAAAATGCTGTTAGATTACTACTGCCAACCAAGATAGGATAACAGGATGGGATAAATCACCTTGCCTATGATAGAAATACAACAAAATGAGACCAGATACGACAAAAGGATTCTAGGACATGGGACACAGAGCAATGGAGGGCAGTGACTCCTGTGAGGTGGGAAATAGAGGAGGTAGCCAAATGATTTCTATTGTTTGCTACTTCCAAAGAATTTACAGAGTACAATGTTAGTAGATGCTCCAGGGAAATACCTAAGTTGGCAATAGAAAGTTTTGAAAAGGGGACAGATGCATAGAGGAAGACTGGGACTCTATGCATTTCCTTGAATATTTGGGAAAATACTGATCTCCATGCACGCGTGAAGCAATTATGTGAGGCAGCGGAAAAACTTCCCACCACATGAGAGAACAAACCTGATACAAGGCCCTGGGATTGGTGCCCAATCACTACCGTCCAACCGGAAAATTTGATTATTCATGGAACATTGGGTAGCATAAGGGGCAACGTCTTGCCTTTGTAGTGAGAAGCAGTTAACCCCAGATTATACACTTCTTGTGCCTCTTAATGAATCTTAAAAGCAGGAGGAGCTACATAATTTGAGATATCTACTGCAAAATAGGTATACCAGAAAGTTGTTTAAACTTATTAAAGCTATCAAGTTGGCAAGAGAAGACCACTAAACTAAGCCTAGTCCCTGTACAGATATGACCCCTACATGGCTTTTAGATTATTTTCTGTTGCTGTATAAACACAACTAAAAGGAAGGATAGAGTTTATTTCATCTTACACTTTCAGGAAACAGTTCATTATTGAGGAAAGTTAAGGCAAGAACTCATGTAGAAACTGAGGCAGACACTAGAGAGGAATGCTGCTTTACTGGCTTGTTTATGGGCTCCTGTTTCACCAGTTTTTAAAATATAGTTCACACCTACCTTCCTACAAATATAATGGACCAGAGTTGCCTGAACCCTCCTACATCAATTAACAATCAAGAAAATGTCCAATGGAGGACATGTCTATAGGCTAATCTGATCAACACAATTTTATAATTGAGATTCTGTTTTCCCAGGTGAGTCTAGGTAGCTTAAATATCATTTACTTTTCACAGCTATGAAGACTACACCGTCCAAATTTAAGATTCTCAGAAATCCCTGTGTTTGGTTAGATATCCCTCTAGGTTGCTGCTTCATTATATCCTCACTGGAACAGAGCAGAACCCTCTGACATCTTCTTATGAAGCTACTGATGCTAATCACAGGGGTCTTCATCCTTATAACCTACTTAACTCTCAAAGCACTGACTTCAAATACCATGTACTGGGGTGATAGATCTCAACATTTGAACTTTGAGGGCATACAAACATTCGATCTGTAGCGCGGCCTAGGTTTTTGTAAGTTGATTGGGTAATGCACCTTAAATAGAGGTTGATTGAAGACTTACCAAAAAACAAACAAACAAACAAAAACATCTTTTATACATAGTTTCCAAGTGATATGTTTCAAATTTAGACTATTTCTCTTAGCCCACCAGGACTGTTCTAACAAAATACCTTAAGGTGGGTGGCTTGTTGTAATTGGTGTGCTGTGTTAGTCTCTTATTCTCTGAACTGTGACCAGTTGTCCATACTCAAGAATGTTTCAGCAGCTGGGTGCGGTGGCATATGTCTGTAATCCCAGCACTCAGGGAGGCAGAGACAGGCTGATCCCTGAGTTTGAGGCTACCCTGGTCTACAAGGGAGTCCAAGACAGCCAAGGGTACACAGAGAAACCCTGTTTCAAAAAAATCTGTAAGCAATACAAATTAAATATAATGAACTTGAACAAAAACAATAAATTTGGTTGAGTAGGGAGGAGGGAGCAGATCTTGGAGGAATTTGGGGAGGGTTGTGAATATGATCAAAATACATAGAATGGAGTTCTCGAACAATTCATACAATATTTTGTAACAAATTAAAAAGAAAAAAAAAGAACTAGGTCTTTATCACATGTATCTTTGATTAATACAGATTATCTCAGAATATTCCTTATACAGCTATGTTAGTGTGTGTGTGTGTGTGTGTGTGTGTGTGTGTGTGTGTGTGTGTGTGTTCCTGCAGACAGGACATTCGCTTTGGAAGAATTTCAGTCCATCTCCTAACACTTGTTGATTGTGTTGAGTGTATCTGTTTGCCAGATAGTACCTTGGCCAGGAATTACACTTTCTTACTGCAATCATGTGGTTATGCTAATGTCCTTATAAAATTACTGAGAGGAATGTCTTTTTTTCGTCAACTGCTACATGAAATCCAACATACATCTCTCAAAAAAACCTAATTGAATATTTATAACCTATAGATATAGGTACAGACATATGTCTGGGCTACCTCTCTCTTATTCTGAAGCCAAACTGGCATATTATTATGTCAAAAAAATAGAGAAATCAAAATTTAAAACACCAGAGGTGTTTTTCTTTATAAACTGAGTGAGTTTCACCACCAAAACAACACAGGAAATATCCTGAAACCTCCTTTCAGGACCTTTTCCTTACCAAATACCCACCCTGTTTAACAGCTGTTTAAAAATGGTTTCTCTTATCCCTTCTTCTCAGACCCTCCTCTCTATTTTTCTGTTATTGATGTATGAAGCTATGTTCATAATTCTAAGACCTGTAGTCTGAACGTAGCCAGAGGGCATTTGGAGTATAGATTTCATAGCACGTTGAGAATGTTTAATTAGTTGCCAATCTATTAAAGTAAAGATATCCCTTTTAAAGTTAAAATATTTCAGATTTATTTGACAACCTACAATATCTGAAGAGTGTAGCTACTCATCTGGTGCTTTTCATGTTAGGGTTCAAGGCAGTTAAGAGTCCCTGCTCAACCTTTTCTTAGGCATGTAGATTGGCAGTCTTTTTACTAAAGCATCTGGCCTGGGTTTTATGCCTTCTATTTGCTTCTGTATCACTCTGATATACTGTATCACTCTGAACACTGATGCAGGTTCTCATGGCCCCACATTCCTTAGAATACTGATAATGGGCATGACTAAAGAGATGAAAACAAGGACTTACGACTCAAATGCAACTATCACATAAGGATCAACAAATAGTATGGGATCCTGCTTCTTAACCAACCACAGGCTAGAGGAGATATTCTTTTACTCAGGCCTCATCTCCCTCTGTGCAGATGTTGCTGCTGATACTCCTTGAAACATTCCAGGAAGGACTGCTTGATAGGGTAAGGGAAAAGCAAGGTTTTTATCCTTCCAGTGAAACTGATTACTTTAAGCGTTTCACCATATACAACATATCCATTTGCTTTGAAGTTCAGGGTGTAATTTCTCTTTTACATTTTAGCCTCAGAAACATTTTGCCAACGCATGTATTTCATGATGTTTCTTTAAACAAAGTGACTTTAAATTGCCACCCAACAGACTGAGGGCAAAAGAGAAAGCAGCAAAGGGCCCCAGGTGCTGATATAGATTCTCAATATCAATTAGGAGAGATTTGGAGGTTACAGGTTAGCAAGAAGGGAGAGGTGACTCTTCCACTTCTCTGCAGTGAGGTTGCCTGGGCTGCGGGAGATGCCCTCTGCCCTGTCATCCCTTCTCACCCGAGGTAGTCAGAAGAGCTGACCTTGGGATCGTGAGAACAAGTGAGCTGGTCCTGCTCCTTACTGGCTGCAGCACTCCAGACAAGCCTGCACCTTGCCTGGGCAGCACAGTAGAGCTGGCCCTGGTTGAGGGGTAGTGGTGAGCTAGCCCCGAGGACAGAGTGCAGGAGAGCTGGCCTCAACATTCTTCTGCCTAGAGATGCCTGGGTATAGAAGTGCTGCTGTCCCCACCTCTCCAATCACTACCTGTGGCAGTCAAGAGAATTAGTCCTGAGGTCATGAGAGTGGGTGAGCTGTCCCTGCCCCTAGCTGACTCCAGCACTTGGGAGAGTGGGCCCTGTATCTCATCTAGGCAGGATAGTAGAGCTGGCCCTGGGGTCCTGGTTCTGGTGGAGGAGGTGCTGGTGATCTGGCCCTGTGGTTGCAGGTGTGATGATCTCCCCTGAGCTCCTTACAATAGCAGAGAGAACTGGCCCTGGTGTCATGAGAGCAGGAGAACTAGCCCTGTCCCCTCCCCTCACTGGCCATTGCACTTGGGAGAGCAGGTGCTGCCTCTCTCCTGGGCAGCACAGTAGAACTGGCCTTGGTGGAGGGGGAGCAAGTGAACCAGCCCTAGGGCATGAGAATGGGAGAGCTCTTCCAGCCCCTCACAGGCTGTAGCACTAGCACATGGGATACTGAGCTTTTGCACCTTAACTGGTCAGCATACCGGAGCTGGCTCTGGAGGCATGGGCGCTGGTGAGCTGGCTCTGAAGGCAGGAGAGCAGGGCAGAGGACCCTGCCTTCGGCAAGTGGTGGCACATTGGGTGGCCTTGCCGGAGCAGTGCTGGAAAGTTTGTCCTGGTGGTGCAAATAAGGGATAACTATGATGCTGGATGGATGGCTGCCATCCAGACCCAGATCCAGTGTTCTGGCCCACCCCAAATCTGGATCATCTGTGAATGGTTGGGATTCATGAAAGCGCCAGTTCTGCTGACCCAGGGCTGCAAAATCTCCATGACCCAGGAAAGCAATGACCCAAAGGAATCCTGATGAGGATCTAATATCGATGGTGTCAAAGAAGCCAGAGGTCTTGAGCCAGACTGATGAGTCATTGCAATGAACATTTGCAAGTGAAGATGTGTGAGCAGAGTGACAAACTGTGGGACACACTGTGACATAATACAGTTTCCGTGCTAAGATATTTTTATGCTTTGTTTTTTGTTCGTTTGTGTGTATGTGTGTGTTTTGTTTTGGAGGAAAGGCTGCAAGGGCAAAGGATGGATCTGAGTGGACAGGGAGATGAACAGAACTGTGGTACATGCTGTGAAACTCACAAGGAATCAATAAAAGAAAAAAAATATGCTCCAGGTGCTTAGTGTTTATATCTAATTTATTATAATCTCAGTATTTTTGAATATTTAACTCTAGAGGCCTATTCTATGACCTGGCTAGTCTTCCAATAATCACAACAGACACCTATTGGTTTATTTAAATAAGCCTTACACGCAATAACTAGGCAGGTATGACTCAAACTAATTTTCTAAGCTAGTCTGTCTACTTCCCTGCTGGATTCCCCAAGTTACTGGCCAATAAGTCATACTGTCTGGGCTGATCTGCTCCATCAGGTCATGTCCTCATTCTCCATCATCTTCCTTCTCTCTCTTTTCTGCTTCTCTCCGCCTTGTGTTCCCTATCTGAGACTCCTCCAACCCCAGTCTAGAAACCAAAGCATTTATATTCTGCTAAGAATTCCCTGATTGCATCTCTATTTAACCAATCAGAGAATAGTAGGAAGCAAAGTTTACACAACATCATTTGGTGTATGTGAGAATGTACTCATCTGGACAGCAACCAGATCTTGGGGGCCAGTATTTAGCATTTGAAGGACCAGACTAACCCCCAACATCCCACGATGTCACTTCCTCTGAATTAGGATCTTGTTGTACTATCTAAAATGTCCTTTATTTTTATCCTTTAAATTGTAGTAAAATATGTATTTATTTTACTTCAAAAATTTTGCTAACAGATATTTTGCAAAATAATTCAATACTATTAACTACATTTTGATGAACAATCACAATTCTCCTTAAGACAAGTTCTGTTACCTCCATTGGAGATGTAACATATTTAGGCTGTATTTTTTAAACATTAATTACCTTTTCAATATAACAATGTTACCATTTCTCAATTTTCTCAAGAGGCTGGGAAATTTATTTCATATATGCCTCAGAATTTAATAATCTTTAGAAATACAAAGTGGTGTTTGTTTAAGGCATTGTTGAAGTTTTCTCTCTCTCTCTCTCTCTCTTTTTTTTTTTTTTAAAGACAGGGTTTCTCTGTGTAGCCTTGGCTGACCATGCCTGACTAAAGTTTTCATTTCTGTGACAAATGCATGAGAAAAACAATTCAGTTGAAGGATATATTTTAGCTCACACTTTCAAAAGTTTTCATTTATCCTGGTAAAGAGGGTATTGCAAAGCAGTAACCAACCTAAAAGCAACCAGAAAACAGAGGAGAGAGGGAGAATGAGAGAAGAGAAGAGAAAAAGAAGAGAAGGAACAGAGGCACTTTCTTCCCTACTTCATTTAGGCCTTGAAATATTGCCACTTCTATTCAGGGTGGACCTTCTCACTCAGCTAACCACCTCTGGAAATACCTTCTCTGACGCACCAGAAATGTATTTTAGTGATCTATTGGGCACTTCTGAATCCATTCAACTTGATAATCATCATCATAGTGACTGGTAGAAGCCCCAAACAAACTTAAATTATTGAAGACAATATGAGTACATTGATTAGTGAATCAGAAGAAGCTCAGGAACCTCTGTCTCCATGTTGCAAGAATGAGATTTGACAGAACAAATGCGGAAAACAATGCTACTAGCCTCAGCCTTGTTCTTGTAGGATCTGGTGGGAAGTCCCTGCTCAGGAGTGAGTTGGAGGCTGACTTGTTAAGTCCGTAGTCTCAATTTTGTTCTTGTATTAGACTTCCCTTGGCTGATGTAGGGACCCCAAGTGCTGGAACTGCCTCAGCCGAGTGGATGAGCAATATATACCCTTTAAATTCTAGTACAATGTCGTATTATGTTAACAGTATGACAGGGATTTATGTGTAACAATAGTGAACTATCGTTTTAGCATTACTTATTCCAACAAAGTCTAATGGGAACAAAAGACCAGTGATTTATATTATGTGTATAGCATGTTTTCATCCCTTGACTCTTCAGGTTGAATACATACTTTCTTTTTCATATTTGATTGGAGGGTTCCTAGGATGCCTAAGATCTGCTGTTTGATTTCCTATCAGTTGAATTATTTTGTTCTATTGATTTCCTTTCCAGATTCCTATGTTAGTTCAATGTATTACCTTTTATTAATTCTTTTCTATTATTTGGTTGTAAATAGTTCACTTATTTTCTTCTCAGATTTTTTTATATTTAGGTCTAATATTTCTTGATATCCTTTCTTTACCTTACTTAACTTCTCTGTTCATCTCACTTCTTTTTATTACACTAATTCCTTCTCTCATTTTTCTTTTTTTAAAATATTTGCTTACTTTGTGTCTGACAAATTAATTCCATGTATGTTCTCATAATTTTCATGAAATGTATCAAGACCAAATACAGATCTGTTGATCAAATAAACTGGGCATAACTGAAGCATCCTCATATTCTTATGCATCACACCCAGCCTTCATACTGTTAGGGCATACAGTCTTATCTCTCTGTCCTTCCTGCTTTCACAGGGCACATGCCACAGTGGTACAATGTTCTGCATGACACACTGTCCTCTGTCCCTCTGAGTTCACATAGATTTTGCTGGCTTGCTCTATCTATGTATCTATGTAACTATTAATGTAACCGTGTATGTATGTATATATGTATGTATGTATGTATGTATGTATGTATCTATCTATCTATCTATCTATCTATCTATCTATCTATCTATCATTTATTTACTGATCTTCCTATTTTTTATGGTTCAAATAATAAACCTGGGTTCTTCAGAACAATATTAATACAAAACTGTTGGGCATCATAGAAGAGGTTAGGCCTATGAAAGCAGTTACAGTGAAGACAGAAAAGAATCATTTGAATTTTAGACATTCATCTTTTGGTGATATAATTATGTATCCGCTCTCCCTTATCAGATGATAGCTTTAATTTTTTCATAAGAAGAATTTTCTTTTAAAGAGCATTGAGCCTCTTTGATATTTATGCTTCATTATATATGATCATATTTGGAAATCTTAAGTTAATCTAAGCCCATTTAAATTCAGGGCATGTACTAATCAGCATTATCAAATTCTCCTACCTTTGAACCAATGGAGAAACTCTTGCTTTCATAATTTGCAGAGTAAACTTAAACTTTTTAATAGTTTAAATAATCACCCTATGAAAGAGAGGTGTCATCATGTCATCAAGGTGTCTTGAGTAAATCAATGCCACTTCCTGCTTTGAAAGGTTAATGTCATTATTTTTAATCAACAGAATAAAGTTAGAATTTAACAGTCTACTATGCACGTGCTAGTAATCTGTTACTTTAGCATAATAGCTTACAAAGATAAGGGCTTATGATATTTGAAGTTGTCTTCTACCGTTGGTTGACATCATTACATTTGAGTCTGTTACCAGCATGCCATAATAGGACTGTGTGGTGAGACAGAACACTCACCTCACTGTGATCCAGAAGGAAAATGAGAGTAAAAAGGGAACTTGGGCCTCACAGTCTCCTTCATGAGCTTGATCTCAATGACCCAAAGGCTATAACTAGGCCTCACATTAAATATTCTATTACCTCCCAGTTACACCACTTCTTTGGGAATGAGGCCTTTAACATGTGGCCCCTAGGAGCCGCCTACAATTTACCTATGGAAAGATAAGAGATAAATTTTTTCTAAAGTCTTTTTAATTATTTAATTTTCTACAGTCTGCTTCCTTGGCGTTCTTTTTTCCTGCTCTTCCATATTCCATAAAAACATCAATATAAAATGTTCTTTCCCACTCTTGGGGATTCTTTTCTTACTATTTGTAACTCAATTTACATTTAAGCTGTGTGTGTATGTTCCCATTTCAGTACTGCAATAAAGCTAAATTTTACTATTTTCAAAATTCTTCATAGTGATAACTTAAAAACCTAAACCATACTTATTACCTATTATCTCTATAAATCATTTTTACTTTTTCCTAACTCAGACACATAGGTAATTTTGACGTAGTTGCCCTAAAGAAAACAAGTTCACTTTCACCTTCGTAGCCTATTACAATGTAAGCATTGATATAGATGATATAGTTAATATACTTAATCACTTATAGGTATACAATAATATATTGAAAAGTAGCTTTTTCAATTGGCCATTACATTGCTGAACATGCAGTCTATTTCCAATATTTTGCTACTTCAAATAATGCTAGGGCAAATAAATATCCTTCCCCTGTCATTGAGCAAATATGTATCCAGTAGGTTTCATGACAGGCAATATTCTAAGCAATAAACTGTAGGATTCAATAGAACAGATGGAAAATCCTGCCCTAATGAACTTTATGTCCATTGGGAAAGAAACAGGCAATAAACAAATTAAGCCTGAAAATGGGATGTTACATACTTGAAGGAGATAAGCACATTGAGGAGGAAATAAACAAGGAAGGGCTGGGGAATGCAGACTGTTATTTTGGGTGTATGGTCTGGGAGATTTTGATCAGAAGGTAACATCTGATCCCAGGCTTTAAGATCTAGAAAGATGTTGTTTACATTGATAAATACAAGATATGACAGACAAAACTTTATACTTTCCTACTAGATAGGATAAATACTATTTTCTCAAGGCTGCCAAATACAAACGAGGTAAATGTTTTGAATCTAACTTTTACATATGGCTTTCCTGCTTTATAACTGTTACTGTGTGTAGATTATTATGAATAAATAATATGCACAAAAGAGGTGATGGATAAGTTGTGAGGTATAAAGAACATATCTCTAAAAGAGTATGAAGTCTGTATGAATAGAACAGTAGGTCAGAAAGGGAGCTGAAACCAGATCTTCTGTAACCTGAAAGAAATACCATTTGAGATAGGAAAGTACTAGTGAAGGGTTTTAAGCAACCCGAGAAGTTATATAGATTACCTTGCCAGCAGAACTACCCTAAAAGTTGTCAGAATCTTTTTTTTGTGGGGGAGGGAGGAGGAAACATAAAAAAATAAAGTCAATTGCTTCAAGTAATATTGCTGGTAAAAGATTACAGTGGCTTGGATCATGATACTATAAGTGAGACTTAAAAAATGCTCAGACACACATATCTATATGATGTAACTACTCACGGTTCTGCCATCCATCACCACCACCACATCACACAGTGCCCTCTAGGTCCTTAATGCGAGTCTTCCTGAGCCAGCTGCCATGGAAGACCTGATTTCTACATTCCAGAAGCTGCCAACTGGAACAGTTACATTGAGTCATCTCTTCTCCTCTGCTGCTCAATGTTTTACCTTGTCACATCATCTAATATTTGTAACAATCTCTATTCATTACTCACTTAATGAATTTTCAGATGCCAAATTCTGTATGGCAGGAGCCATATGCTATTCGTTTTCATCCTCTCTCTCTCTCTCTCTCTCTCTCTCTCTCTCTCTCTCTCACACACACACACACACACACACACATACACATGTATCACAGGTCAAGTATTCTTCCTCATCTCCTTGTGTGCCTTTATGTCATCTTTCAGAGGTTCTCCTACTAAAGACATTCATCACTGGATTAAGGCCCATGCTAAACAATTCAGTATGACCTCATGCTGACCTTACCATGTCTGTACAGACTCTATTTCTAAGTAAGAAATTATTTATGAGCAGTGGAGATTTGTGCTCATATTATTTGTTTTACACAATCAATTTCAATACGGAAGTCGATTTGAAGAAACATACAGCTTCCAAAAGAATCAGCTAATAATAATAATAATAATAATAATAATAATAATAATAATAATAATGTTTTCAGAATTAACCCTAGAACCTGAGGTGGCATCAGTGCTGTCAAGAGAAGATAACAATCTTCAGCTTTACCACCTAGTCATCTGTCAAACCCAAGTTAATTCCCCTCCCTATTGAAGGCTGTTAAGAGGCTTGAAGAGTTCTTATGTACTTCTGTTTATAACTTATCTTAATCTTTGACCCATCTTTTTTACATGACATTCTAAATGATTAGTATAGTTTGTTTGTTTTAATCAACAAAACCACAGGGTTTTGAAGGTGCTTGGTATTTTATTTCCCGGTATGCTAAAATATCTACCACAGTGTTTGAAACATATAGCTCCCTCACAGGTATTCATTTGTAGATATCAAAATATCCAGAGGCATGTTTGATTGGATAGTTATAAGTAAGGGTTGAGCTGTTTCCCTCAAAGTATTCGTTCTTCTTCAAGTTATAATTAAAAGGCCTATTGCACTGGAAACTAGTTTTCTACCCTTGAGGATGGGATGAAGTGAGCTCCTCATAAGACCTTGGTATCATTCTAGTTTATATGTATCATGTTGCATTTTAAGGTTTTGTGATTTTCCTCTCTCCTCTATTCTGGGGTGTGAGCTTCCCCAGAGCAGAGACTGTGATTTAACACTCTTGAATCTCTAAAGTCTGGAACTGTCTGTCTGTAGCTGGAATTTAACATAAAATTGTAGACTGGGTTTAATGAATGAATGACTGTAAATAATTTTCTCCTCCCTGGTTTTCTTTCCTTTATATATAAAATAAGGGTAGACAGCTAGCCACACTTAATAGAGTCTGTGTATAGTAGCAAAGGAGGTTAGGTAAACATGGCTGTGTTTACAAGTTCCAACACAGGAATTCTTCCTTTCACTGCAGTTTAGAGGGCTGCAGATACGCTGTTGTTCCCTGCTGGGATTCTGGCCAGCTTGGAAAAGGGCTCTGCTCTGGAACTCAATTGTAGGCAAGCTCTAAGTAGGAATCAGGCTGACATTGTTAAAGTTCAAGTGCATAAAATGTCAGGCCTGACAAGACAAAGATACGCTGCTGGTAATGCATAGAGGGGAGCCAAGAGGCACAATAGCAAATTCCATCAATTTATTTCCATCTGTTCTCATCCACTTAACTAACCTCAGTTTATTTAGAAACAATTATCCATGGCAACAAACCACATGAGTCTCTCTGAGGAGTTTATAATTTTTTCATAAAAAGACTCAGTGAAAATTCAGAAACAAAAGATATTACAGGATAATCCCCAAACTAGTTATTGTTAGTTACAAAACCAGATTAGACCCACCGAAGGTGGAGCAGGTAATAGGTTCCATTCTTGCATGAAGGCATCCAGAGGAAAAAGCATGATGTTTTTCAGGAAAAGAAACTCACACTCACGATTATGGACAAAACCAACAAATCATACCTGGTTTTTTTGGTCATAGACTTTTCCACACTATCTGAGCAAAGTCAGTATTCATGACTGTCAATCATATGAAAAAAATCAAAACACCAGTCTTCTTTTTTTATTTGTGCTGTAGGACCAATTTTTCATGGAACTTTATTTGTGAATGTGCTTCTTTTTTTCTACTAAGGATATTTCACCAAATGATTAGCTAAGCGAAGAAGTAATAAAACTATAACTGAATTAAGTGGAAAATCTGCCACATACTCAGCCCTTCTGAAGACTCAGAATCCCCACTCCTACCCCTTTACCACCATTGTGTTTCTGAGCCTTTCAATTGGGATAGTTAACTCAGCACAGCTCTTATAGGAGATGTGTTCCTTCCACTGTGGTTCCTGTTCCACATTAAATATTTTCATGAATGATATCAGCACTCCTCTGGCTATACTGGCTGAAAACTCAGAAATTGTTGTTGCTCATGTCTTTTCTCTTGAGTCCTGGTATGTAACTTGGTATTATTTTCTGATTATCGGTCAAGTAAACAAGTGCCTCACATGTTCCTAGCGCATGCTGTAACTCTCAGCAACATCACAGCTCATAAAAGACATGATTTTTAGAAACCTGCTCTCTAGGAGCTATTCAGTGCTCAGACCCTTACTTGCATTCCTGTAGTGACCACTGTTATTTGTGCTCTTGTCTCCCACTTTAATTGCAGTGAACACTCTCTAATTAATCTCTTTTCATTTGCTCTGTCATTGATTAGTCATCCTGAAACTGTTTTAACATCACAAGTGCATTGCTAAAGTCGTTTTTCTGACTGGTTTATTTTCTGCTATCTTAAGTTATTTTCAAATTTAATTTCCTAGTATTTCATAACTCAGAGAACAAATGCTTTATGGAAAGGAATATTCTAAGTTAAACAGTCCTCTTTCTCTTAATGAATACAATACATTTCAGGCAAAACCACAACATATAAAGCAGATTAAAACAGAAACCATCTAGTGGAATGATAACCACTAAAATATCAATGGGCTGTTGTTAAGCATAATCTAAATCAACTTTTGGAATTTTTGAGGGAAGTGACTCCATTAAGCAGTAAGAAGGTATCACTTCAAGGATTACATACTCTGTGGCTGGAATAAGAGGCATTTGTAAGCCACCCTACATGAAGGCTGGGAATCAAACTCACTTTCATCCTTTTCAAGAGCAGTATATGCTCTTAACCACTGGGTCATCTCTCCAGCCCCATGAGTACTTTTAACTCATAAAATAATAATTACTAAGAGTATGCATATATGAGTTACACTTCATGTTATATTCCCTGATGCCAACTGCAGTTAATGCAGCAGAAAATGCACATTTCACACCTACAGCATGCCAGTTTAGGTACTGGATATAGTGTAAGTTGATTTGTGTCTGTGTTCATAATGTTTCATACACAAAATGCGTTGAAATGTATGGTGTCTTCGTGTTGGGACAAGCTTTGTTTGTAAGCCAAGAATTCAAACATAGAGATTACTATAGATATTTGAAACCAAGGAAATTCAGCCTTAGCAATTACTTACGGAGGAGACAGAATTTTTGGAAAGGCAGAAGGATGAGCAGAGAGATGCTGCTTTACCTAGAGAGACAGGAGATACATGGTCGTACTGCAGATAGACTATAGTCCTGTTGAAAAACACAGAAGAATCAGGATGAGAGTTACCAGTTTCATGGGGGTAAATTATGAACTGATGAATATCCATGAATATTTATATACACATGTATATGATCACTTGTACATTAAAAGCTATAGTTATTTGTTTAATTCTACTGCTATATTTTGATCTCTTATTTCAGAATCATTTCCCTTTGTAGATATTTGTGAATCCCTTAAGAGGCTTTGTTTATAACAGAAGTTTAGGCTGTTTAGGCTATTATCCCTTAAGGGAAGAAAATAAGCCTGAGAGAGAGAGAGAGAGAGAGAGAGAGAGAGAGAGAGAGAGGAGATAGATATAGAGAGGGAGAACATGCTTAGTAGTCAAACCCATATAATTATTGCACCATTCTGTCTATAGAAAGCAAGAGAAGAAAGGGTTTAGGGTGATGGGAAGGTTTTTATTTGGTTAAAATAGAATCTAGTCCAAAGTACCTCCACTATTGGTACCTTTCTGTCCACCACAGGAACTGGAAAAAAGAGTAGAATGTAAGCAATTACAGCCTGGTTTATTCATTTCATCCTCCCCCTAAATAGAGAAAGGAAGGCTAGATGTGTGTTGATGTCCTAGGCCTTGTATATAAACTGCATTCTTCATCATCTTTAATCTTATTAGAAACCTAAAACAAAACAAAACACCTCCTGGTACAAAATTATTGAGTCAATTGTCAGATTAGAAAAATGATAGTAAGAAAAGTAAAGGGATTTGCTGAAGGTTACATTGTGGTTACATTGTAAATTTAGATTTTTTCTAAATGTAGCTTTTTATTGTTATTTTCTAATCATTATTTGTAGAAAAGATAGAGAGAGAGAGAGAGAGAGAGAGAGAGAGGAAATTTTGAGGAGATACTGAATCCCATATTTCTCCACAAGACTGACTTTTAAAAATTTGTGGTTCCACTGATATGGGAAGTCCTCCTCCCCTATTGTCTGATTTTAGCCTATCAGGTCCCACCAGGACTGTCTGGATCCTCTTCCTCTGTGGACTAGCTAGGTTGCCCCACCAGGGAGAAGTTATTAAGGAACAGGCAACTGAGTTCATGTCAGAGACTATGGACTAAGGAAGAGGGATAGGGGAGGAAGAAATAGGGTGGGTGGAACCAGAAGGAGACAAGGGAGGCGTCTACAACCAGGATACAAAGTGAATAATTGTCCATAAAAAAATTTCTAGCAGGAATATTTTTAGGGAGGTGTTCTTGTCCAGAAGGTAAAAACAATGTACACATGCCTTAGGTCTAGAATGATATTTGTTAGTGTTTGTATAAAAGGAAAAGAACCACTGAGATGGTAGATGGTGGAGGCTGGGCCCTTCCCATTCCCCTTCTGTCATAGTCACTCTTTTGGTGCTGTGAAGAGACACCATGACCATGACAACTCTTTTAAAAGAAAGTATATAATTGGAGCTTGCTTACAGTTTATAGCAGCACACTGGTAGACATTCTACATGTGGATCCACAGAGAGCAAGAAAAGATAGACTCCAGGCTTAGCTTAGGCTTTTTTAACCTCAAAGTCCACTACCATTGACATACTTTCTCCAACAAGGCCACGCCTCTTAATCCCTTTAAATCATACCACTCCCTGGTGACTAAGCATTCCAATCATGGCATTTATGGGGGCCATTCTTATTCAAACCACCTCAAGATCCTACCCTGTGAAAGAACCATGTACCCTAGAGACAGCTGGAGCTGTTTTTATGTCAGTCAGTTTAAGACCAGAATATTTCACTAATTAGAATCTCCTGGGTTTGAAACTGCTGTGATAGGGGCAGTGGGAGATTCACTTCACTCCATAGACTGTCTTCTTTTATTTTTGTCTCTTCAGGCTTTGGGGTGGCTCTAGTATTAAAGGATGATTAGGCCCAGTGGACTGTGCTAACTGCATATTGGCAGCATTTTGGAGTTGGCTGTGAGATGGCAGGAATGTACGTTAGCATTAACAGTGGTGGATTCAGCTGAGTTGTCACGAGAGCACCGTGTCCTTGCATTTATCCTCTACAGCAAATAGGGGTGACCGCGACCTTACTTGAATTACCTGGGAGCAAGCTATCACTGCCAGGCTCCAATTAAGCAGGAAGTGCCTTAATTCCCTCATTTCCTATCCATGGGGTAGATTGAAGCCTAAGATAATTGTCCTTGCTTCTCCAATGTGGACAAGAAATCTCCAGCAATGGCCTCCAGAGAGCCAAGGGGATCATGCCTGACACAAATTAGAGAATGATGCCTCAAACCCACCAGGTAGGCATCCATATTTGCATTGCTTTTCAAGCATTAGAAAACCTGTGAGTGCTTAGGCATACCTTTCTATGCTAATGAGACAGTTTTCTGTTTTATTCTAATAATTGTGTTCAGTGTAAAGTGTCCTACATAAAATTCAGTGGGATTTTTTTTTTTTTTTGAGCCAGATTTATGACAGAAAATTAAACAAGTCTTACCCAGGTAGAAGTTGAATTATTTTCCTTTTGGTTTGCTTTTTTATTGACAAGGATATCCAGGGAAGCTACAGTCAGAAGTCAGTCTAAAGAGAACACTGTAGGGGACTTAAAAGCCAGGACATTACATCCATAAAAAATATTGAAACCCTGTGATTAAATCTGACTTCCAATGATTGTGTTAAAAGGAATTTGTGGGAGGAGGATCTAAGATGGCATAGCCAATATCACACTGTGTCTGATCAGCAAGGCAGCAGTGAATGCACATAACAGTCTGAACTGTGGCCCTCCATATACCAGCGATTGTTTTTCCCCAGGTGAGAGAAAACTCCACAGTGAGGGAAGCAATCGGGTCCACCCTCAGGTCACCCAGCTAACCCATAAAAAATTTCCTGGGTTTCTGTAGGTGCTTGGTGGCCAGTGCAGAGCCACACACCTGTGCACTTTGCTCACCAAAACAGACTGAACTGTGTGCCCCAAAACACCATAGACTAGGTCTGTGAGAAAACCCCAAGGTGAGGGAAAAATCAGGGCACCCAGCTAATCCATGGAAAAGTCCTTGGGTTCTTCCAGGATTGGGATCTCTAGCTTTTCAGCCACAGAGCTGTCTACTGTGCTCACTGGCCACTGATTACCTTCTGGGTACTGGGGTACTTAGCTCCAACCTCAGACCTTTGGATGCCTAGGAACCATGAGATCAACCTGAGATGCCGAGTCAAAGCTCAACCTGTCTCCTTAGTGAGACCACACAAACCTCTGGGCTCCCTGGTTTTCCAAGAGGGCTGTGCCCTGTAAACCCAGTGTTTGAGAATGGATATCTCATTAAATTCAGAGCAAGAAAGTCAGTGGAAGGGCAGCTTCCTCTGATACTTCCCCTGGTGAGAAGATAGCCTTTGGGTTCCCAAGGAGCCTAGTTAGCTCACAGGATCATACACCTGAGGAGAGCTGCAACAATTCCCTGAGAAGCACCGGCCATTCGGAGACCATATTCAACAAGATGAGGAAGGCTCCTTTGAGAACAACTGGCTTCCTGACCAGGTGATTTCCCATCTCCCAAGTATTCCAGCAGGCATCAGAAACTACCAGTCAATGCCTAAGATACCCAGATGAGCAAAGGCAAGCTTGAAAAGCCAATCAATGAAAACCAAAGCAATATGAAATCTTCAGAACCCAGATATGTAAGGGCAAGCAGCCCTGGATACCCTAAAACAAGTAACACTCAAGAAAATGACATTAAATCTATGCTTAAGAAGATAATAGAGTAAACAAATAAAATTTGTAAAGAAATACAGGAAGATACAGTCAACCAGATTGTGGCATTTAGAAAGGAAATAGTTAAATCACTGAAAGAAATAGAGGAAAGTTAAAAAAAAAAAAAACAGGTGAAGAATTAAATAAAAGGCAGGAAAATACAACCAGGTGAAGGAAATCAACAAAATGGTTCAAGATCTCAAGATGGAAATGGAAATATTAAAGAAAGCAAAAACTGAAGAAATCATGTAGAGTCAAAATTTAGGGAAGAACACAGAAACTACAGAGGTAAGCATCTCCAACAGATTACAAGAGGAAGAAAGAATCTGAGGTGTAGAAGACACAATGGAAGAAATCAATGCATTCATTAATGATAAATCTAAAATTTTCCTGACACAAACCATCCAAGAAATCAAGGATAACATGAAAAGACAAAACCTAAGAGTAATAGGAATAGAGGAAAAAGGATATTCCTGTCTCCAAGGCCCAGAAAATATTTTCAACAAAATCATAGAATAAATTTCCCCAATTTAAAGAAAGAGAGTCCCATAAGCAAGAGCCCCACAGAACACCAAAAAGATTAGACCAGGAAAGAAAATCCTCTCACCACATAATAAAACAGTAAATATACAGAACAAAGAAAAAAAAAAAAAGAAAGAAAGCTGCAAGGGAAAAAGGCCAAGTAACATAATGGCAAACCCATCAGAATCACAACTGATTTCTCAACAGAGTATATGAAAGCCAGAAGGGCCTGGGCAAATATCATGTAGACCCTAAGAGAACACAGATGTGAGCCCAGACTATTATACCCACCAAAACTCTTAGTCATCATAGATGGAGAAAACAAGATATTAAATGACAAAAATCAAATTAAACAGTTCCTACCCACAAATCCAGTCCTACAGAAGATTCTAGAAGGAAAAATACAACCCAAAAAGGCTAACTATGCCCAGGAAAACACAGGAAATAAATAGTGTCATTATAGCAAAACTAAAAGTAGCCAAGCACACAAACACACTACCACAACCAAATAAAAATAAAAGGAACTAACAGGAACTGGTCATTAAACTTTCTCAACATCAATGGAATCAACTATCCAATAAAATGACAGAGACTCACAGAATGGATCCCTAAACAGGACCCAACACTGTTGTATACAAGGCACATCTTAATCACAAGATAGATATTGCCAGATAGTAAAGGGCTGGAAGATGGTTTTCCAAGCAAATGAACCCAAGAAGCAAGCAGGAGTCCATTCTAAAACTAATAAAATAGATTTTCAACCAAAATTAATCAAAAGAGATGAGTATAGTCACTTCATACTCATCAAAGGAATATTCCACTGAGAAGAACCACATTTGTAAAAGAAACATTAATAAAACTTAAACCACACATAGATTCCCCACACATTAATAGTGAGAGGCTTTAATACCCAACTCTCACCAAAGGACAAGTCAATGGAACAGAAACTAAGCAAAGGAACAGTGACACTAAGAGATGTCATGAATCAAATGGACCTAACAGACCTCTACAGAAATTTTCACTGAAACACAAAAGAATTTATCTTCTTCTCAGCACCTCACAGATCTTCTCCACAATAGACCATATAGTTAGTCACAAAGCAAGCCTCAACAGATACAAGAAGATTAAAATAATCACGTGTATCTTATCATAGTACTATGGACAAAAGCCAGACCTCAACAACAACAGAAATAGCAAAAAGCCTACACATGTATGGAAACTGAACAATGTTCTACTCAATGACGGCTGGGTTAGGGAAAAAATAAAGAAATTAAAGACTTCCTAGAATTCATTGAAAATGAACATACCCAAACTTATGGGACACAATGTAAGCAATGCTAAGAAGAAAGTTCATAGCACTAAGTGCCTTCATAAAGAAATTTGAAGCACCTCATACAAGCAACTTAATGGTTTACCGGAAAGCCATAGGGAAAAAAGAAACAGACATACTCATGAGAAGTAGATGACTGGAAATAATCAACTCAGGGCTGAAATTAATAAATGAGAAACAAAGAAAACAATTCAAAGAATCAATGAAACCAAGAGCTGGGATTTTGAGAAAATCAACAAGAGAGACAAACCCTTAGCCAAACTAATGAAAAAGAAGAGAGACACTATACAAATCAACAAAATAAAAAATGAAAAGGTGGAAATAATGATTGACACTGAGGAAATCCAAACAATCATTAGGTCTTACTTCAAAAGCCTATACTCCCCAATATTTGAAAATCTAAATAAAATGGACAATTTTTTTTGACAGATTCCATTTACCAAGATCAGGGAAATAAATTAAATAGTCCTATATGATGTAAGGAAATAGAAACAGTCATCAAAAATCTCCCATCTAAACAAACAAACAAAAAAGCCCAGGGACAACACAGAAATTCTACCAGACCTTCAAAGAAGAGCTAATACGAAAACTCTTCAAACTATTTCAGAAAATAGAAACAGAAGAAACCTTACCATACTCATTCTATGAGACCACAGTTACCTTGATACCTTAACTTAACAAACACCCAACAAAGAAAGAAAATTTCAGACCAGTTTCACTTCTAAACTTTGACGCAAAAATACTCAATAAAATACTTGCACACCGAATCCAACTGCACTTCAAAGATTTCATCCACTATGACCAAGTAGGCTTTATCCCAGGCATGCAGGGATGGTTCAATATATGGAAATAAATCAATGTAATCCATCATATAAAAAAACTGAAAGAAAGAAAAACCACAGGATGATCTCCTTAGATGTCAAAAAAGCATTTTATAAAATCCAACACCCATTCATGTTTAAAGTCTTGGAGAGATCAGGACACAAGGTACATACCTAAACTTAGTAAAGACAATATATAGAAAGCCTATAGTCAACATCAAATTAAATGGAGAAAAACTTAAATCAGGGACAAGGCAAGGCTGCCCACTCTCTCCTTATCTCTTCAACATAGTACTTGAAGTCCTAGCTAGAGCAGTAAGACAACTAAAGGAGATCAAGGGTGTACAAATTGAAAAGGAAGAAGTCAAAGTATCATTATTTTCAGATGATATGATAGTACACATGAGTGATACCAAAATTCAACCAGAGAACTCCTTCAGCTGATAAACACCTTCAGCAAAGTTGCTGGATAAAAAATTAACACATGTATATGTATATGTATATGTATATGTATATGTATATGTATATGTATATGTATATGTATATGTATAT
>NW_026585689.1:1341031-1362735 GCF_907164565.1 Psammomys obesus
TATATGTATATGTATATGTATATGTATATGTATATGTATATGTATATATATATATATATATATATATATATATATATCAGCAGCCGTCCTTTATATTAAAGACAAAAGGGCCGAGAAAGAAATTAGGGAAGCTACACCCTTCACAATAGCCACTAATAACATAAAGCACCTTGGTGTCCCTCTAACCAAGCAAGTGAAAGACCTGTTTGGAACACAAACAAACAAACAACAACAACAAAAAACAAACTTCAAGTCTCTGAAGAAAGAAATTGAACAAGATATCAGAAGATGGAAAGATATCCCGTGCTCATGAATCAGTAGGATTAACATAGTGAAAATAGCCATCCTGCCAAAAGCAATTCTCATTTTACAGATTCAATGCAATTCCCATCAAAATACCAACACAATTCTTTACAGACATTGAAAGAACTATTCTCAATTTCATACGGAAAAAACAAAAAATTCAGAACAGCTAAAACAATCCTCTACAAAAAAAGACCTCTGGAGGTATCTTTATCCCTTTACTTAAGCTGTACTATTGAGCAACAATAATAAAAATTTCATGGTATTGGCATAGAAAAAGAATGGTGGATCAATGGAATCGAATCAATGACCCAGAAATGAACCCAACACACTTACCACTGATTTTTGACAAAGATGCCAAAACCATACAATAGAAAAAAGATAGCATCTTCAAAATTGGTGCTGGTCTAATTGGATGTCCATATGCAGTTAAATGAAAATAGACCCATATCTATTACCCTGCACAAACACAAAGTCTAAGTGGATCAAAAGCATAAAACCAGACACACTGAATCTCTTAGAAGAAAAAGTGAGAAAGAGCCTTGAACTTATTGGTACAGAACACCACTTCCTGAACAGAACAGAAACAGCTCACGCTTTCAGATCAACAATCAATAAATGGGACCTTGTGAAACTAAAAAGCTTATGTAAAGCAAAGGATACTATCAATAGAATAAATGAGAGCCTGGAAGTTGGGAAAATATCTTCAACAACCTTACATCTGACAGAGGACAAATTTTTAGAATATATAACGAATTCAAGAAATGAGACACCAACAAACCAAACAACCCAGTTAAACAATGGAGTAGAGAAAATTCTCAACAGAGGAATATCGAATGGCTGAGAAATGCTCAAAATCCTTAGTCATTAAGGAAATACAAATTAAAACAATTCTGTGATTCCACCTTACACTATTCAGACTGGCTAAGATCAAAAACTCAAGTGACAACACATTGCTGGTGGGAGTGCAAACTTGTATAATCACTTTGGAAATTAATCTGGCACCTCCTCAGAAAATTGGAAATAGTGCTATCTCAGGATCCAGCTATACCACTCCTGGGTATATACCTGAAAGATGCTCCTCCATTCAGCAAGGACATTTGCTCAGTTATGTTCATAGCAGCTTTATTTGTAATAGCCAGAATCTGGAAACAACCTAAATGTCCCTCAAGGGAAGAGAGGATACAGAAATTGTGGCACATTTACACAATGGGATACTACTCAGCTTTTAAAACAAGGAAATCAAGAAATTTGCTGAGGAATGGATGGAACTAGAAAATATCCTGAGTAAGGTAACCCAGAACCCCAAAGACACTCATGGTATCTGCTCACTTATAGGTGGATATTAGTCATATAATATAGGATAACCATAAATCTAGAGATCTAAAGACACTAAACAACAAGGAGGACCCTAGTGAGAATGTTTACACCTCATTCAGAATGGAAAACAGGATAGACACCAGAAGTGGTGGAAGGGAGGAAACAGGAGGGAGCCTACTGTAGAGGTCCTCTGAAAGACTCCAAAGTAGATGCTGAGACTCACAGCCAAACTTTTAGCAGATCTCAGTGAGTATTATGGAAGGAAGGACAGAAGTACCTGGATGGGAGTTCCACAAGGAGACCAAAAAAGCTAAAAATTCTGAACTTAGCTGGCCCTACAAAGACTGATGCTCCAACCAAGGACCATGCAGGGAAGAGGTGTATATCCCCTGCTCAGATATTGCAGATAGACAGCTCAGTCTCCATGTGTGTTCCCGAGTAAGGTGACCAGGGGCTGCCTTTGTCATGAATTTGGTTACCTGCTCTTTGATCACTTCTTCCTGTTGATGCAGCCTTGCTAGGCCACAGAGCAAGAGGATCCAGGCAGTGCTGATGAGACTTGATAAGCTAAGGTCAGATGGCAGGGGAGGAGCACCCTCCTTTTCAGTGGACTAGGGGAAGGGGATGGGAGAAAGATAGAGAGATGGTGGGTCTGAGAGGAGATGAGGGAGGGAGCTACAGTTGGGATATAGAACTGAATAAATTATAAAAAACTTAAAATTAAATAAATAAAGGTATTTGTGATCTATGAGTTATTTACACTGTATTGAGAAAGGCTGTTAAGATTCTAGGTCATTAAGTAAATTCCTTGCCAACCAGTAGGTATAACAGAGAGACAAAAATATTTATTGATTAGAATTTGTTGTTGTTTGTTTTGTTTGTTACTCTGTTAATGCATATAACATGAAATGAATCAGTACTATGCCAGAGATTGCTCCAAGCTCTGAATACAGGGTGAAAAGAAGGCGTGGAACAATGTTTCTACGCTCACTGATATTATTACTTTTGTTGGCACAGTAATAAAATATCCTTGCTACCATGACTTTATACTGACAAAGGTATGAAGAAAAATAAAGTGTGGTATGATAAAACTCACAGAGGAAGAGATAGAAATTTATTATTGTACAACACTACACTAGGAATTCTATGTGAGGAGAAGACATCTAAGCTGTGATCTCAAGAGAGAGAAAGTGATAATAAGATATCTGGGAATAAAACCCCATATTTGTTTTCACATTCCTAGCTCTTCAGGTAAAGGAATTTTCTGCCAATCCTGATCCTCATATCCACAGGGTGGGAGGAAAGTTCTGACTCTTGCAAGCTGTCTGCTGACCTCCAAATTCATGTGGTAAATCCTTATCCACAATGAATGAATAAAAACTAAACTACACAAATATTCTGTTATCTGAACATTCTTTTCTTTAATCTAAAACAGCCTGTGTATTCTCAAATGTTAACTTGTAAGAGCTCTGTGTATAATCCAATGGATTTTAAATATATTTTGAATATAGGGCTATTTTATCAAATGGCTGTTTTCTTTTATTTTTTATTTTTATTTATTTTTTTATTATTAGTTACATTTTATTAACTCTGTATCCCAGCTGTATCCTGCTCCCTTATTTCCTCCCAATTCCACCCTCCCTCCCTCATCTCCTCCCTGTCCCTTTCCAAGTCCACTGACTGGGAGGACCTCCTCCCCTTTCATCTGACCCTGTTTTATCAGGTATTTTCAGGACTGGCTGCAAAGTTCTCCTCTGTGGCCTAGCAAGACTGCCCCTCCCTTGGGGGGTCGAGAGGTCAAAGAGCCTACCATTGAGTTCCTGTCAGAAATAGTCCCTGTTCCCCCTATTATGGGAAATCAATTTGTTACTGAGCTACCACGGGCTTTATCTAAGCAAAGGTTCTAGGTTATATCCATACATGGTCCTTGGGGGAGTGTTAGTCTCAGAAGAGACCCCTGTGCCCAGATATATGTGGTCCTTGTGGAACTCCTATCCTTTCCAAGTCATACTAACTCCCCTTCTGCCAAAGGTTTGGTTATGAGTCTTAGTATCTGTTTTGAAACAGTGCTAGGTAGAGTCTTTCAGATGCCTTCTGCAAGTAGACTCCTGTCATATGTCCAATGCACATCCAAATGGCTGTTTTCTAAAGAGGTTAAAGTACTTCCCATTCTACCAGCATTAAAGGCCACATCTTGCTAATTTATGTTTATCTGTACTGCCACCAATACGTGATAGAAAAAAAAATAAGGAAAGAAAGCCCCCCCCACCTTATTGTCTGAGAAATTTTAGTTCATTGAAGAAGTTTTAGTCCTAGTTTTGGTGCCATTTTTTTCTGGGGCCACAATGAGATAGAAAATCATGTTGGCAAAATTCGGTAGGGGAGACATTGTTCCCCTCAAGCAGACAGAAAAAAAGTGATGCAGTAACAGAAACAGTCAAATGAAACACAGAGGCCCCAAAGACACAGGGCAGTGATCAAATTCCTGAATATATTTAAATCTTCTGAAGTTGCACAGCTCTCAGTAGAATATTGAAAGTTGGAATTGTTGCAGTGATTAACACTTTCTCTAGGCTAGATTTCATGATCTAATTAATTGTCTCTGGAAAGACCTTCACAGACATACCCAATGGTGCATTTCACTAGTCTCCTAGGTGTCTATTAGAGTAGCTAACACAAGTCTAATACTTGTCAACTTGAAACAAACACATCCACTTAAACATAACATTCAACCCTGTCATCACAAAAGTTCATACATATATTTATATCCATGAGTGACCACATATTTTAAAACTTCATCATTATCGAAGAGCCCAAACTGAAAGCCTCTTTAGAGGCTCAAAGCAGTGCTTGGCTATGAGGCCATGTAGAAATACAACAAAAGTTATATAGTTTCCACATATAGTGACAAAGAGTAAACATTGCCATATGGAAAGAAAAGGATAGGGCATATAGAGGAGTGAAAGGGCCAAGGCAAAACAGAAGACAATCATTGGAAGTACTAGTACTAGTACCATGCACAGCATCCAGCGAGAGTCTGACAGGCTTAGACAGCTGTTCTGGCATTCCGTAGCACACATGGTCTCTCCCTTAGGTGATCATCAGCAGATATTCATGTTCCTGGCACACAAAACCTCCTACGGTTTCCAGTGCAGCAGCTTTCTTTCTCACCAGTTTATATATGACCCTTTCAGTGCCTACCTGCAGGGACCATACCACTCTCACTTACTACCTGAACTCTCATCCCTTTTATGAAAGTTTGAGTGGAGCCCTTCATGATCTCACAACTCCTGTATTCTGTATGATTGCAAAACCACCATCATGCTGCTGATAACAAAGTCTGCTACCCTCTTCATCTGTCTCTGGGATACCACGAGCCACAGTTGCAGCAGCCTGTGAGAGCCTGGACACCTGAGCCTGACAAAAGCAAGGCTGAGGAAACAGTGCACTAGGAAGCCTTGCATTGTCCACCGCAGGCTCTGTCTTCTAAAAGGAAGGTCAGTCCTATAATTTCACTTTTTCGTTACTTCGTGTCTATAAATGCTAAGATCTCAATGAATCACCTTTTCTGTCGTCCCAACAGAAACTGGCTAAAAACAGCCAACAATAACCACGCAATAGCCAAAGTGCTGGACTCCAGTTAAACTCAGCCTTTCCCAATACCAGGGCATTAAACTATGCAGATAAGTCCTTTTCCAACATCTAACATAAATGGTCTCTAGTTCAGTTACCACTAACATCTGCATTTCCACCTGAAGCCCATTAGCCAGTCTTTCCTGTCTACATTGCTCTTAACACTGTAGTTTGTTCCCATGAGAACGTGTCATTTACTCTACTCCTAGTACATAGGCTTCCTAGCCCACATTTGAGCCCTTTCCAAATTTCCACTGAAAATCAGTTCCAAAGTCTTGATGACTTCATAGCCTCATTTAATTAAAGCAATGGCGTACTTCTCTGGCTTCAGTTCTGTGTGTTACTTTCATCGTTACTGACACCTAATATAAATTACTGAAACTATTTTATTTGTCATTTCAGACGTTGACATCATGGTCAGCTTCTATTGTTCCTGGGACTGAGTATTATTAATCAGACTATTATTGTGGTAGAACAGCCTGGTAGAAGTGATTGTTTTCAATATGGTAGAAAGAAACAGCACAACACAGACAAAAGCCCTTGACTAGACAAAGGACATAAAAACATATCCACATTGGTCTACTTCTTCTAGCTACTTGCCACCTCCTAAAGGTTCCAGAACGTCCTTAGGAAGCATCAAACCTTCGAATAATAGCTGATGGGGGGGGGGTGCATTTCCTATGGGAACCATCTTGGGAGTCTGCACTTGACAGTGGACTGTGCACTGTAAAATGGTAGCCAGTATCCCATGGAAAGACAATGAGAGATGGCTGACCTGAGTTCTTAACAAGCGCAGTAAGGTGATCCTATTCTTGAGGACAGTTTTTCAATGGTTTCTCTTATATCTCCTACATTTCAATAATGTTGCGACTGGACAGGGGTTATATCTAAATCACAATGATAACTTTAACGGAAACTTTTTTTCTAGTACTTGACATGATATAAAATTAGGGTCTGTTTAGAACATGCTTAAATCAGAGAATTTGTTCACTTTTCAGGAAATATAGCCTATCTTATAAGGAAAAGTGTGATTTATTAATAATTTTCTTTTAAAACATTTATTTATTTATTTATTTCTCTCTCTGTGTGTGAGTATGTGTGTAGGAGGGTACCCATGGAGGCCAGAATAGGGTGCCAGCTCTTTTAGAGTTGAAGTTACAGAAGGTTGTGGGTATTGACAACCATACTGCTGCAGAAGGAGCATGTAAAACCTCCTTAGCCTCTAAGCCAGCTCGGAAGACCCTGTTAATTGCTTTCAAAGATATTTCTCTTTATAAATTAAACTTTTCCAAATGTTTAAGAATATGATCCCATAAAAAGTGAACTCCGCATTCACAAGGGCAAATATAATAGACACTGGAAGCTGTTGAAGAGAGGGGACAGGAAAGGAACCAACCATAGATATCCTCTGAAGGACTCAACCCAGCAGGGGATCAAAGCAGATGCTAAGACTCACAGTTGAACTTTGGGTAGAGCCCAGGGAATCTTATGGAAGAGTGGGTGGTAGGGCTGGAGGGGACAAAAGCTCCATGAAGGGGACCAACAGGGCCAACAAATCTGCACACAGGAGGACCTGCATGGAGAGGACCTGGACCCCCTGCTCAGGTGTAACCTATAATCATCTCAGTCTCCATGTGGGCTCCCTAGTAAGGGGAGCAGGGGCTGTCTCTGGCATTGACTCTGATGCCTGCTCTTTGATCACTTTCCCCTGGAGGGGCAGTCTAGCTAGGCCACTGAGAAGGAGCATACATACAGTCCTAATGAGACTTGATAGGGTGGAGGCAGATGGTACGGGAGGAGGGAATCCCAATTTCTGAGAACTAGGAGAGGTGGTTGGTGGGAAGATGGAAGGACGGAGGGTAGGACCAGGAGGAGACAAGGGAGGGGGTTATAAACCAGATGTAAAGTGAATAAATTATACACATAAAATTTAAAAAGTGAACTCTATTTGTAAATATGAATTGCCCTTGGTATTGTGTACATGATCTACATGATTAATAATGTATATCTTACCTTGAAACCTCCAAAACTTCCTTTTTGGAGAAATCTGTTTGACCTAGTAGTTTTTAAACCTATTGACCGCATAATTCCTTAACTATTTAACCATCAATGATGGATATATTTATTCACTCATTTTTATTTATTTATTTTAAAAATTATGTATTTTCTCTCTAATGTTCATTGATTCTCCTTATATATTTAATTCTAAGGAAGCATTGATATAGCTAAACATAGAAAGTATAAAGAGAGTTAAGAAATCGTCTCAGATGTATCAGGTAATACATCCCAGAGAGAGAGATGGCACATTGCGAATTCAAGATGACTGAAGTTTATACTTTAGCTTTGCTACTTAAGAATCATGTAATCTTGAACAAAGGTTAAATGATGGCTATGTCATTGGCTTCTCCTATAAACTGGGGCTAATAATCATACAGACTTCATCTTGTGACCTTAATGATTAAATTCATTCCACAAAGTGTTTAGTACACGATATGGCGGCACCACAAATGATCAGTTAATGGTAGGAAAATTCACCATGAGAGACAAAGGGCATTAAAAAGAAGGAAGAAGCTTAGTGTAATATAACCATGAAGATGACATAATAGATTTTGTTACAAGTCAACTTAATTATATGATTATTCTAGTTAATTGTGGGAAGGATCAAGCAGGATGGATGCAACAAATTATACAAAAAGAACCAGTTTGGAAATCAAGTAGAAATTTATGTTCTTTATTAATATTCTGCCATGTTTGTCTTTTTCCAAGTGAAAGTAAGATCCCTAATTAAATGCTAATGATTTTCATTATTATGATGCTCACATTTATGATCATTATATATATATATTTCGCTACATTCTGAAAACTTTAAAACAGTCAGATAGAGTGATTTTATCTCCAATTCCCATGATGCAGTTCTGAGGGTGAAACTTGCTTTATCAAATGCAGATAGGCTTCAACTAAGTTCAACTCATAGTTCATGTCAAGGGCTCATTCACTAAACTTCACTCATTCCAAGATTTCACTTTGAATTATGGCTTGCTGCACAAGGCCGCATAAGGTTGCTTGAGAGGTTGCCTCCTCGGGATTTCTTTCACCAGCATCAGACTCCCAGGTGCTCAAAGGTCTTTGCTGATGTAGTGAAAGGTATCTGGCTACCTCTTAAGGTGACTGTCAATCATGGCGTCATCCTAATGATGCACAAGTAAGGGTTATGGAATCAGGAGGCTTGTAGCCAGATTCCCAAGAATTGCCTGGGGGCCAAGTGATGTATGACAAGGTCAATGTCCTTGAAGAAAATCTCGACAGTGTGTATATAAAGCTGTGATACTGATGTTTTAGATATACTGAGGATCTCAGGAAGTTGGTTTTGCCAACTGTGTAGAACATCTGTTGAAGAAAGCCACACATGATGAATTGAACAAGCCTGTAAGACCATGTAAGCTGCAAATGGTAAGACAGTAGGGATGATATGCCCAAGTCTGATGTGGGCATCATGACATTTTATGACCTAGAGGCCAAGTGTGGAGCTATGAGATTTAATGTTGACTCTATTGAGTTTCACTCTTTCTTTGTTCCTATTCTCTCATTCTTCCTTTCGGTAATGGTTATTTTGTGCTGCTCTATACTAAACATATATAACATTGTTTTTTTATTTTTTTAGAATGGCACGGCTAAGAGCTTGCTTTGAGTCAGAGGTGACTTTGATTTTGAACATTTGAACAGGGTTGGAGCTACTATATGGACATACAGAGAAGGAGTCAACTCATTTTTATTATGACTTGGCTACAGTCCCTGGGAAGCTGAGGGTAACACATTTTGCTTTGAGTATTATATGTGGCTTTTGGGATCATATCTGATGCCCAGTTCCCAGCTTGTGGTTTGTGGGAAAGTTCTTGATGATTTCACCTGTGGAGACTGTAGGGAGGAAGTAGGTTATGGAGTCACTTTCCTAGGATTTCTAAGTTGTCCTACATTCTTACATATCACACTTCTTCCTGAGAGGTGGGTGGCTTTCACACCTAGCACTTTGTAGCCTCTGCCACATGCTCCCATCAGTGTGATAAACTGCCTCACTCTTGACCCAGAAGTAATGCAGCAATGGGTTAGGGATTAAAATTAAAATAAAACCTTGTTGTTGTTTTTTTTTTCCCTGCGATGTTCAAATAAACTTTTATATGTTCTTATACTTCTTTTAACTTATCCAACATCTTTTATTCTGTGATAGCATATAGAAATATGAGATGGAATAACAGAATAATCTCTAGCCACTTGCTAATAGTTGTAGATAAAATTTAATAGGAATTTAAAATAAGTATATGTGGCTGTTGAGTTGGCTCAGCAGGAAAATACTTCCTGCTAAAACATGAAACCCTATGTTTGATTCCAAAACTCACGTGAAAAGGAAGGCAAATGTAATCATATTATAACCTCAAAAATATCTTAAAAAGAAGAAAAGGTCTAATGTGGTAGCACATGCCTATAACTCCAGCTCTGAGGAGCAAGACATGAAGGGAGACGAGCAAATCCTTGAGATTACCAATCAGGTAACTTGGCCTAATTGGCAAACACTTATCCAGTAGAAACCCCCCCTCAAAAATAAGGGGGAAGGCATCCAACCAAGGTTGACCTCTGGGCTGTGCATATGCATATAAGTGGGTGTACACCTGTACCCCACCCCCAACTCTTCAAAATAATGAGGTGAAGAGATAATGTCATAAAGAGAAGACAATTTTAAGGGAAGAGAGAAGAATGTGTTTAAGTTGCTTCTGAAATGATAAAGGAAAACTACCAGTACAGAAACTACCAGTATCATAGAAACAGTATAATTCCTTGTGAACATTATAGTTCCTCAGTTCTCAACCTCTGATAAAAGCAGATGTTAGAAAAACTTCAGTAATGGGAATTCATACCTATGCTTTCATATTTAGCTAGGTGAGTTGTAACTGAGAATTTAAATTGAACTTTTAATGATATAATCTATTACTTTGAATACACTAAGCAGCTCAGTGACAATAGTCAAGTCCATTTTAAGGCAAAAAAAAAAAAAGGACTCATTTACTGTCATTGATAAATAGAACTCTGGTTTTGATATCTCATTAGGCTAAACCAGACATTTACTGTATTGTGAACTAAAAAAAAAGTGGACAAATGAGGAATGGTGCTGGGTCCACAGACCTGAACAGCAATACAGTGTCTAGAATGCCTGTATGAGAAGGTGGACATTCTGTTCAAACATTGTTTTGTTTATTATTATTATTATTATTATTATTATTATTATTTTACTAATTATTTTATCCACACTTTCCTGTTTCCTCTCAACTCTGCTGATCAGGCTGGGCCTCAATGTCTCTCTACTTCCAGGTCTACTATGAAATAAAAATGTATGAGTTGTACTGGTCTCTAATAAAATGAAAAAAGTGAAAAGAGCATGGGGAATAAAGGAGAGAAATATAATACTGCAATAATTGTGGTGGTATGTTTCACAGAAGAAATGAAATTAAGCAAGAGGTGGGGTCACAGAGGACTTCCAGAGGAAGTGATGCTGGCAATATGTTTTAAAGACCGAATGGCAGCCAATAAAACAGAAAAAAGAGCAAGACAATTCTCAAACAAAATGTGAAGAGAACTACATAAGGAGAAAGAAATTCTCAAAAAAATGTGAAGAGAACTACACAAGGAGAAATAAATGCAATGAAAAAGTGAGGGCCGAGATGGGATTCAAGTCATTATATGTGGTGTGAAGCGACTACATATAGCAGGAAGTAAGACATTAAAATCAATAGAAAACTTTAAAGTTTTTCTTTTGTACATATTGACATATGATATGCAAAGTGAATTCATTTTGTAAACATCTGTATGACTCCATGCACATTTTCCAGAATGCAGATAAAACAAATGGGTCAGCACCAAGAAACACACTCGCATTTTGTCTCTTAATAAGTTTTCTAGGATCCAAGCTTAGAGTTCCATGGCTTTGAACTTTAACAGTTTTGACTGTTTGCAGATAAAAACATTTGCTTACAAATATTTCTATTTATGCTCATTGTGATATAATGTTCCACTGTGTGGCTATGACTTACTTTTCTCTTCCATTGTACATTTGAGCATAGAGATACTTTTAAACATCACCACTTACAAACAGAGCTGTTGTGCACACAGTTGTATGTGGCATTTGGTCAACACATGCATTAGTCTCCGTTGGGTATGGTTAGAGTAAATGCTGGGTTGCAGAATTGCAGGAAAATAGCTGAGTGTTAGCTCTTTGGAAACACATTTCTCATAGCAATGAAGAGACCTGATTAAAGAGAGGCCAGATGCTCTGGGTGGAAACCAGTAAAAATGACTGTATATCCACAAAAGCTTCTTATTTAATTAGGAGAAAGTAAAGATTAATACAAATAATAGCTAAAAGGAGGTATATGTTCTCCAATACATTTACAAATTTATTAGCTGGAGTAATTGTTAGACTCTGGTCATAGTTAGCTTTATCTGCCAACTTGAAACAGCCTAGAGTCAGCTGACAAGTCACAACAGCACAGATCAGATTGGCCTATGAATATGTCTGTGAGGGATTGCCTTATTACTAATTGGTTTAGAACGCTCCGACCAACTTTGAGCATCAGTATTCCCTAGGCATGTGGTGCTAGGCTCTATTAGAAAGATAACCACACCCGAGTCTGCTAGCTGTTCAGCAAGCAGCATCCTCTCACAGCTTCTACCTCAAGGTCTTACTTAAGCTCAGTGCAAGCCAAATAAATTCTTTCTCCCCTAAATACTAGAGCAACTCACCGGACAGCCTTCATGCATTCTAATAGTTTACACATTCTGATGTTTTTCAACACTCTTCATAAAGATCTGGAAGAGACAGACCTGGATTCGTATGCATCCCTGCATTTGTAAGTTACGTGGACTCAGATGGATAACTGTTTATGCGATGAGGAACAATTTCTTTACCTGTAACCCAAGAGACTGGTATCCATTGTGTGACCCTATGGGATGAAACCTACAAACTATCTGTTAGTGCCTGACACCTAGTCTTTAAATTACAGACACTAGTACTGTTGTGTTTAGCTGTTAGCTACTACTGCTTATTTTAATTTTACTCTCATAAGAAAGTCACTTTTCTTCTTACTCCCACTACAATTTCATCTAACAACATTACCACTTGAGTGTTAAGGAAAAATTGTAAAACATGATATTTAACAGCTTTAAAGCAGATCCAACCACCCCCTCTCATGTGGCTTCTGCAATAAAATGATATATGAACTCATGTCAGATAGGATTCTTTTCTTGTTGCTTTATTCCAATACTAATGATGTAATTAGATATTTTTGTATTCAAGGGTATTGATATTAACAAATCCCTAGCAATCACTGAATTTTTTATTAAGCTATTTAAAAATCACATACATAAGTTTATGAGTAGTTAATACATTGTCATACAAATGAATAATAATATGTTATTACTTTCCATAGTTAGTCACTAAAATAGTGTACTGTAATAGAATGTCATCTTCTCATTTAACCAAGTTTATGCTCGTAGTAGGTGCTTTTATATAAATATTTAATAGTCTTCCTCACTTTTCTTTGAAATATATTTTTTTTCCTTTTTTGGCAGTAAAAATAGAATTAATACAGTTCTCAGATGCAACAAATAACAGTGTAAAACATGAATGTAGGTTTGAAAAATTATATGTAGAACTAATGAATAAGTTACAGAGCTATGCACACTTACAGGAAAGGGACTGTGCAGATGTCAAGGTCCAGAGTGAAATGAGTCAGTCTGGTACCCACAGCTGCTGAAACAGAGGCAGATGGGATATAACGATGAGAATGGGGCTGTTAGTCATCCATGTAATCCTGCTTCTTCATCTACACACCATGTGAAAGTGGCATGATTATTGCCAAAATTCAGCCCTAGGGCATGATTAGGAAATCCATAGGTTTTCTAAAAGGCTCACCAGGTTCCCACCGAGTGTACTGAGCACCATGGAAACTGTGCATCTTAGTGTAGCTTTCCCAGACAATCTCTGCCCTTCATCTTGGTGTGCAAAGGATGTACCAGCTTGGGTCCATATCCACTGGGTGGAAGTCTGGCCAGGGGGATTAATAAGGAGAGACAGTATTTACTCAATTCCTTTCAAGTCTGCTGCCTGATTTGCTCACTGAATGGTTCTAGGCATTTGGTCTTTGCACTAATGTGAAGGGACAAAGCAGGAATCTGCATTTGATCATGCATCACAGACTCTGGGAAAAACTTTTCTTGATCATTGCAGATAATCATCCAGAGAGCTTTCAAGCATCATTTTATAGCATATAAATAAATAGCATATCCTACACTGGCCAGGAAAATCTGAATCTCTCAGGTTTTGTGGGCACTAGAATATTTTTTAGTTCCCAAGATTCTAATGTATGAACAGGTTTGGACTTTAGTTTTGTTAGGAGACTTAGAAACTTCATAAGGACATTTAAAGGTCACATAATCTGTGTGTGAACTATGCCATAGTACCCATGGTAGGAGAAGGGGTTTCTGCTCTTGCATATGGATTAAAAAAATGGGAACTGCTCCAATTATTTAATTCCATGTTTATTGCAATCAAAATGAGGCCGTTCATCAGAGAATGTCTATAAGAGACCATTTTACAGCCTAGAAGAGACCAGCCATGCCTCCTGGTTTAGCTTCAGTACTGACTTCAGTTTTTAAATATTTCTTTGATTTAAAGTAAATGAACTAATACTTTTCCTTTAAGATGACTTTTAATACTACATAATGAACGTATGAATATATGAGAGATTTGATATATATGTGTATGTGTGTATACATGTACATATATACATGTATATGTGGAATTTGAAAGCTTCAAGCTCAAGTAGTTTGTGAATTAGTACACTTTGCACCCCATTTCCTATTGTTTTATAAGAGTAATGTTTGACAACTTTATTCTGCCTCTACTACAGGATCTCAGACTCTATAACATTCTTTTTGCTGTGCTGGCAAAGTCTGCACCACTGAGCTCTACCTCAGCCCCACAACTACAGTGCTTTGAATGGCATGTCACAGTATTGACTCTAGGGAAGAATGCTGCCATCTTGTTTTTACAAGCTTATTGAGGAAATTACTTTCGGTCACTTGAATCCACGATTTTTCCTGTAGGTGACAATGTGGAAGAAAGCAAAGGCTATCTGGTCACTGCTGAAAGAAGGATGAGAGTTGAAGCCTCAGGCAGAAGAGATGAGATCATGGGGCTGAATAAGAATTAAGGCAGCCGCCAGGGACTCTGTGATGAGCAAACTGATTATTTTTTTATGTAGCCTCTATTCACATTTTTATGTTTGATTTTGTCCTTTGATTGTAATGACAGGTTGTGGTTACAGATTATTAAAGATGAACACTAAAGAAGTGACTAAAGAGTATGATTGGTGTCATCCCAGCAGGGAGGAGACGCAGAATGGAAGGCCCTTTTTCCACTTCAGTCTTGAACAGTGTGCATCTCACTCTCCGATACTTTGCAATGACCTTGGAGAATTTTCCGTACTCAGCAGTGCGCTGATGCTGCCTTCCTGTGGCATGACACAGCGGATGGTGGAAGGAGGGGAAGGACAACACTCCTATAGCTATTGACATATTTATTTACTGACAATTCATATTACTCAGGCATGTTGTAACACTTATAAACTCTTCTTTTGAGTCCCTTAATCCTTTCTCTAAGACACAGCCACTTTTAAATCTTCCTGAGGGGAAAAGCCTAGTCAGTTTTTATGTCTTGGGAATACCGTACACAATAAGGCTGATGTTTTTGAAGTAGTGTAGAAATATTCATTAATTAGGCCTTAGACATGAATATATAATCTAAGGCTGTGTATTTGGTTTTATTTCAAATTTGGGATTTGTTCTTGTTTTTGAGATACATATATTTTACATAACTAGAAAGAAATTTTAGTCACTAGACACCAAATACCACCTATAAGAATGCTTACTTACTTAGTGATGGGGATGATGGCAAAAATAGGTAACATATGAAATTCCTTCAGAAGGAGAATTATCAGGTTAAGTACTTATGTTGGATTAAGTAGACTATATCTACATGCATGCACACAATCACACACACACACACACACACACACACACACACAGCAAATAAGTCTGTAGTACCTAGTGAATTAACAAGGGTCCTACATTCTTAAATACCTGATGAATAGGAATATATTACTGGGTATATAGTGAATATTTACAACAAGGCAGTTTTCTAAATATAGAAACACTAACTCACCTTATAAGAGTGTGAATTAAATGCTACAGATTTCATCATTTATTGAATGAGGAAATTGATACAGAGAGGTTAGGATACTTAGCTAATGACCAAAGATTCTACAACCAGCATTAGACCCAGGCAGTCTGATCACAGAGTTTCTGTTACATAATACTCTTTTTTAATATTATCTGACCTTTCCAACTAGTAATGCCAACAATTTTATTTACTGACATATGCCGTAGGGAACTTTTCTTCATTTGCACAATAAAACAGCATACGTGTATCTGTGTGTTTATGAAAATTGCACTGATACTAGAAAAAACAAGAAACAGATGACCCTAAAATTCCATTCTAATACAAAAGCATGTTTGAGATATATTCATGCAAAGTGACATTTTACATCAGTAAAAAGAGGCAATACAATATAAATTAATGTCAAAGTATTGTTGAGTGACAAAATGAAAACTGAACACATTTATCATATGTAAGCATCTCCGTCCAAACACATGTGATTCTACTTGTTAGTGCTTTATATTTATATGAATGAGACTGTGCCTCAAAAAAAAAAATAAAGTGGTGTGTAATGAAGAAGCCACCTGAGGCCCTCCTCTGTGCTTCAGGTGCACCACTACACAGCCATGCATGCATTAACACGCATGTACACATATTGCAAGTCCACACACGCATAATCGTGAAATATACCGACAGATGTGATTTTTATTGTTGTTCAGTTCAGCGAAACATGGCGTGCTTAGATCACATAGCATTTCATGATTTTAAAAATATACAATAAAGCATTTGATGAACATATTTTTTTTTCTAATTTTCTCGTACAGGTAACCAGAAATGGGCATTAAAGTTGTCTGAGCATACAGCTTTATGTATAAACTAATACTTGAGGACAGCCAGATAAATCAATGCGCAAAGATTCCTGTTTCCAAACCCAAAGATTTCAGTCCCTGAGACCCATGTGATGGAAGGAGAGAGCCAGATTCTCCTGGATGTTTTCTGACCTGCACATGCTCCCCCCCCCCCCACAAAATAAATGAAGAAACGAAAAGAAAAATGTAAAAACAGAGCACAGTAGTTTACAAGAGCTGATGTTATAGAGCACCACAACCTAAGTATCTTTACCAGAAGCTTACTCCTTCCTTTCCCTGGATATTAGATATCTAAGCTCTAGCTCATGAGAGGCATGATTTCTTCCGTGGATGCTATCTCTGGCTTGGCAAAGGTTGCCTTCTCGGTATGTTTTGCATGATCTTCCCTTTCTTAGACAAATCAGTTCCTTCTCAACAATTTCATATTAAACCACTATTCTTAAGGCTCTGCGTTTAAATATGGTCATATTCTGAGGTATTGGTGGAGAAGTTTTTACATGTACAATTCAGGTCAGTTATATCAAGTAATTAAAAATTGAGCTGATACAAAATCTAGGAAACATGCCTAATAAAAGCATAAATCATCAGAAACATTACAATAATGTGAAATAAGATAGATGATGCATTCATGAGAAACACATTTACAAAGTATAGAGTTGTTAACTTGTTGATCAGAGTTTCTGTAACACTAGAATGTTCATGGTCGTCATTGCCAAGTAGCATTTTCATCATTTTCTTTTGTATGTTCAAGGTTACCTAGGATGAGTATTACAATCAGAAACATTTTAAAATTTACTACATGGAAAAGATAAATTCTGGTTAAATATATTCATTTATTACTTCAGCCAGAAGTTATTGGTTGCTGACGGTTGCCTACCCCGAGCATGAGTGGGAGGATTGAGAAAAAGTTATTTTTTATGTAAATGCATATGTTTCTTTGTGTCTGTAATCAATCTGGATTTATAAATGTGTAATTTAGTATGTACCTTACATTTTGTAACATTTAAATTAATGTTTCTTGGTAACATCAGTATATTCTATGATGTACTGAAAGTGGAAGAAACACATATGAAAAAAAGAAAGGAAGGAAGGAAAGAAGGAAGGAAGGTGAGAAATAAGTATATTCAAAATACAACATTAGTGCACCTACGATTTTATAGTCATCATACAAATCTTAAAAATGTATGCCAGAAGGCAAAGACTTTGAGTGACAGGATTCCTAGCTATTGTTCACTCCTAAATTGTAGGTGTCCCCAGAGTATAAACTTTGCATCTAAACAATGCGAGCTTGAAATGTATCAACCTTAGAGTGCTTGCTGCAACTTCCGTCCACAGGAGGAAAGCCCTACTACTATCCAAATTGCTACAATGCCTCAAACAAAACAAAACAAAACACTACAAACCAAGAGGACTCCATGAGACCACCCAACATGTCACAACATATTTAGGAATTCCAGATATCTAAGTACCTTAGTGGGTTCATTAGATATAGTAGCTTGAAACCTTTTATGTTAGAATAAAGGTTTGTTATTTTACAGCATTCACACTATGAGTAAACACTGGCCTATCTTTGGACAAAAGCCTATAATAAAAGCATTGAAAAGAGAGTTGCAAATTTACAGGTAGTTGCTTGGGTTCTAACAAGCATTGATGTCAGGAAAGTCAATGAGGAAGGGGCCCCCAGCCAGCCTGTCACTGAGGCTTAGGCCACAGTAACCTATAGTAACAGCAGCCTCAGTAACACTAACGACTAACCTTTTCCTTTGCTCTGATGAGTCATTAGTAAAAGTTGTTGTGTGTTTGCCATAGTTTAAGGCCAGAGCTCTCAACCTTCTATTAAAAGGGCTTACCAAGAGAAGGAGATAAGGGTCAATCCCTGTGGTATTGTCCAAAAACTGCACCAAGTACTTCACATTGCCATCTGTCATTTTAGCTGCCTTCCCTTCAACTTAACTCAGATACTATACCATAGAATTCTGTGCTGGCAGCATCGTGGGCTGCCTTCACCAATGCATGAGTATATAGATTTCTGTGTTCCAGTGCTTGGAAACAGCATTTCCTGTTTTCTCTAAGCTTGGAGCTTCCATTTGTAATTTTTTTCCCATATCAGAAACACTTCAAAGAGCTTTGTAAACTAACATAACCATGATTGTGATAGAGCCAGGGAGCCTGACAAAGTAGCTATAAGATGTTGATGAAGGCGACCACAGAGGTCTCAAAACTATACAGGGAATTGTTATTGCTCTTGATTGCCTATCATAATGAGATGGCAAGACCCTGTTGCTGAAGGCATCACACAGGGCAGCGAGAAATCAAGCAAACTGAGCTAGAAGCTTCCTCTCTACAGGTTAACCCTACAGTGCTAGGAGGTGCTGTACAGGCTACTAGAAGAGAGACCAAGCTACAAACCACACAAGCTACAATATAATAATGACACAGCAAACAAGCTCTCTCCTCTGGTACAATGGTGTCATGGCTGTTACATTGGTAACCAGCTGCTTCCTGAATGTACCTGAGCAAAACTGAATGGAGGACAACTCACAACTGATACTGTAAATACAGTCACTGTGTACATGTCTGAGGAGGTCAAAGGCCTGGGGAGGAATTTACTGTTACTGTTTTGCTTAATGGTTATATTGTCAAACTGCCTATTAAATACTCATGTTTATATACATAGATCAGTGCTGTTCTCTGCATTTGCTGGAGAAGATTTTTATGGCAAGCAGTAATGGAAACTTATACCTGATCAAAGTTTCAATAATTTACATCATCTTTCCAAGGCTTATGAAATATTGCAGAAGAAGAGACAAAAAGAATGTAAGAGTCTGAGGATGGAGAAATGTGCAGCAAAAAGATGTCTTCTGAACATAACCCAGCCTTCGTACTCATAAACTCACTGTATCTGTGATTACATTCACAACATAATGTATGGCATTATACATTTACAATGTCCCAGCGTAGATGTGGTCCCAGTGCACACTGAGACACTATTGGACATTAATGGCTGCTATGGAGGAGATTTTTAGTTTCTTCAATGATAAACCTATTGATAAGTTGTCTCATGCTGTATTAAATAATTTCCCACCTCTGTTTATGTAAGCAGCAATAACACAAGCACACACACATATGCACACACACACACACATACACACACACACAAGTAGTAGGTATGTTTGTTTGGAAAAGATGGGTTTCGGTATGAGAGAGAATGGGAGAAAAAGGCAGAGTAATAAGGAATGAAAAGAACTAAAATTCATTATATACATGTAGTAAACTGTGAAAGAATAAATTTTAAGTGTGCTTATATAAACATGGATTACCATGTGTATTAAAATGATGTATGAGAACCACAGAAGAACAGACATTGTACATATGGAAAATTATTTCTGATTAAACATTTATCATTTTTTTGGAGAGTATTTCAGACAGCACACATTCCTTTAACAAAATACTTGAACCTGGACAATTATAAAAAATTAGAAATTTATTGATCAAGGTGTTAATGCCTTGGAAGGCTAAGATCAAAGTGGGCAAATTTGGTGTCTGCTATTGATTCTCCTCATTCTTCAAAGATGTCACTGTTTTATGGTGTTTTCCCATGACGGAGAGAAAGCTGCTCATTGTACCTTCTCCATTAAGGGCACTAAACCTCATAATCACTTTCCAAAGGCCCCCACTCATAACATCAACACTTTTTTGGCTAGGTTTCAGTATAAGTTTTAGGAGGACCCATATATTTAGGCTAGAGCAGAAAGACTCAGAGTGACATGGTTATTGCTTAATGATAAATGGGCATAAATAAAAATGTGATGTATCCTGTAGATGCCCACCTTCACATCTTTCTTTCATTTCTCTAAGTTAAAGGATAAATAGTCCACTTAAACCTGTCTCTTCTTATAAACTTGACAATGTATGAATGTACATGTTTATGAGAAAAAGGTATTTACATTACTACCAATATTATTATTATTATGATATATCTTCAAAGAAAATGTTGTTCTATGCTGTGCTTTCTGATAAATGAAACTTTGGACAAGATGTTCATTCAGGAACCTGATAGGGAATAACCTGAAAAAATAGTATTTCATTTTATAGCAATTTTGAAACTCCAAATTCCTAGGTTTAGGAACATGTAGCTTCAAAGGGATAATCTTATCCAAAGACTGTAGGTTGGCTTTTTATAGAAACATGTAATTTTCCTGAAAGCTGCTATGTTATGAATTATATGGAGTAATAAGTATAGGCCCTTGATAATATGTTGTCTTATTTGGGACTTTAATTTGTACAGCACTGAGTATAATTCCATAAAGTGGCCTTTCTGTGTGAATAAACATATTCTATTCAGATGCATCATTGAGCAGGCATTCTTTTTGCATTTATTTTTAAATATTTCTACTACTTACTAAAGTAACCCAGTGCCACAAAGGGATTACCAGAAGTTTATTAAAAAAAAAAAAAAAGAAACATTCTTTCATCTCTGGAATTTGTGAGATGCCAGGCTGAGATGGCTGTAAGAGACACAAAGGTAGATCACCGCAGAATGCTAGGGTTTTCTTTTTAATCCTTGCTACTGTAGGCGATCTTCTATTTTCCGGTCCTTTCAGAAAGCTGCTGGGTTGTGTATATGTTCTATGGTCTGGCTTATAATTTGGTCCTGTCTTTTGATAAGGCAATTTCCAGCTGGTCCTTTGAAAGATCACACGTATGCTGTCTTGAGGTCACACATGAAGTGGTGGTGCATCAAGAGGGTCCTGTGTTTTCAATGAGCTTTGCTATTAGGTTAGTATTCGAATATTGTTTTTTTCAATGGCATTATATTTTATTATATTTTCCTTAAAACTTAAATTAAAGAAGAAATGGAAGAAAAAATTCTGGCAAAACAATGACATTTTTGTATGTAAACTCAGGCAGTAGATTACTACTCTTTTTGTTTGTTACTAACTAAATGCACCTCCATACACTTGGAATAGGTCCTTTTGAATAAGCAGACAAAGCAGAAATAGAGTGGGCATCAACATTACTATAGCTTATTAATCTTTGAATGATTTAGGAGGTGTCAGTAAGCAGGGAGAAGAGGAATTTCTGAGGCTGTCTTTGAGAGGAGAGACTGGCTTAGTTCAAACTAATTTGTTATGCAGGCACTTTGGAGAATATATTTGCATAGCCCCAGGCATTCAGTAGTCTTTGTGTCCGCTGGTAGGTAGGCTATCTGAGTGAGAAAGTGAAAAGAGGGGAATCAAAAACAATCTTTATCTACATTAGTGTGACTCTTTCTTTCTTTCTTTCTTTCTTTCTTTCTTTCTTTCTTTCTTTCT
>NW_026585689.1:1362745-1400060 GCF_907164565.1 Psammomys obesus
TCTTTCTTTCTTTCTTTCTTTCTTTCTTTCTTTCTTTCTTTCTTTCTCTCTCTCTCTCTTTCTTTCTTTTCTTCCTTCCTTCTCTCTCTTTTCTTATTTTTCCTTCCTTTTTTTGGTCTTACACATCAAGCATCTTGTTATTAAAACAGTAAGGAAGGGGTTCAGTGAAGTTACAATTCTCTCTCATCTACGATGCATGGTATGATAGGGTTGCCGTAGAGCAGACATGCTGCAGGGGGGCAAACTTGGCAAATGAGGAAATGACCCAGCTCTTGGGAGGAAAGTGTAGTATCATCCACAGCTTCACCTTACCACGCCTCCAGCCAGGTGTGCTACGACATCCAAGGGAACCAAGGGCTTCGCTTCTTTAGATAAAAAAGTATGTTGACTATTTTAATGAAAATGATTACCACTATTATTGCTATCAGTAACCTTATTTACTATTAATTATATAAAGACTGTTCAGATATGTGCTGCATTTTTATTGGCAATAGTTATTGTATATGGTACTGGATTTCATAAGGACATTTCATATAAGAATATAGTATATTTTACCATGCCTCAGACTTCCCTTTTTTCATCCTCCTCCATATTGTTAGTCCCCTTTGTTTTCCTAGATAGCTAGGTAGCTTTGTTTCTATTGTCATGCCATTCCCACACAAATACACACATGTATTTAAGTGTATATATATATACTTATATATACTTAAGTTTATATATAAATTCTAGGATCCACAAACTAGAGAAAAAGCTGACAGGATATTGTCCTTTATGACTTAATTAGCTTAATATGGCAATCATAGTTCTTGCCAATTTTTGAAATTGACATAATTTTGTTCTTATGCCCGAGTAAAATTCTTCTGTACTTGAATACCACATTTTCTTTATTCATTCTTTTCTTGACACACAGTGAGGTTGACTTCATAACCTTAGCTATTATGACTCCTGCTGCAATCAACATTGTCGCAAGTATCTCTGTGATATATTGACCTGGGTTCCTCAGGTAACTGCCAGAGAGGGTAGAACACTTTCTTCCCGTGCAAGCTACAATTAAACTGTGTGTGAAAAGGGTAGATTCGCAGTGCAGTAAGGGTATCGATAGTGTCAAAACATGGGGAGATGTTTCTTTGCTTTGAGGAAAATAGCTCACCCAATCACAAACTTCAGATTATAGTGGATTAGTATTTGAAGGCATGCCTTTTCTTTTCAGTCTTACAGTTTATAGTAATAAAGAATGACAGGACGTATATTCAACTAAAAGGTAGCCACTGAAAAATGTATTTGTTTTTGAAAACCTATTGTTCTATTGTTGTTGTTTGCTGTGTGTGTGTGTGTGTGTGTGTGTGTGAAGATAGAATCTTGCTATGTGTTCCTAGCTAGCCTAGTACTCATTATGTTGTATATTGACTTACTAATTATGTAACACAAGCTTATCTCAAATTCAGAGCAATTGGTTTTCCTCAGCCTCCCAAGTGCTGAGATTTCAAGCATCTGTCACTGTGCATAACATTCAACCTAAGAATTATAAAAACAGTTAATAAAATGTTGCTTCAGGGATGAGTATATGGCTCAGTTGGTAAAGTGCTTGCCACGTGAGCATCAAGACGCGAGTTCAGGCCCCTAGCGTCCACATGAAAGCCAGAAGCAGTGGGGGATACCTGTAATCCTAGATCTGGGGAGCCAGAGCCTGGATTCCTGAGGTTTGCTGATCAGTCTGTCTGTCCAAATCAGTGAGCACAACTTCAGTGAGAGGCCCTGTCTCAAAAGAATAAGGTGGAGAAATAGTCGAGAAAGGCTACCAACACTGACTTCTGGTCTTCACAGGCATGTGCATAAGCATGGGAATATACACATAAGCAAACATAGTATTGCACACATACACAAACGCACACAAGGAAGCATGTGCAAATGAATAATGCACACAGATTACTTTGTAAGTAATATTTCCATATTTCTTATATACCTATAGTACATTTGTAAGTTTTAAGATATATGATAAGCAAATATGATGGTATTTAAAGATGCTCACTTTCATGTTTTTCATTCTCCTTTTACTGTATTTTGTTTGGTAACATCAGTGAGTAAAATGTACAAGATATCTACTATGTGTCTACTCAGCACTGTTTAAAGAAAATATCAACCTCCATCTCTGCCCAGACCTTTCCTTGCCCAAATCAGAATTTTTACACATTTAAAGTTCAAGTTTTAGTATTTAAGCAGATATATTTCATCTCATATGTTTCTACTTTTTCTTAAAAGCTAACCAACCACCACCAACAACAAAAATAGTAAACCAAAGTGACAAAACAGAAGGACCAGGTTTGATGTGCAGCCTACTGATTGACTTTTGACCAGAAGGTCACCGAAGTCATAAGGTCGGGTATGACTTAGGTAGCTTTAGGAAATTCCTTTCTGCACTTGAAGAAGCTACCAAAACTAGTTGTATTCATTTTTCTGTAGGCACAGAACATTAAATCTGCACAGTTGCTTCAGAGGTTCAAATTCTATAGTATTGTGTGTTCCTGTGACCTCCCAGGGTTTCCAGTACTCATAAATACAAGCAATAAAAGGCTCTTCATCCATGGAGGCTCATTTTAATTTCAAGTCATATTAATCCTTATAACAATGAATCGTTTAATTTTAACAAAGTAATTCATGACAGATGAGCCATCACCAGGGAATCAGCTGGAAAATGATTCTTTTTTTGTTTCTTCCTTTATCAGGATTCTGAAGAAATAAAGAAAATGGGGTCAGAGCTGACTATCAACTGTTTATGTAGTATTGTAAGACTCTCAACATCTCATCTAACATATTTGTCTTAAAATTTATTTCTGAAGGCTTAATGAAGTTCCATGTTTCCTAGCAGATATCTGTATTTTAATAACAGACTTCTCACATTTAAGAAGATTTCTGCTTGAAATATCAGATCTATATTCAACTTGAAGCATGACATAGGAAACTATCTCTAAGTATAGATCACCTGCTACTTTCATATAGCTGTTTGCATACATTAAATGTTGTACTGGGTAAGGTAGCTCATTTCTATGTTAGAACCCAGGATTCTGAAGCAAGGAGATTGCTGCTAACCTGTGCCTGACCTGATCTACACTGTGATTTTCAGGCTGGCCAGGCTACACAGGCAGACTCTATCTAAAAAAATAAAATAAAATAAAAAGTAAATGAAAAGCAATAGATACATGCTAAAGAAAAAATTAAATATAAAAAGTCTTTTTATCTTTCTTTTTAAATAAAATCTTCCCCACCTAAGAACATAGTGTCACCCTTCTGTGTTCTCAGCATTTGTATCATGTCTATTTTTTTATTTTAACTTTTATTAATTACATTCTATTCACTTTGTATCCCCCATAAACTCCTCCCTCCTTCCCTCCTAATCCGACCTTCCCTCCCCCTTCTCCACACATACCCCTCCCCCAAGTCCACTGATAGGGGAGGGCCCCCTCTCCTTCCTTCTGATCTTAGTCTATCAGATCTCATCAGGAGTGGCTGCATTGTCATCTTCTGTGGCCTGGTAAGGCTGCTCCCCCCTCAAGGGAGGTGATCAAAGAGCAGGCCAATCAGATTATGTCATCTCTATTTTTAACTCTTCTTCATGATTATGTTGTTATGTTTCTAGCATCTACCTTTGTCTCTCCTTATTTATATTAGTTTGGGGTATTACTAGCCATATCAATCATGTCCTCTTTCATTTATACCTTGATAATAGCTTGTTACTTATCTGCCCATCTTCATATCCTCTGTTTATACTCAATTCACTTAGATGCAGAATAATATTCTTAAGGCACAGATGAGAAAATTCTACTCTAATCATTCTTATCTCCAGGAGCTTCTGTTACTGACAAAACAAATCCAAGTGCTTCACCAAATCTAATACCTTCCCTCAGAGACTGAGGGGCTGGAGACAATTTTCTACCCTGAATTTTATCTTCTCTTTTAAAAACATTTTAAAAATATTTTGAGATTATAACTAACATCATTTTGTCTTTCTCTTTCCTTCGTCTAAAACCTTTCATGTGCACCGTCTTTCTCTCTTTTAGATCCAATGCCTCTTTTCCTTTAATTGTTGTTACATATATTTTCCCTAATTATATATAGAAACTGGTCAGTCTGTGTAATGTCACTTCTATATATCTGCTTTCAAAACTGACCATTTTGTATTTGGTTAACCAACTGTTGTGCTCTTCCCTGGAAAAAAAAAAAAAACAAAACTTTCCCACACTCAGCCTTCCTTAGTTGCTGTAGTTCTGTGTGTAGGTTGGGGTCTTGTGAGTTTTCATCTTTCCACATTTGCATGTCTATTATCATTTTTCTTCAGGTCACGTGTAAGCAGCCATGTTGGTGAGAATTCCTGGGTGTAGCTTTTGACATGTCTAGAAGACCATACTCTTTTTCTTTTTTGCACAATGTAATTTGGAGTTTATTTTCTTCTCCATGTGCATGCAACTCTGAAGGTAATTGGCACTCCGTAGGTAAAGAAACTCCAAATGTCCCCCTCTCAGTACACTACTCTATATGAGCTGTCACATAAGCATTCAAGATGAACTTACATGTACTGGGTTCTGTGCTAAATGCTGACAACCCCTTGGATGTCATTTGTTTGTCCACCAGAGCCTAATATAGATGGCAACCATCTCTGAAATCTTACCCTGCATGCAAAGCTTTAATACTTTCTCAAAGTTCTGAGCAGGGTATAATTGCCATTACTCTTTTTAAAGGCACTATTTATAGGTGATACATAAAATTTATATAATTTAAGCCTTGATAAGTTTTGATAATCATATCTAATCATGAGAGCAACATATAATCAAAATATACTAGAGTCCTTAGTCTTCAAAATATTCTGACATTCTTTCTCTATTCAAACTCCCCTTAAGGAACAACTGCTCATTTTGACTATAGGTTTTTCCTTCTTTAACTCACATACATTTATCATTAGAACATTGTTAAGCTTATTTCACTTAGCAGAAGTCTTTGTACATACATTTGTGCCTTGACCTACATGATATTTGATTACTATTTCATGGTATGACTACATTATTATAATGTACTCATCTGTTGACCAGATGATAAGTTTTGGATTGTTCCTGCTTTTTGGCTACTATAAAAAATGTTGCTAAAATCACAGCTGTACATTTGTGTAGACATGTATATTCATTTCTCTTAAGTGTGGTGTCATAAAAAAATTACTTGTTTAATGTGGTGTATTTCTGAATTGAGTTTAAAAGTAGCATAATCAGGGGCGGGGCAAGATGGCGGCACCGGGAGGACTCTCATTCTGAGCAACAGCACAGCAGGATTGGCACAGTCACCAGCAATCAGAACTTGCGGCCATAAAACACAAGTGATTGTGTTTCACAGGTGAGAGGATACCCCACAGTGGGGAATTCAGTCAGCTTTAACTCACCCTGCTAAACCGCGGAAGAGATCCTGGTTCCTCCAGGTGCTTGGTCGCCAGCCCAGAGCTACACGCCAGCGTGATCTGGTCACTATCTCAGACTGAACTGTGGGCCCAGAACATCACAGACTGGATTTTCAGTCAAGAGATAACCCCACGGAGCAGGAAACGATTGGGACTGACCTTATGTCACCCAGACATCCGCTGGAAAAGACTCGGGTTCCGTGGGCACCCCAGGAGCCAGCCCGGAGCCAGAGCCGGGGATCCAGGCACCTGCACAGAGCCCTGCCTGAGTGCCTGATTCGCTGCCTCAGATAGAACTGTGGGCCCCAGGGCACCAGGGCACCAGAGACTGAGTTTCACTGTTAGGTGCAAAACCACAGGGAGGGAAACGGCTGGTCTGATCTCAAAGCACTCAGCCAACACCCCCACCCAAAAAGGTCTCAGGAAAATTACCCAGTTTAGGCAGATGCCCAGGCTCCCAAAGGCCTGAAAGGCAGAGCCATGGGCGGGCGTCTGTGCCTGTGGGTTCTACTCACCACCCCAGACAGAACGGTGGTCCCCAAAGTAAAGACTGGGTGTCCCTGGCAGGAGGAAGCCTGCAGCGGGGGGGGATCATCAGGTCTAACGCTCAGGACACCCAGTACCAAAAGACTTTCTAGATTCACACAGACTCTAGGCTCTAGCTTTCTAATGCAGGCAGGAGCGCTGTGCTCAGCCACTATTATTGAGTACCCCTAGGGCACTGGGGCACACAGCTGCATCCACAGACCTACAAAAGCCAGAGATCCATTACAGCAGCCCTCAGATACTGTGCCAAGGATCAACCAGTTTTCCCTAGCTAGACTGACAAAACTGTGGGAATCCCTGGTCCTTCAAGAGGGCTCCACCCACAGCATACGGAACAGAGCAGTGCCTGCGGCCAGCATCCCAGACAGGGACATACAGCTTCTGGTCCAGACTGAGGCACCCAGGTTCCAGACCAGAGCGGCGCCCCCAGGTGCCAACTCAACCAAGTGCACATTCTCCAGGCCCAGAGCTGAGCACTCAGCCTCTGGCCCAGAGACTTGCTGGGCGCTCCTCTCACTTTCCTGGACAGAACTGTGTGCCCCAAGATAACAGACTGAGTTTCCCTGTTGGGAGAAAACCCCACACCTAGGGAATCAGCAGGTTCTTCAAGAGGACTGTACCTGGAAAACTGTAACAACAGAAGCAGCTCACTAAATTTATAACGAGAAACCCAGCAGTGGGGCAGCTGTCTTGAGAACTTCTATGGGTAAGAGAAGATCCCCCTGCCTAACAAAGACCACAGCTACTACTCAGGGCTATACACCTGAGGTGAGCAGTGGCAATTCCTGAGAAACACTGGCCATACAGTGACCATAACCAAAAAGCAGAGGAGGACTCCCTCAGGAAAAATCATCTTCCTGCCAAGGGGATTCTCCCTACCTCAGGTCTCCAGGAAGCACAGAAACTAACAGCCAACACCTAAAACAGCCCAATCGGTAGAGGTCAGCATAAAAGCTCAACCAACAAAAGACAGATCAATATGGTATCTCCAGAACCCAGCCATCCAGGGGCGAACAGCCCTGGACAACGCAGCATAATAGAAAATCAAGAAGATGACCTTAGATCTATGCTGATGAAAAGGATAATAGAGGAAACAAATAAAATACATAAAGAATTAGAGGAAGATAAAACCAAACAAATCATGGTTATCCATAAAGAAATGGAGGAAGATAAAGACAAGCAGATTAGGGCCATCTGTGAAGAAATACAGGAAGATGCAGCCAAACAGTTTGCGGCCTTCAGAGAAGAAATAATTAAATCACTGAAAGAAATAAAAGAAACAGAGTTGAAGGAACTAAAATCAAAAGAGGAAAATACAATCAGAAAGGAAGGAAGTAAACAAAACAACTCAAGACGTGAAGGTAGAACTGGAAAAATTAAAGAAAACACAAATGGAGGAAATAATGGAGAGGAAGAATTTAGGGAAGAAAACAGGAACTACAGAGGTAAGCATAACCAACAGACTAGAAGAGATGGAAGAAAGAATCTCAGGTGTAGAAGATACAATGGAAGAAATTGATGTATCTGTCAAAGAAAATGTTAAATCCAAAAAATTCCTGACACAGACCATCCAAGAAATCCAAGACAATATGAAAAGACAAAACCTAAGAATAAGAGGTATAGAGGAAGAAGAAGACTCTCTTCTCCAAGGCCCAGAAAATATTTACAATAAAATCATTGAAGAAAATTTCCCCAAGTTAAAGGAGAAGCCAATAAGAATACATGAGGCCTACAGCACACCCAACAAATTTGACCAGAAAAGAAAATCCTCCTGCCACATAATAATCAAAACAGTAAGTATACAGAACAAAGAAAAAATACTAAAAGCTGCAAGGGAAAAAGGCCAAGCAACATATAATGGCAAACCCATTAGAATCACACATGACTTCTGAACAGAGACCATGAAAGCCAGAAGGGCCTGGACAGATATCATGCATACCCTAAGAGAACACAGATGTCAGCCCAGGCTACTATACCCTGCAAAACTCTCAGTCTTCATAGACAGAGAAAACAAGATATTCAATGACAAAAACAAATTTCAACAATACCTACACACAAATCCAGCATTACAGAAGACACTGGAAGGGAAAATACAACCCAAGAAAATTAGCTTCTGTCAAAAAAACAAAGGAAATAATTAACATTATTACAGTAAAACAAAAAGCAACCAAGCACACAACCTTATGAACACAGCCGACATCAAAATCAAAGGATCTAACAGCCACTGGTCATTAATCTCTCTCAACATCAATGGACTCAACTCTCCAGTAAAAAGACACAGATTTACAGAATAGATACGTAAACAAAACCCAGCAATCTGTTGCATACAAGAAACACACCTAAGGCACAAAGATAGACATTACCTGAGGGTAAAAGTTTGGAAGATGACTTTCCAAGCAAATGGACCCAAGAAACAAGCAGGAGTAGCCATTCTAATATATGATAAAATAGACTTTTAACCAAAATTAATAAAAAGAGATGAGGAAGGACACTTCATACTCATCAAGGGAAAATTCCACCAGGAAGACATCACAATCCTGAACATCTATGCCCCAAATACAAGAGCAACCACATTTGTAAAAGAAACATTGATAAAATTTAAACCACATATAGATCCCCACACATTAATAGTGGGAGACTTCAACACCCCACTCTCAACAAAGGACAGGTCAACAAAACAGAAATTAAACAAAGAAACAATATCTCTGACAGAGGTCATGAATGAAATGGACCTCACAGACATTTACAGAAATTTACACCCAAACACAAAAGAATTTACCTTCTTCTCAGCACCTCATGGAACCTTCTCCAAAATAGACCATAATGTTGGTCACAAAGCAAGCCTAAACAGATACAAGAAGATTGAAATAATCCCTTGTATCCTGTCTGATCACCATGGAATAAAGCTGGACTTCAACAACAACAGAAATAGTAAAAAGCCTACACACACATGGAAACTGAACAACTTGTTACTAAATGACAGCTGGGTCAGGGAAGAAATAAAGAAAGAAATTAAAGTCTTCCTAGATCTCAATGAAAATGAACATACAACATACCCAAATTTGTGGGACACAATGAAAGCAGTGCTAAGAGTTTCATAGCACTAAGTGTCTTCAAGAAGAAATTCGAGACAGCTCATTCAAGCAACTTAATGGCTCACTTAAAAACCCTAGAAAAAGAAGAAGCAGACACACCAAAAAGGAGTAGACAGCTGGAAATAATCAAACTCAGGGCTGAAATCAATCAATTAGAAAAAAAATAAAACAATTCAAAGAATCAATGAAACCAAGAGCTGGTTCTTTGAGAAAAGCAACAAGATCGACAAAACCCTTAGCCAAGCTAACTAAAAGACAGAGAGATACCACCCAAATCAACAAAATCAGAAATGAAAAGGGGGACATAACAACAGACACTGAGGAATCCAAACAATCATTAGGACTTACTTCAAAATTCTATATGCCACAAAATTTGAAAATCTAAATGAAATGGACAATTTTCTTGATTGATTTGACTTACCAAAGCTGAATCAGGACCAGGTAAATCAATTAAATATTCCTATATCCCCCAAAGAAATAGAAGCAGTCATCAAAAGTCTCCCATCCAAAAAAAGCCCAGGACCAGATGGCTTCAGCGCAGAATTCTACCAGACCTTCAAAGAAGAGCTAACTCCAATTCTCTTCAAACTATTCCACAAAATAGAAACAGAAGGAATATTACCAAACTCATTCTATGAAGCCACAATCACCTTGGTACCTAAACCTCACAAAGACTCAACAAAGAAAGAGAATTTCAGGCCAATCTCCCTCATGAACATTGATGCAAAAATACTTAACAAAATACTTGCAAACCGAATCCAAGAACACATCAAAGATATTATCCACTATGACCAAGTAGGCTTCATCCCAGGTATGCAGGGTTGGTTCAGTATATGGAAATCCATCAATGTGATCCACCATATTAACAAACTGAAAGAAAAAACCACATGATAACCTCCCTAGATGCTGAAAAAGCATCTGACAAAATCCAACATCCATTCATGTTTAAAGTATTGGAGAAATCAGAGATACAAGGCACATATCTAAACATAGTAAAGGCGATAAACAGCAAGTCTATAGCCAACATCAAACTGAACGCAGAGAAACTTAAAGCAATCCCACTGAAATCAGGGAGAAGACAAGGCTGCCCACTTTCTCCATATCTCTTCAACATAGTTCTGGAAGTCCTTGCTAGAGCAATAAGACAGTTGAAGGAGATCAAGGGGATACAGATGGGAAAGGGAGAAGTCAAATTATCACTATTTGCAGATGATATGATAATATACATGAGTAACACCAAAAACTCTACCAGGGAGCTCCTACAGCTGATAAACACCTTCAGCAAAGTGGCCGGATACAAGATTAACTCAAAAAAATCAGTAGCCCTCCTGTATACAAAAGACAAAAGGGCTGAGAAAGAAATTAGAGAAACAACAGCCTTCACAATAGCCACAAATGACATAAAGTACCTTGGTGTAACCCTAACCAAGCAAGTCAAAGACTTGTATTATTTATATATTATTTATATATTTATTTATATATTTATTTGTTTGTTTGTTACATTTTATTAACTCTGTGTCCCAGCTGTATCCTACTCTCTCATTCCCTCCCAATCCTACTCTCCCTCCCTCATCTCCTCCCTACCCTTTTCCAAGTCCACTGATTCGGGAGGACCTCCTCCCCTTTTATCTGACCCTGTTTTATCAGGTATCTCAGGACTGGCTGCAAAGTCCTGCTCTGTGGCCTAACAGGACTGCTCCTTCCTTGGGGGGTGGGGAGGTCAAAGAGCCAGCCATTGAGTTCCTGTCAGAAATAGTCCCTGTTCCTCTTACTAGGGTAGTTACTTGATTACTGAGCTACCACGAGCTATATCCGAGCAGATGTTCTAGGTTATATCCATACATGGTCCTTGGTTGGACAAACAGTCTCAGAAAAGACCCCTGTGCCAGATACATTTGGTCCTTGTGGAGCTCCTATCTTCTCCATGTCATACTAACTCCCCCTTCTATCATATGATTCCCTGAACTTTGCCAAAGGTTTGGTTATGAGTATCTGCTTTGATCCACTGCTTGGTAGAGTCTTTCAGAGGCCCTCTTTAAATGTTCTTTAAAGCTATAAAAGATTAAGAAAATAAGTCTGGGAAGTTGATATACTTTTGATATTCAGCAATGATGAGCTTTTCGTGTAGTCTAAAATCTTGTAAACTATTTTAAGGACTTATTGTAAAGGCCATTCCTCACCTGAACTCAATATATATTAGCCTCCACCTACCTGGTTATTTTCCTTATTTATATGATCTATGGAAACGAGTGAATAATAATTCAGCTCATTCATTTTGAGCTTCTTTATGAAAATGGTTTTTGTAGGCTGACAATAGCATTTTTATTCTCTATAAGCTCTCAAAATGATATAAGAACTTAGTAAATTTTCCTTAGTGAAAAATTATAATCAAAGAAGTAAATTAATAATTTACTTAACAAAAGTGAAAAAAAAACAACAACAAAATTTTGAGTTCCTGGTATTCACAGTTTACTTTGAACATCGCAGTACAATGAATGTACACTCTTAAAGTGAACCTTTAAGAATCAGAATACCAACTCTCAAAGAGTATGCTGTCTCTGCTCTGTGAACTTTTCACAATTTCTTCCATGTTTTATGAGACCATTTGTAATCAATTCAATTCACTTTGTGGTATATGTAAGATACAGAAAATTTATTATATTAAATGAAACCTTATCACCCATATTGGCACATTTGAATATTTTCCTTTTTATTGTTTTATAATGAGAGCTTCAGTATAGGTTTAGATTTTTCACCAAACCTACTTTCTTTACGGTTCTTGAACACATTTACCTCCCTTTCAACCTCCATGCCCAGCCTTATATAGAAAATTAGTAGGGAAAAGGGGTATAGACCTCTTTTACATACTTCCCGATGTTTAGGGTCAATGGTTCTGTAGAAGATTGCCAAACTCAGTGGTCAGGATATCAGCAGTCCAGTCCACAGGCCAACACCAAGCAGCAACATGAAGTCAGCAAAAGCCGCAAGACTCAGTTGGATTGCCTCGAGAAGTTCTCTGGAATGTTTCTCTCTGTGAAGCCAAATGTTGAAGCACGAAGAACAGTTCAACGTCGATCCAAAAGGCAGTACCTCACTGTGCATAGGCCTCTAAATATCTCTTCTCAGAATCCACGCACAGATGTCCTCAGCTCACCAAACTTACACCCCTTGAAGGAGAGAGCTCGCTGTGAAACATCATGTACAAGTCAACCTCCAGCAAAACATCACATGACAAAACTGAGTCTTCAAAAAAGCCAGGAATTTATAGTTCATATTATCCTTTCTGATTTTAAAATTGTTTTTTTTTCCATTAACATTATCAGTCTACAAATAATAAGAATAATTATGGGAACCATAAATCTAGAACTTTACATAAAACAACAGTCAAACAGAATTAAATTTCCAACAATATACAATAATTAAACAAAACAGCTTTTAAATTTCCAAAGTTACACAAAATAACCTTAAATTTCTATCAACATACAATGCAAAAAAACTTAAAAACAAACTTAAATGTCTATCAATGTACAATACAAAATAGCCTTAAACTTACACAAAGTAACCTTAAATTTCTATCAACATACAATATAAAATAACCTTAATTTTTTTTATCAATGTATATTAATCCATACCAAGGTAAAATAACACAACAAATGACCCAAACCATCCTACCCACCTTTTGGGAATGGGGAAATCATGTAGGCAAAGACATCTTTTGGGTGCCCAATGAAAATTTGGGGTACTGGCCAAGTCCAGGCAAAGCTAGTTGTATCTTTTTAAGTCGATTATCTGTATTGTCTGCCCAGACTCTGTGTTTTCTGTTCTTTAGGATAGCCCTTTTAAGGATTATTTGCATGCAAATTTTGGAAAAATTTATAACTGAGACAATCTCTGAGAGTGAATCACCTGGACTACTTGCTTTGTGAAGGAAAACCTCAGGTGATAAGAGGTTTTCCATGGTCAGATCTAATCTTTATAAGTTCTGTTGGTAACCACATTTTGTCATTCCTTGTAGACACATAAGCATAATCATATCCCCTTCTCTGAACTATTGCAGGTTTCCGTTCTAATGCTATCACATCCTTATAGAATATTGGTTGTACTAGTTCTTCAGTTTTGTTTATTTTTTCCTACAACCCAGTGTCTCTCAGCTGATGTTGTTCCTTTTTCATCAACATTAAGAAAATTTAGAGTTGACAAGTATTATTTAGTCTGTCCCTGGGTTTTTTTTTTTTTCTCTCTATCTTCTTGTTTAATAAGCATGTCTTTTAGGGCTCTTTCTAAAACTGCTTGTCCTGTAGGATTATGTGGCATACTTGCAGTGTGCTTTATATTGTAATATGCAAAGAAGTGTTTCATTTTCTTGAATATGTATACAGAAGCATTATTGTCTTAATTTGTGTGTATCCCCATAATTACCATTATTTCTAATAAGTGTGTGATTACACAAGCAGCCTTTTCAGAACTTAAAGCAGTTTCCCATTGAAACCCTGAGTATGTGTCAATGATATCGTATACAAACCACTGTTTTCCAAATTCTACAAAGTGAAAAACATCTGTCTGACAGATTTCATTTTTTTCATTTTGTTTGGTACCCCTAGCATTACTACAAGCAGATAACAGAATTTGGTTGTATAAAGAACATGTAGGCCATTTTTAAAAATTATTTCTTTGGCTTGTTGCCAAGTGATAGAATTTTTTTTCTTTAAACCTTTGCCATTAACATGATGTTTCTCATGAAATTTGGAGGCCTCTAACACATTCCCTATTAGTAATTGGTCAATTTCCTCATTTCTTTGTGCCAGTGGACAGGGCAAACCTGTATGACACCGAATACGAGTAATATATAATGATTGCTTCTACTCTTTCTCCATATAAAGAATAAGTAATTATATTAAGAGATTCAGGAAAATCTAATGATACCATAAGTGTTGCATACAGTTTTGATGTTTGAACTGAGGTACATGGTCTTTTAATCACCTTGCTTATATTTTTCTGACTTACAACCTGCCATTCCCATCTTGTTTGCATCAGTATAGAATGTTGGTGCCTCTGGAATTGATGCTCTCTTTACAATGGGTGGAAGAATCCAATTATTTCTTTTTCTAAACTGAATACATTTGCTTTTAAGATATTTATTATTAATTTTTCTCAAGTAGTTATTAAAAGCTTTTTGCCAGTCTTCATTGATCACCCACAATGACATGATCTCAGTATTAATTCGAGGTACCACAATTTTGGATGGGTCTGTTCCTGACAATTGGTGTAGTCTTATTCTACTTTTCTAATCAATTCAGAAATTTTTTTTATATATGTCTTCATTTTTTTACTTTGTTTACATGCTAAGAAAATCCATTCCAAAATATTATCTTCTCTTTGCATAATGAGCCTAGTAGTTGAAGGCAAAATGTCCAAAATACAGTCAAGTTTAGGGTCAATTCAATCCACTTATGCATCTTCTCTTTGCATAATGAGCCCAGTAGTTGAAGGCAAAATGCCCAAAATACAGTCAAGTTTAGGGTCAATTCAATCTACTTATGCATCTTTCAGTCTTTGTTCTACAAGAGTTAACTCTTTTCCTGCTTCAGATGTTAGACATTTTGGACTGTTGAAGTTTGAATCTCCTTGTAATATTTGAAACAAATTACAAAACTCATAAATCCTCAATCCAATTGTAGGTCTTAGCCAGTTAATATCGCCCATTAATTTTTGAAATTTTTTAAGGCTTCTCAATTGGTCCCTATGGATCTGTAAATTGATTTTTTTTTTTTTGTTGACTGATTTTATAACCCAAATAACTAAGTGAATCTCTTCTTTGTATTTTTTTTGAGCAATCTGTAATTCCAAATGTGGCAGAATTCTTTGCATTTCTTTAAACATTTTCTCAAAAGTATCTACATCAGAATCATCCAACAAAATGTCATCCATGTGATGATGATATTTTTATGAGTTTAAATATGATAGATTGAGGAAATTGCCTATGAATTATTTCTAATGGTTGTCAAACAAAATATTGACATAAAGGTGTACCATTTAATATTCCCTGTGGCAACACCCTCTAGTGCCACCTCTTTATTGGACCACTATTGTTCACAGTAGGCACAAAGAAAGCAAACATTTCCCTATCCTGCTCATGCAAGGGTGTTGTGAAAAAACAATCTTTCAAGTGCAGTTTCTCTCAGGAATGTCGGTATCCAGGAAGGGAAGGATGAAACTTGGAAGGAGATTAGTGTAACAGGATATCTGTTCTAGCTGGGGAGTGGAGAGGAGAAAGAATTCTCTTCAGAGAGAGTGTTAATAGCTCTCTTAGTTAAGCAGCAGCCTTAGTGACAAATGGTGCAGGTATATTTCACCTGTACTTGACCAGTGTATAGCTGAAACTTGGCTCTGGAGCTGAACCAAGCAGGTGGGACCTCAGGGCTCCAAGACCAAGTGAGTCAGTGGCAGAGGCAAGAGAGGCCTGGAGAACAGCTGGATGCTTGCTGTTCTGAAAGGTGAAAGGTGAAAGGTGAACACCAATGACGCTCACAGCAGCCGAAGCTCACAGCAGCCATCAAGCTCTAGTAGTGACCTTGGTGGTTCTGTTGTTCCATGGTGACTGCCTAAGTGACAGTCAAGTCCGGGGGTCAAGTGATTAATATTTCAGGTAGAAGGGGAGGCCTTCTTTTCCTAAGTGTTCTAGCTGAGAATATGCAGCCAGTCTAAGTAGATGATGCTTAATGGTTTATTTAATGTGAACCGTGACTTATAAAACCTTGGGCAATGGGGTGGAGCTTTGAGGATGAATGTGTTTGATTGGGTGGAGCTAGGATGCTCATGATGCTCTACTCACATGGGGGAAAAAATAACAGGCAACAGCTTACATGACTGACCACCTGGGGATTGTGTTCCATGTTCCTGAGTCAGGCACAGAAACAAGGAGAGAGCTTTGTCCCATACCTTCCATTCTCAGGATGAGATTTTTAAATTTCAACTTTGAGATTTCTGGGTTTTGAACATGATTCATCTCTGGCCCATGCCATTTACCTGGAGTCATGGTCCAGGACCCCCACACCCAACTACCTTGAACACTAAGAATTCAATGAAGAGCATGAGAGACGAGCATCCTTGAGAGTTAGCTCTTAGGACCCTGTAGGTGCTAGGGATTTGATAGTTTAATATTCACTTACTTTTATATTTCCAAATGGAAATTCTAGAATTTCTTCAAATTTTTAACCTTTACTTAGACAGAGTTAACTCTAGAGATGTGTCAAAATAGGGCCAGCATGATTGGCAAAGCATTTGGAAGTGGGTTGTATTAGGTTGTATTAGACCTGTTTGAAAACTAGAGAGACAGCATCTTTCTCGCTCTGAAGAATGCAGTCCGTAGATGGAAGGAGAAGTAGGTTGAGCACAAGACTCCTTTAAGATGCTAATTTGAGATCCAACTGAAGATTCTAAAGAAGCCATTAGAAATATAAGACGGCTGTTGAAGAGACATCTGGTTGGGAAGTTTAGCTTTAGGATTCTTGGTATACTGTGTTTAGATTTATCAGAATGATGGTGATCATCAAGAACAGGATTTTAGATAAGGAAAAAGAGTCTGAAGACTCATTCATGAGCACGCTAATGTTAGGATAGGAGGACACAAAAGGGAGCTAAGGGAGAAGGAGAGAAAAGGGCAAAGAAACCATCACAGTTGTGAGGGAGAAATGCTAAATGTGGTATCCTGGAGGCCAGCACAGAAATCTCATGATGAATCAGGAGTGAGTAAGTGTGTCAGGTGCTGCTGATAGGTCAAGTAAGATGCATTAGCTGGAACATATTGTCTAGATCACTAGAAATATGTTTGAGCAAATGTCAGAAAGATAAATTAAACATCTGCTATCTTTTTGCTATGTGAAATGTCAGGGAAAAAAGTGTAGATAAATTCTCAGTGGACAAAAAATTACTAGTCATAGTCTCATTAGAAATAAATATACAAACATGTTAATACACACATATTCTGTTCTTTCTCTGATGCCATGATTATTGTTGGTAGACACTCAGAACTTTCAGCTCTCTCCCCAAAAGAAAGTCTAGGTAATATCCTGTGGATGGAATTCAGAGGCATTTCAGAGGACCCATGGCACAAGAAGGAGAGAGGTTAGAACATACTTATGTAAATTTCAAGATGTAAATCTCAGCCATTCTGAGAGAACAGCTAAATGAAAAATTTCAATAAAGAAATATTCTCAGACTTAATCTTTTGTTAATGTCCTGAAAACACATTTTGCTGAACTCTGGCTGTTAGTTGCCAGAGTGACTTTAACATATATACGTTTATCTTTTCTAACCAAATTTTCATAATAATTGATTCAATCAGAAATAAATTATCCATTTACAGCTAATAGAATACTGTTTACATTGTTTCCTTCAACAGGGCAGGGTTCTATTTGACTGAAGTCTACTATGAAACCCAAAACAAAGCACAGATGAAATTATTTGCACATTCAAGGCAGTTATTGAAGTCAAATTGTGTCAATATCTTCTTTTTTCCTATCATTTGATTTTTTTTTGTTATTCCAGGCTCAAATAACAACACTTTCTACCACTCAATGTTTTCCCAATTTGTGTCAACTCTCAAAATTTTTCAATGTTTAATGTCAACGTAATGTAGAGAATTTTCTCTTTTCTTCTTATCTTTGCATGCACATTCTCTCTTTCAAACACATTTCCTTAGTTATCCTCTAATTGACGTTTATGTTTCCCTTTCATTATTACGGTATTTGTATACTCATTTCAATGATATTGCTGGGGATAAAAGCTGTTGTAGTTTTTTTTATATTTCAGAACTTTGAAAAAAATTTTAGAGTAGCCTAATTTCACCTGGAGCAGGACCGATATGAACCCTCTCAATTATCTTTACCTCCCAGTTCCATCCCACATTACCTCCCATTCACAATTTCATAAATACTCACTTATTCTTCACCTGGCCCAATTCCCCCATCCATGGTGATCATGTGTTTTTCCCATGTTAGCTCATGGTTGCATGCTTCTTCCATATTTCTGCTCCTGTACTGTCTCCTTCCCCAAATCCTCTCCTGTCCTCAAAGCCAGGAACCTTAGCTACTCATAGCCCTTTTGCCCTGCTCTGATATGTCAACTTTTTATTGGTCAAACATGGTTTTGGGGTACATGTGTGTCTGCCCATAAATGACATCAAGCAGACCTTGGGGAGCAAATTAATTAACAATCAAATACAATGCACCAGACCATGCTGTTACAATTCCTCCCTTTTTTTGTCTAGTTAAAGGGGCTATTTTTAGAAACCATTTACAGTAAAAACAATTATGAAACAATTATAAAAACCAATAGGTAAGACTTATAAATATGACTATCTAGTCAAAAGGTATTTGACAACATTGAAGAAAATATTATACTCTGTTGGTGAGTTTAAAGTTTTTTACTTAAACTATTCTCTATCATATATTGTATCTATCAACCTAAAAACATCTATCTAGACCTTAAAACATCTTTTTAACTCTCTAAGCAACTAAGCTTAATTGTAAAACTGTAACTAGTTAGTCTTCAAACCCATCAGAGATTTGAGAAGGAATAAAATTAATTACCTGAGAAAATAGGAAATGCAGGCTAGCAGCTTCAAAAACTAAAAAATTGATAGAGATATTTTTCTGCCTGGACCGCCACCCGAAACTCTCTATAGTGTTGGAGCATCATCTTCAGCCTTCTGGCCCAGTATACCTGACATACATATTTATAAAGCAGGCACTATTAATGATTTGCTTACCCTTTCTTGGCAGAGCTGGGCAGTCAACTTGGCTTGCATCCAAGCTTATCCATTTTAGGCAGAATTCTGTCTGTATTAGAAAATAGGGCATTTTCTTTGCCCAGTGGCTTTGCCACACTTGATACCACCTCCATATGGAGGTTTTTCGATGCTCATCATCTTCTTTGAAGTAGGCTGAGTGCTAACAGGAATTGACCTGTCTTGTCAAAGAATCCTTAAAATAATGACATTTTAAAATGCCATATTCTGTAAGTTTCTGAGGTTTTTTTGTGTGTTTTATTAATCTTTATTTCTTTTTTGATGTAATTTTTTATTAATTACAGTTTATTTACTTTGTGTCCCAGCTGTAGGCCCCTCCCTCATTCCCTCCCAATCCCACCTTCCCTCCCTCATCTCCTCCTTGCACCTCTCTAAGTCTACTTATAGGGGAGGTCCTCCTCCCCTTCCATCTGACTCTAGCTTATCATGTCTCACCAGGACTGGCTGCAATGTTCTCCTCTGTAGCCTAGCAGGGCTGCTCCTCCGACGGGGTCTGGGGAAGTTAAAGAGCTAACCATAGAGTTAATGCCAGAGACAGTCCCTGTTCCCCTTACTAGGGAACCCACTTGGATAATGAGCTACCATAGGCTATGTCTGAGCAGGGGAAGACTTCAACACTCCACTCTCACCAAGGGACAGATCATCCGGTCAGAAGCAAGGAAATAAGGGCACTTACAGAAGCCCTAAATCAAATGGACCTAATAGATGTCTACAGAACTTTTCACCCAAAATCAAAAGAGTAAACCTTGTTTTCAGCACCTCATGGAACCTTCTCCAAAATAGACCCATATAGTTGAGCACAAAGCAAGCATACAAGAAGTTTGAGAGAATACTTTGTATCCTATCTGACCATCATGATCTAAAGCTGGACCTCAACAACAACAGAAACAGCAAAAAGCCTGTACATACATGGAAACTGAACAACTCACAACTCACTACTCAATGACAGCTTGGTTAGGGAAGAAATAAAAAAATTAAAGACTTCTTAGAATTGAGGTTTTTAAAGACTTTATCTATCTATTCATTTTCACATAATCTATCTATAGAATCATATCTATCTGTAAATCTAGAATGCATATTCCTGTGACACACACATATACATATATCTGTGTGTATTAAAAATAATCTTAAATTTGAATTAAACCAATGTGACAAAATAAACTTATTTGAGAACAACAATTAAAGCTTTTAGTTGAGGAGTAGATTCAATAATATACCTTTTGTCTTATTATCCCTATATTTCTATATTTATCCTTTCTTTTCAATCCCTTTCCCCTTGCCTAAGAAAGAGAAAAGAAAAAAGAGAGAAATGCCCAGGTCTATGTTCTTATACTTTTTTAAAATAAGATCACTAGTAACTTCTAACCATCCCTTAATGACAATAAACATCCATAGCCTAAGAAAACAACCAAAAACCTACCCAACCCCTTTTAAGGGAAATGGAACATCATTCTCTTAGGGTTACGTCTTGCTGATTTTGGGGCATAGTATAGTTTTTTGTGGGCCCAAAAAAATCGAAAAAAAAAATAAAGTTAGCAATAACATTTGTGGTCCAGTCTCTAAATGTTGAGAAATTTCAGGCTTACTAGAATCCCTTTTTGGAACAGTCTGAAGTTCGGGACCAATAGAAATCAGCAGCTTTCTTTGAAGCTGTCCTGGGAGCAGGCTCTGATGAGAAACAGCAACCCAAGCAGTTGAGCTAGAACATGAAGGATGCTGGAAGAGATGCGTCAGCATCTCAGCATTCTGGAGGATGAATCCTGTTGGGTCTGATCCAGAGTCATCAGTATCTGTCTCTTGGTTCTCAAAATATATAGTTTTTCATAAGCATTATACACTCCTAACAATATAAATTTATGAGATGTGAAGGATGCACAGATCGGTTAAGGATAGTTCTTTCCTCAATGTATGAGCAGAAGAAAGACATTTGTAAATCTGCATTCATGCCATATATAGGATGGCATTTGATAAGTCATATGCTTCAAAAGATTGATTCCTGAGTACCTTGCTGTGAATGGCATAGCTCACGCAGTAATGCAGCTTGATGTAGAGTTTGGGAAGCATTGAAGACACCAGCCTGTACAATGTTCCAAATGATGAATTTCTTTTTCTTTTTTTTTTTTACTTTAATTTTTTTTAAATTTATTACAATTTATTCACTTTGTATCCCTGCTGTAGCCTCCTCTCCCATCTCTTCCCAGTCCCACCCTACATCCCTCTTCTCCTCCAAGGCCTCTCCTCCAGTCCACTGATAGGGGAGGTCCTCCTCCCCTTCCATCTGACCCTAGCCTATCAGGTCTCATCAGGACTGGCTGCATTGTCTTCCTCTGTGGGTTGGTAAAACTGCTCCCCCCCACCCCCCCCCCCCCCCCCCCCCGCAATCAGGGGCAGGTGATCAAAGAGCCAGCCACTGAATTTCCCTTACTAGGATACCCACTGGGAGACTGTAATGGGCTACATCTGTACACAGTTTCTGGGTTATCTCTATGAATGGTCCGTGGTTAGAGTATCAGTCTCAGAAAAGAACCCTGTTCCCAGATTTTTTAGCTCTGTTGCTCTCCTTGTAGAGCTCCTGTCCCCTCCAGGTCTTTCTATCTCCCACTTCTTTCATAAGATTCCCTGCACTCTGCCCAAAGTTTGGTTATGCGTCTCAGCATCTGCTTCAATACCCTGCTGGGTAGAGTCTTTCAGAGGCCCTCTGTGGTAGGCTCTTGTCCTGTTTCCTCTTACAAAGTCTATCCTGTTTGCCTTTCTGAATGAGGATTGAGCATCTTACCCGGGGCCTTGTCTTTGAAGGACTGAACACTCTTACAACGATTTAGACGTGCTGATGCTGCACCATGACCTCCACCAAAGGCCACGTAAAGACAAAGGCATTAGTGACAGAGGGCAGAAGAAAAACACTCTGGGCAAATAAAGTGATAAAATGGAAGTTACATTTTAAATAATGATGACAATGAATAGTAAATAGTAAGAGGAAATAGGAAATAGTAAGAGCTGGAGAGGACAGGAACTCCACAAGGAGAGCAACAGAACAAGAAAATTTGAACACAGGGAACTTCCCAGAGACTCATACTCCAACCAAGGACTATTCATGGAGATAACCTAGAACCCCTGCACAGATGTAGCCCATGGCAGGTCAGTGTCCAAGTGGGTTACCTAGTAATGGGAAGAGGGACTGCCTCTGACACAATCTGATTGGCCTGCTCTTTGATCACCTCCCCCTGAGAGGGGAGCAGCCCTACCAGGCCACAATGCAGCCACTTTTGAGGAGAACTGATAGACTAAGATCAGAAAGGAGAGGAGAACCTCCCCTATCAGTGGACTTGGGGAGGGGCATGCATGCAGAAAGGGGAGGGAGGGTGGGATTGGGAGGGGAGGAGGGAGGGGCTTATGGGGGGATACAAAATGAATAAAGTGTAATTAATAAAAAATAAAAAAAGAAGACGTCATGGGGATTTTGTAGCATACAAGAATTACTGGCTGTGCATAGATACTTATGTTTCAGCCAGGCTTAGAGTTATTTTCTTGTAGAGGGTGTAACAATATGTGTTACAGGCTTAGTCTGCAGTTTGAAATCATATAAGTCATATCAGTCATACAGACTGATTTAATTTAGCAGTCTCTCCTTTATATAGGCCTGTTACATTTTGACCACTCTGAAAGAGGATGTATAATATTACCATTACCATGGAACATACAGTCATTATCAGGTTGAAATCAAAACAAGGTTGTATAGATCTAAAAATTCTCCTCTTGGCTCTTGGGAACCTGTTGTATTGGTCTGAGCTACTCCCTGTCTCCTGAGAGAAGGCCTTACATTTAGAAAGACAATTTGGTTTCCCCGAGCCACAGAAAAGGTAGAACCTTCTAAATAAACTTTATATAAAATTCTTTCTACTTTTAATGATTAAGCACAACCTATGCACCTTGTCCATGTTTAGAAGTTTGGGCCTGGGTTTTTACATTTGCTACAGCTATTTTGTCCCACCTCTTTCCCCATATGTGATGGACAATTCTGCCTTTTAAACATGTGAATTATAGCCTTTGAATTCTTGGGACCTAACTAGACTGGTGTATACTTTGCCACCTGTATAGTCTCCTGTTGCTTTTTTTTGTACCAGGCATGACCAACACTTGTACCCCATGAAAATGCCTCACGTCTAAAGGGATAAGCTGGTTGCCAGAGCAATCTGGCACCTCAACTTAGTCGGCATTCAAAATCTTTTGACTGTAGGAGGCATGCAGCTTTCATTGTCTCCCAGCCTAACTTTGGGTCCTTACATTGGCCAACAGAACATATTTCTTAGGCCAAAATGCCCTTTTGCACCAGTTCTCTTATAGAAGCCCCACTTTCTAAGGATGTTGGCTGGCCTTTTAGAGCTGTGGGACATTTTACCTCTCCATCCAGGCATATACAAATGCAGAATTGCATGTTACCCTGGAAAGTCCACATAGCCAACGGGGGGGGGGGGGGAGAGCAATACCACTAGAATGAAGATGGAGCTGACAGACTCTTACATAACCCTAAGATTGGTGTGTATCCTCTCCTCTCAAGATCAGTAAAGACATTATTATCTTACCCATTATTGAGAAAAAATTTACAAGGTAACTTTAAGGAAAAAATTGTCATTTTGAATCCCAGACTGTCTTTGTAATTGGCTTTATCTCATCAGCATGGGGTCCTGCCCTGACTTTATTGTGACAGCCAGACTGGCCTAGAATTTAGAGATCTGCCTGTCTCTGACTCCTTTGTGTTGCGATTAAAGGTGGGTGCCACCACTGCCCCTGCTGAAATATTCCATCATTCCTTGGAATTTAGCTTTTGCTGAAGTGTATCAGTGGGTCCTTTCCAGAAATAGCAGACAAACGTCTTACAGCCAGAGAACTCTGAGCTCTGGTTACTATCAACTCTATCTGGAAGGGTAGAATTCCTTCCTCCTTTTTTATTGCCTGTAACTTATTAATCCATCCTTTGGCTTTCTCCCTGCATTTTCTTAGAGAGGACATGGGGAAGATCACCATTAAGCACATTGTAACCAGCTCCATCACAACAACAACCAGAACAAAACCATAAAAGGTCCAAGCTCCCTCTTGTCATGGTGTCTTCCATTTTAGGTGTGGCTCTAGGCTTAACTCTGTCTAGAAGACTGTCAGCCTCCCACTTTTGCCTCTCCAACCAGTCCTGCAGCCACTGTTGCCCTGTCAGAGTCGAGGCATGAGCAGCAGCTGTGAGCAGCGCTTGTGAAATGCCCTGTCCTGTGGACACATGTGTGTCAATATAACATGCTCTGTTTGTTTCCCATCTGCCCAGAGTAGGTTCGAAGTTTGGGTTATTGCTCTGGGAACTTATATTCCACTCCCACCAAACTATGGTTTTTGAGGGTATGGATACATTAAATTGGTTGGGTGCCTGTTTCTGAAAATAACAGGTATCGGCCTAATAACGCATATTATTTGCCCTATAATTATTATGGTGGTATCTCTAACCTGCTATTACAATTAATAAAAGACACAGATACCTGATACAGTTTAGAATAGCCTTATTTCACCTGGAGCAGGGCAGATATTAACCCTCTAAACTATTTTTACCTTCTAGCTCCTTCCCAGGCTACCTCCCTTCCATAATTCCGTAAATACTTATTTATTCTTTATCTGGGCCAAATTGTTCTATCCATGCCAGCCATGCACTTCTCTCATGCTAATCCATGGCTGTTACTTTTTCCTTCTTCCTGATCCCGTACTCTTCAGACTTATTTTGAGTGAAGTCTTTGCAATTTCTTTGAGATAAGATTGTGCTTTGAAAGACTCATGACCAAACCTTTGGCAGAGTATAGGGAATCATAAGAAAGAAGAAGAGTTAGTCTGATGAGGAAAGGATAGGAGCTCCACAAGGACAAAAGATATCTGGGCACAGGGTCTTTTCTGAGACTGACATGCAACCAAGGACCATGCATGAATGTAACCTAGAACCTCTGTTCAGATGTAGCCTGTGGTAGCTCAGTAACCAATTGGTTTCCCATAGTGTGGGGAACAAGGACTATTTCTAACAGGAACTCAATGACTGGCTCTTTGGCCTCCCTACCCCCCAAGGGAGGAGCAGTCCTGTTAGGCCACAGAGGAGAGCTTAGCAGCCAGTCCTGAAGATACCTGATAAAACAGGATCAGATGAATGGGGAGGAGGTCCCCCCTATCAGTGGACTTGGCAAGGGGCATGGTGGAGATGAGGGAGGGAGGGAGGGACTGGGAGGGAATGAGGGATCAGGACACGGCTGGGGTACAGAGTTAATAAAATGTAACTGATAAGAAAAAAATAAAATACAAAAAAAAAAAAAAAGATTGTGCTTTGCAGGCTAGACTAGTGTTGCGCTCACTTTGTAGCCTAGGCTGGACTCTACATCATAATCTTCTTGCTTCATAGTCTCAAAGCTGTGATTATGTTTATCATTGTATCTGGCTTATAAACACAGGTTTGAAATGCATTTCTTTTAAGACATGCCTTTGAGACAATAGCAGCCAAATGAACTATTTTTCTCCAAATTATTGATCCCCAAAACAAGTGGAGTTGTCTCCTTAAAGTAAATATCCCCAAATCATATTTAAAGCATCACACCCAAATCTTTTGAAGCACTTACAATTGTCAAATACCCAAAAGGAGAATTATGTTAAATGTTGCCATGATGATACAATCAATAAAATCATGTGAACAAAAGAACAGTTTCAGGCTAACACCACACACACACACACATACACACATTCACCAATTTACAACAAAAAATGATAATGGTATATGCATGTAAGAAAAATCTTAGTACATACATGAAATAACTCCAATTTATGAATTCATTTTCTATTATTCTGAGCACATATGTGTTGTATGAGGGACAATTGCTGAACCTTGATGCCATCTATTCTGGCTTGCAAAACCTAACACCTTCCCCTGAAGATTCTATCCTTTTCCCCCAAGTGCTGGGAGTACAGGAGCCTTCCATGTCTACTTGGGTTTTTATATGTTTTCTGAGAATTTGAACTTTAGTTCTCATGCTTATGCAGCAAACTTTTTATCTGTTAACTCATCTCTCCAGCTCCCATAGTAAGAGATTTTTTTTAGAATCCTATACAAATAAACAGACTATAAAAAAACATAAGAAAATTCAAATGCTGATTAGATAATCAATGAAGCTGAGAAATTAATATACTATTTAAAACTATGAAAATGATATCATAATTACATTTTAAGAGTCTTTATTTTGTTTTGATTCAAAGATACGACGTCTGGAATTTGAATTCAAAATAATCTAAGGTTTAAGCAAAGGGTCCAGGGTATATATAAATTCATACTGGTCACAAATTCCTGATATACTATCTGATTGTTATATGCTGATTCACTATGTTATTTTACCCAATATATATATATATGCATGCATATATATATATATATGTATATATATATATATGCATGCATATATATATATATATGTATATATATATGTATATATATATATACATATATATTTAAACTTTTATCCTGAATGTTTAAATATTTAATATCTTCTAAAATGAAGAAAACTTCCCTCATGGACAGTACTCACTGTAGAAGTCTACAGAAGGTCCTCACAGCGGTAACTGTATAATGAACTAACTATTCTATGCCAGACTCATCCATGGCTCTTCCATGGCACTCTATCGAAAGAGCCAAGAATCTCTGATTCATCCTATTCCTCCCCTTCCTGGATGAGTAAGTTGGACTGTATTTAGTGTGCTTTTACTTCAAGCTCAGATGATACACTCTTGGTAATATATTGATGCTTTGTTTTTCTGCCCAGAATGTTTGGGAACAAGGTAGAGGTGGGAAACTCAAGTTTCCAAACTCCGAAGCTGTGGGTTCTGCTTCGGAGGCTATTTTTTCCATCTCAACCCCATCTCTTGGTCTTCTTCATGGGAAACAGTCCCACTCGTGTTTTATTCCAACTTTTTTGTAGCAACACATGTTTAGGTTATTTTCCTTTATAAAGTTGGTTAACTAAAAATGTATCTATTTATCACAATATAAACTAAGGGAAAACATAAATATCCAACCAAAAGGAGAAAATTGTAAAGCTAAATTATGGTCTGTTGGGAGGGAGTAGTGATTTAACTCAGCCTCTTCGTTCTTTTGCATTGGTTATCTTTAAGTTTATGTATGTCTGAGTCACTGTTACATGGGATAGAATTGATTTGTTCTTCTTAGTTTGAGGACATAGTGGCATAAATGCCAGGTTATTTCCATGGACCTTGACAAGAGCTGGGCATTGCAGCAGATTCGTCTTTACTTGACACTTGCATTCTGCATTTGTTTTCCTGGAACTATTAGATGTCTATCTTATAGAATATTCTTCTCGTAGAGAAATAATTGAGATCTGTACATTGAGACCAGAGTTAGAGCGTTTGGTGTGAATGAAGTTATGTACACCGTGTTAACCCTGCCTGGTTTGGGTTTCTATTCACTGGCACAGACTCTGAGAAATTAACTACCGTCTGTCTTTGATCTCTGCTACATCACTCAGAAAAGGATGCGTACCCCTGAACTGTGGTGAGCTTTGATTCACACCTTGGTTGTTTACAATCTCTTAAGTAGAGATGACCTCAGAATTCTTCCTGAAGACTTTCTGCTCTGCACCTTTCTCCATAGAAAAAGGAAACAACTTCCCCCACCAGTAGATCAGTGATTTTCTTCTAAAAAGCCACTCCATTTCTAATTAAATGACTTTCTTCTGCCTTTGTGTCCTTGTGATTCAGTTCCTGAAATATTTTATGCAAGTTAGACAAACCTCTTTCAGTACTTTCCCTTTCCTTTCTTGTTACCAAGCAGAGTGCACGAACATTTGCAGACCACTAAAATCCATTTTTTAACAAAGATTAAAAAATGCCTAAAAACTGTGAGAAGTTATGAAAATATAGACAAATTTAAAACAGAAAGCTGTCAGCTTTCATAACTCCAGTTGTTGATTATGGTACCCAGAGTGCCTCAAACGACTAAGCATTTTGCCACACTATGAGCCTACTTACTAAATGCCTATTTAGTCTGTTGTTTTGAGAATTATTTTTATTTTTTTGTAGTTAAGAATTCTCTCCAAGTGACATTATATAGAAGAGAATTACCCAGAGCTCAACAGGTCACAAAAAAATCACTCCAGAATTATCTGTGTTAACTGGATAAAATGTTGTCCTGTCATATCTGTTCATGTGAGCATTATGGAACTAAACCAGCTATGTATTTAAAATTTAAAGACTCATTAAATACAAACACACACACACATACACACACACACACACACACACACACACACACTTTCTGTCTCACAAACACACAAGTTATCCATCAGAATTTAGAGGTCTCTTCACAGATAAATAAATATGTAAGCAGTATGCCTTCAGAAGTAAACAAATTTATTTTGTAGTAAAAGACCATTTCTAAAGTTTTTATCATTCTTTCTCTTTTGCTTCAGCCATTTATTGAGGAAGTCACTAGCATGACCTCCGGTTCACCCTTGCATCGTAGCCTCATCTTAACATCCCTCCAAGCCCATTATTATTTTTTTCTAAAGTCTTTGGAATTTTGAGGGCAAATGCAGCTAATGCTGAACAAACCTCTTTATAAGCTCTAGGCCATGCTTGCATGTAAAATAAATTGTCTCAGAATAACTGGTATGTTTAAAAAATATCAGTTTTCTGTATCTACTTGTTGACCATATACTATGAACCAAAGGCAGGCTTTAAAACTTTATCTGGTCCCAAACACTATAACTTTCTACTGGGAAACAATTGTAATTTCATAGTTCATAATGGATTTCACAGTTGAGACCATTAGACTGTGAGAAGAGGATCCTACTTGGTTATTTTTATGACTATAATTATTACTGTTATCATTTTAATTATTTCCAGTCAACATCTATCCAGGGATGAGTCAATAGAATTCTTTACCAATTTTATTTTGTTTTACAAAAGCTAATATTCAAAGATTTTTGTATGATTTCTGAAAAAGAATCTTAAAAATTTAAACCAAAAATGTATTTTGCAGGAATTTAAATTATAGAGGCTTTCATAAATTTGATTGATTTAATATGAAGTTCAAATTTGATTTTCTGTAGTATTACTTAAAAATATAAAGAGAAGTATTGGTAAGAGAAATTGAATTCCAAAAATTTAAAATCTTTGGGGGTCTTTAATTAAGCAAATTCAAGGCTGCAGGCTTGGCTAAATTATACCGGAAGCTAGTATGTCTCCTGTGGCCATTTTAAACGTGAAAGAGCTTTGTAGAAGCTAGAAAGTTCCAGAACATTACAAATAGGTAGATGTGTACTCTATGAGCTTGAGACTATCAGTGACTTTAATGTCCTATGCCAATGTCTTAAGATATGGAACAGTAAGACACAATAGTATAGACATAAAGGATTGGCATTTAAGAATTCAAAAAAGGTTATAATTTTTTTTTTTATTACACACACACACAAGCACTAACGTATATGAATCCAATTCTTCTAAGTATTTGGTATTTTCAGCAGTGAGGTTTTACCTTCAAGTTCTGGGAAGCAACCAAAGGCAGTGTAAATAGCATATATTGTTTTAGGTGTTTCTGGGATGTTCTGACCAACAACTATGAAGCGCCATGCCTGGAACTAGGGGTTTTGTTAGATAACCTATGTCTGCTGAGTGACCATTATCACCCAAGTGAAATAACTTCATAAAAACACAGACATAGACACAGACACACATAGAAACCTCCCCCCTAACTATGCATAAAATGCCTTCTTTATTTTCTTCACTCCCCTCCCCCTTTATTGCCTTCTCTCACCTCTCCTACATTAACCCTTTTAATCCAAATTTATGTCAAGACTTGAAGACTGTTAACTTTATTTATTGGTAAAGGCCTTTAGTTTCAGCTTCCTTGGAGGAAAGGCAGGAATCAGATAAGTTAACAGCGTCTCTGAAATTTGGGATGATAAAGAGACATTTTGGATTGTCAAGGTGGCTGGGGATGTTGAGAATTTTTAAAAGCATGCCACGTAGAGTAAGAAATAGTGTAAAATGGCAAAAATGAACATTTGAAAAGCACTAAACAATTATCAGCATAGGTTGGCTTAGTCGATTGATTTCTAGGAATATAGAAATAGCATTATTATATTTAGGTAAAGTATGTCTCTGTAGTTTAAAAAACTTATACCACCATAGTTAACATGCGGGTCAGTTGTGGCAAACATTTCTTATGTATCAATGAAATAGCCTTGAAATTTGGGTAAAAACATCCGCAGGAGTTTTTAAACAGAATTCCCTAATCGGTTAACGACCATCAGATCTGCTGGACAGGATAACAGCAGTATAAAAGTCAGGAGTCTGTCACTACCAGTTGAATTGGCTTCCTGTTGTACAAAAGTGTTTTTCCATCACCATCGTGTCAGCATTGTATGACTACACTGTACATTCTCAAAATTCTGCTTGAAGCAAACCAATCCAAGGAGACAACATGGCTTTCCAATTTCTCATGGCCTTGATTATGTTCTTCCTAAATTTATGAGTTGAAGGTCTAATTTCCCGTGTGTCAAAATGTGGCTGAACTAGGGATAAAGCCTTGCAGAAATGATTTACCTAAAATGAGACCAGAAGGGTAGTGCCTAATCCAGTTTAACAGATGTAAGAGGAAATGTAGACACAGAGAGATGCTGAGGAGACATGTACACAGAAAAAAGATAACCCTAACTAACAGCTAGGATAAGGTAGTCATCTTCAAACCACTCAGAGAAATCTTACCTGGAACTGACCTGCCACATCTTGATTTTGACTCTACAGCCACCACAATTATGAGAAAGAACTCTTCTAAGTTACTCAGTCTGTTTAATTTTGTTAGAGCAGCCCTGGAAACCCCATAGAATGTCTACTAATATTGCACTATGTAAGTTTAATTAGGAATTTGATCGTGCATAAATAAATGTGGAATGCATATTAAGTCATATTTGAGACCACTGTTATACAAACAGAGAAGGCTAAGGAGATGGCTCAATTGGGAGGGTGCTTGACCCATAAGCATAGGACTTGGGTTTGTATTGCTAGCACCAATGTAAAAAGTGGATATCTTTGGGTAGACAGAGGCACAATGATCCCAGGAACTGTTGGGTGTGGAAGCTAGCTGAATTGGTGAGCTCAAGATTCAGTGTGAGACACTGTCTCAAACAATAACTTGGAGAGTGATTGAAGAAGATATTTAACATCTACCTCTAGCCTTCATAAATACTTGTGCACACACATGCAGGACCGCACTTGTGTGTGCACTTGTGCATGAGACCACAAACATACGCACATATGCACACACACACACGCACACACACACCACCACCACCATCAATAACAACAACTTCAAAGCATGCTCAAGGCATTCTTTCTCTGTATATGAGTTTTTCTTGCACTTTCAGCTTAGTACTAGATTTCTACTTTTCTTCTACTTGAACTCTCATCTGCTTTTGATCAAAGGAGAGAAATAGCCCAAGAAACCATTCAAATTTAAGCCAACAGTTGTCAGCTCCTTTACTATGCTTTTGCTAAGTAGCAATGATGACCTTATCAGATTAGCTAATTGCTGATATGAGATCTATGCCAGTGTATGTGAATGAAGACAGGCAGTAAATGTGGAAGAAGAAATAAAGGATGATCTCCAAAAAAGGTAAAATATCCATAAATTCTCATTTACTGGGAAACCAAATGTCCTTCCAAGTTTACAGAGGAACACACAAACCATAATTAAAGTCCTTTGGATAAGGGAGACCTAAAAGAAGCAAAGAAATCTAGCTATTTTTTTTTATAACTTTAAGCATAGAATGTCTTCCTCCTAATTTTTCAGCCATCTTCCATAACATGTTCAAATGAGAGTTCATTCGAGGATGACACTTTCCAGCCTACATTGTCCTGAAAGTATTATGTCATGGGCCAAACTGAGTATTCATTTCCTGATTGGTATCATTCTGTGAGGTTGCTTATGGGAGCTGTTTCATCAAGCAATCCATAGGGCTGTCCATAGATATTTAACACTCATTGCTTTGCTGTGAAAGGTGGAAAAGACCAAAAGACAGGGGAAGTGCAGCCCCCACCTGTGGACAGCAAAGTGTCTTGATGACTTAGTAGAAATGAACAATAAAGTTATACTGAATTAACCCCATAATACAGCAAACAAAGGGCATAGTCTGTTTGCCTTTGGAAGTCTTTCTTCAGGATGTGGCACATAATAGGATCACTGCAAGGTTGAATAGACAAAGAAAACACATGTAAAATTGCAGATGTTATTTCTAAATTGTTCATAAGTAGCAGGAAACTGCAGGATGATGTTTAACTACACTGTAGGTAGCAGGCAATTTGCATTTGTAATATCAGCATAATGAGTTTAAGATGTGCATTGATCCCATTCCATTTTATATGGAATGCAACAAAGCATGTTAATGGGTAACCTAAGAGCATATAAATCAGGGAAAATTATGAAATGTCATAAAATGCAGAGCCATCATAGTAATCGCTCTTCTTTGAAACATCCCATCCAAGGTTTTCATAGAGTCTCAGGTAATACATAGCAATGATAATTAGAGCAAATGGAGAAATTAAGATTTTCCATTTTCAAATATCCATGAGATACAATGAAAGATGAGTCATTCCCTACAGTAATGTCTTCTATGATTGATAGTCTCCTAATTAAAAATAAGAAGCTATTTCATAATCATGTTAGACTTCCTGTGTTAGAAATAGCTGGTTGAATTTTGCCACACTTCATTTTTTCTTTTTGGTTTTCTTTTTAATCTTGTTGTTAATTAATTGAACTTTCTATAACCTCATAACTCACTCAAAGGGTCATTTTATCGCTGAGAAGTATATGGGACTATTCTTATCCATCTCAATTTTGAAAGAAATGCATTCAAATATCTCAAGTTATTCTTATTTTGTGTTTTCTCTGTGGTTGCCAATTATTTTAGGAATGGCAGAATAACAGTCTGAGAGTTTTGAAGATGGATGCTATAACACAAATACATCAAAGTCAGTATCAATCATCATATGTCAAATTCCTACTTATATGTGCAAATGTAGAAGTCAATTAATCTACTGTGAGTCTCCAGACAATAACTAAAGAAGGATGACTTATTTCGTTAGTTATTAGCTTTTGTGTTGAGCTTCTACCTACCACCTTTACAAGAATAATAACGACAAAGATGAAAGTTTAAAAAATAATGGAACTTATAAAATCATGCTTTCTGTCTCAAGTAAGCAGTACCTTAAAAGTGAAAATTAATGCTCTACTATTTTGTGTACTATCAGCTAATGAAATTCAGTAGTTTGATGGAGTAGAAGGATGGAGAAAAAATAGTTTTGCTGGTAGGAGAAAAAGTTGCCACAAAAGTTTGCAGAGCAATCTCCTAGACTACAGCAGAGCTTCAGACTTACTGCTTGTCTTAGATGTTCAAAACAGGCGATATATGTATGACTTTCGTTAAAAAGAAAATCCTTTAAATAAGTAGCTGAAGAATCATTTCATTTTTGTGATAGGAGAGAAATGAAAACAATCTACCTGACTGTCCCTCAAGAGGGCAATGAGCAGATACATAAATATAACGAAGAAAGTGAAATGCTGCATAGAAAACTAAATTAAAACAAAGTAACTAGGATTTCACAGAGCAGCATATAGATATGAAAAAAATCAATACATTGAATTATTAAATGAAAGTTTAGCCTATGATAGCATGTATAAGCTTGAAAGCATTTCTAATATCTATATATATTTAAATATATTCTTCCTATGGTGAGACACTGACCTCAGAACAGTGGTTACTTCTAGAAATGGAGAGAGAAAAGACAGGTGAGGGGGTCTTAGTTATATCTGTGATATTGTATTAATATTTGTCAAGCATGACCTGGAATAGATAGGTCCTCCTATTAGCTCCGGTTTAATCTATGTTTCTGACATTGCTTTAAGTATTTTTGTAATATTGCACAAATTATGCTGACACTATTTACACATAAAATGGTATTTGATATACCATTCCATATATTTTTTTATTCATGTGTTTAATGTGTATGAGTTCATTTACATAGGAGCTCTGTAAAGGACATGCCATTTTATGCATTTTATAAATGAATAAATAGAAGCAAAAGATAGGTTTACATATGTTGTGCTTCTATTTTCATTTTAAATTGTGAGTCTACTCTATTTCAAATTTAATGTAATGTGATATATCATATTTATGAATTATATATGTATATAGACATTGTTTGCATGTATAAATTTTTACCTAGAAACATATTTTATATACATTATAAATTAATCAAGAAAAACAGTAGGGAATGAAATAACCAAGGGTTCAGGGCAGCAAGGATTGATTTTAAAAAATTTCTAATCCTGCCTCTATCCATGTCTGTCAACTTATTTGTGGTGAGTCAAATCCTTCACTGTCTTCAGCATTGTCTTCTCTACCTTAAATGATAATTGATAGGACCTATGTACATCAAATATATTTTTCATGATGGCGTGTGTTTTGAAACGTATTTAACAATTGAGAAATTATACTATATAAAATTATAATATATAGAATATATATTATACATATATTTGATATACATAATATATATATATCAAATATATATATGTATGATATACATAAAAAACAGAATGCTTTTTTTTCACACAAAACTTGAGAATCCATCTTAAACTCTATTCTTAATCATTCTTCAGAGCCTGGTGATGGTGGAGCATGCCTTTAATCCCAGTGCTTTGGAGGCAGAGGCAGGTGTATCTGTGAGTTTGAATCTGGGCTACAGAGTGAGTGCCATGACATCCAAGGCTATACACAAACATGCACACACACACACACACACACACACACACACACACACACCAAAATCCCTAAACACTTAAAGAAATGCTCAACCTCATTAGCCATCAGGGAAATGCAAATCAAAACGACCCTAAGATTTCACCTTACACCCATCAGAATGGCTAAGATCAGAAACTCAAGAGACAACACATGCTGGAGAGGTTGTGGAGAAAGGGGAACCCTCCTCCACTGCTGGTGGGAGTGTAAACTTGTACAACCACTCTGGAAAGCAATCTGGTGCTTTCTCAGACAACTAGGAATAGCGCTTCCTCAAGATCCAGCTATACCACTCCTAGGCATATATCCAAAAGATTCTCAAGGACACAATAAGGACATTTGCTCAACCATGTTTGTAGCAGCCTTATTTGTAGTAGCCAGAAGCTGGTAACAGCCCAGATGCCCCTCAGTGGAGGAATGGATGCACAAATGTGGTATATCTACACAAAGGAATATTACTCAGCAATAAAAAACAAGGAAATCATGAAATTTGCAGGTAAATGGTGGGATCTGGAAAAGATCATCCTGAGTGAGCTATCCCAGAAGCAGAAAGATGCACACGGTATATACTCAGTCATATAGACATATACCTAAAGAAACTAATCAAAGAGGAAGGACTCTTGCTAAAATGCTCAATTACTATCCAGAAAGGCAAAGAGGCTGGATATCAGAAGAAGGAGAAAAGAGGGAACAAGTCAGGAGCCTGACACAGAGGACCTCTGAAAAGCTCTACCCTGCAGACTATCAATATAGATGCTGAGACTTTTGGGCAACCTTTGGGCAGAGTGCAGGGAATCTTAGGAAAGAAGTGGGAAACAGTAAGATCTGGAGAGGACAGGAACTCCACAAGGACAGCAACAGAACCAAAAAATCTGAGCACAGGGGTCTTTCCTGAGAGTGTTATTCCAACCAAGGACTATGCATGGAGATAACCTAAGACCCCTGCACAGATGTAGCCCATGGCAGTTCAGTATCCCAGTAGGTTCCATTGGAATAGGAACAGGGACTGTCTCTGACATGAACTGATTGGCCTGCTCTTTAATTACCTCCCCCAAGGGGGAAGCAGCATTACCAGGCCACAGAAGAAGACAAGAAAGCCACTCCTGATGAGACCTAATTGACTAGGATCAGAAGGAAGGAGAAGTCCTCCCCTATCAGTGGACTTTGGGAGGGGCATGCATGCAGAGGATGGAGGAAGAAAGGGATTGGGACAAGAGGAGGGAGAGAACCACAGGGGGGGGTACAAAGTGAATAAAGTGTAATTAATAAAGAAAAAAAGGAAAAAGAAATAAACAAAAATTATTCTTCAAATATATCACTTTGAACACCAATTTCGATTACCACATTAGCCCTTAAAGCAAACAATATTTTTTTTCAACAAACACCGCTCCTGTGGATGTTGTAGCAAGTCCTACAGCATTGGACTACCTTTCAGATTATGTTCTCTGACTTCTGCTTCCCTGTAATTTAACCAGAGCCACAAATGCTGCCCTGGATTGAAGATACAATGCTCATCTCCCTTTGAACACATATTAAACATGGCACTCAGGATACATATCACACGGTATTGATCCCTTTCCTGTGAATGGAATCCAGAATTTACCAGTAGTCAGTTTTTGCTGTTTGTAAATTGAAGCTGCAATCTCCTGGAATTGCAAGGCAATTAAAAATAAAAAGTGCTAGTGAGATCAATGAATAGCATATTTGGGTTCCAGAAAGGAAACAGTGGATGCTGTATGTGGCAATCCACCTGAATCCAGAAGGGCCACACCCTGCCACACAGTGTGGGAGTAACTCAGTTAACTAACGTTTGAGTAACTGCCTGGTTTGTCCCCATTCTATTTTTGGCTTTTTGTTTTGTTTTCTTTTATTTTTGCTACAAGATAATTTGAAAATTTACTTTAATTTTTGTATAGTTTGTCTTTTGTCCATTTTTCTCATTTCCTGCACCTTCAGTGAGATTATAAATAGCTAAGGATAAGAATTCTTTGGTTTTCATCTTGAGCTTTCAGTGTCTTGTGACAGTTTTCCACATCGTATGGTCCAAAATTTGGAGTGATTTCTTTGTACTTTATAGACTTGCAGAACTTACTCCTTCTCTGAAATAAGCTTAGGCTGTTTCTGTTTCCCACCGTTAGTGTGATTCTGATAATGCCAAAGGAAATCCTCTTTTCTCACAAGCCCCCCCCCACCCCCATCCCAACATGGCTGCAGTCCTGGTTCTAAGGTTCCCAAGGAAGAAGAACTCACAGGCAAAGTGTGCTAATCTTGCTTCCAAAGCCAACTTCTTCCAAAGCCAAGAGTGGACCTAAGGAGGCTCAACAGGCTACTTCTGACAGCCAGCCTTCTATGTTTTGATCTACTATTTCTTTATTGCTGTGTGACTGCGATCGGAGGAAATGCGGGCTAGGCATCTCATCATCTGTAGGGGCCATCAAAATTTCATCTGTCACCACCAGGTTTACTCTCCAGTTTTCTCTTTCTTTCTTTCTTTCTTTCTTTCTTTCTTTCTTTCTTTCTTTCTTTCTTTCTTTCTTTCTTTCTTTCTTTC
>NW_026585689.1:1400070-1513383 GCF_907164565.1 Psammomys obesus
TTCTTTCTTTCTTTCTTTCTTTCTTTCTTTCTTTCTTTCTTTCTTTCACCACACCAACTCTACCAAACGAGAAATTCCAGCTTGATTTCTAAGAGCTAATTTCTGCAAGTCTACACAGTGCAAAGAAAGAGCTTTAAAATGTGAAAGATGGAGGTGCCGCCGTTTTTACTGCTCGGACTAGGAGGGAGCAAGAAGCAGAGAGAGCTGGAGATGCTATCTGCTTCCATCTCTTGGTTGTGCAGACCCTGTTGGAGCTGCTGCCATTGTGGGTGATCAGGAGAATCTGTTGTACCAGGCGAAGCTGGCAGAGCAGGCCAAGCAGAATGCCGAAATGGTGGAATCAATGAAGAAAGTAGCAGGGATGGGCACGGAGCTGACAGTTGAAGAACGAAACCTTTTATCTGTTGCATATAAAAATGTGATTGGAGCCAGAAGAGCATCCTGGAGAATAGTCAGCATGTTGGATAGGAGGAAGAAAACACGGGAGAAGAGGACAAACAAAAGATGGTTCGGGAGTGCAGGCCAATAGTTGAAAATGAGCTCAAGTTACATTCTGGATGTACTGGACAAACACTTCATTTCAGTAGCTGACTAACACTGGCGAGTCCAAGGTTTGCTATTCTATAATGAAAGAGCACTACCACAGGTATCTGGCTAAGTTTGCCACAGGAAGTGACAGGAAGGAGGCAGCAGAAAACAACCTCGTGGCAGAACTTCCTCCAACGCACCCCATTCGTTTAGGTCTTGTTCTCAACTTTTCCGTATTCTGCTACGAAATTCTTAATTCCCCTGACCGTGCCTGCAGGTTGGAAAAAAAAAAAATCAGCTTTTGATGACGCAATCGCAGAACTGGACACTCTGAGTGAAGAAAGCTATAAAGACTCTACGCTCATGAAGCAGCTGCTCTGTGATAACCTGATGCTGTGGACCTCAGACACGCAGGGCGATGCTGAAGAGGAGAATAAAGAAGCCCTGCAGGATATGGAAGATGAAAACCAGCGAGACATCATAAAAGCCAACACGAGAAACCATCTCTGACCACTCCACCTTCCCCACCCCTCCCCTCGGAAGTTGCCCATTGTCACTGAGAACCAATCAAATTTTACTTTCACTTTTGGTCTCAGAATGTAGGTTCATACCCTGTTGTCTTTCTTTCTTTTTATTCCCCACCCAGTTTTAAAGAAAAACAAACAAACAGGCTTTTCAGAAGTTCTTAAAGCAAGAGTGAATTTCTAGGGATTTTACTGGTCTCAGCTTTTAGGTTCTTTCTGACATTAACAGGACTGTATTGAAGGTTTTTCAGCATTACTTATTGTCTCTGGCCACATGTGGCAAGATCATCATTAAATGGAAATGACATTTGAAAGCCATTAGACTTCTAAGTGATGCATCTAAGAAAGATTAATCACACAATAGAGGCATATGTGCTGTCATTTTTCTTTTTATTAATCGTTTAAATTGAATTTTATACCAGTGTTTAAACTTAATTGGGTGTTAGCTTGAGGTGTTTGGAGGAGTTTGTTGTAATGATTTTGCTGTAAAATGTGTTTGGAATTCTGCCGAAGTGTTGTGGAAAAGCATGACGCTGGTAACAGTTCAACTACCCATGGCTGCTCATTCTTGGCGACTCCTCCCCCTCTGAAGCAGGTTAGCATTGAAAGTGGTATGGAAGCCTATCTAGGCATTGAACCCTGTTCCTCCTCTGCTCCCCTGCCTCCCTCCTCCCAGCCTCCCCCTTTTGCTCACTCAACCTCTATTGTTCGGTATGTGTAACTTGAAGCTAATTTGTACTACTGGATATTTGACTGGAGCCACAGATACTGATCTGTATTGTCTCACTGAAGCCCAGCAAGGAATGAACATTAAACTTAAATAAAACAAACCTAAATTAAAAAAAAAAAAAGTAAAGCGCATTATGTGTACCTTGGGGCTGTTTGGGATGGTCTCCTTCCTTGAAGAGGCAGAAGCTTCCTTCGAAGTGTTCCTGATGGGACAATTAGATGCACTGGATGCAGGAATGTGTATAAAGAGGTGACCACATATAAACTGGAGATTTTTAGTTTGGGAAGAACCAAGAAGCTGCATGTGTGCTTATCAGGTGGGGCTTAGAGGGATCCTGCCTTAGCCAATTGCAACTGGCTTTGGTTTTTCTTTTTTCAAGGCTCTATCCTTCCTCTTAACTAGCTTAGCAATCTCATCACCCAGCTGCAAGCCCTCTTACTTCCATTCCCCAGTGCTCCTGTTATTTTAACTCTAACAATGGTTACACTACATGATCCCATGAGAATGTTTCACTGCAGCACCTTCATAGTAAATAAGAACTATCAATGGATATGAATAAAGTCAAAGCTATCAGAGAAAAAGTAATTAAGGCCAGAAGTAAATCTGGGATGGAAACTTAAGCAGTAAAGATTGGATTTAGCCAGAGTTCATGAAGGGCAATTTAGACATGAATTCCTTGGATGACTTACTCAACATAAAAATACCTTGTTCTTTCTGGATGCCGTGGTACCCAGAGGGAAAGTTCAGTCTCAGTCCAAGCAGGGAATCAAGCGTGGAGGAAGATGTGTTAAGTAGAGAGAGAGAAAAAAAAAAAAACAAAAAACATTAAATTATATGTGTTTTTCATTATTAATCAAATTTGTTTATAAATAATTTTGCACATGTATGAAATCCTATACCAATCACTCACACCTCCTCCTCCCTACCACCCCTTTCAACACCACCCCCTCTCCACAGATGCAAACCATGACATTTTTGATGACTCACACATGACCTCTTACCAAATATATACGACTTCTCACCAAATTCACATATGGCTTATATTCTAAGCTGTCCTCAGGAAGATGTTTTCCAACTTCAAATGCACTATAGCATATTCTGGACTTTGATTAGGTTTTGAATTTTTTTTACCATTTATATTTTAAATAACAGATCTTGACTGTTTAGCTCTTTCTTTGTGTTCTTTAGTTGGGGGGTGTTACATCTTTTCACCAGCATCACTCTGGGAATTGACAAAGATGGTGAGATAGATAGATGTCTGGATGGCTGGTTGCATGGATGAAAAATATTGCATTGTAGATAGATTTCTGCTTGATAGAGTCTGCTTGAGATTTACTAAATTGGAAGCCTTAAAAACAGTGGACTTGGGGAGGGGCATGAATGGAGAAGGGAGAGGAAGGGAGGGGTTAGGAGGGGAGGAGGGAGGGAACTAGAGGGAGATACAAAATAAATAAAGTGTAATTAAAAATAAAATAAAAATTAAAAAAAAAAAGAATAGCTCTCTGACCCCTGCACAGATGTAGCCCATGGCAGTTCAGTGTCCAAGTGGGTTCCATAGTAATGGGAACAGGGACTGCTTCTGACATGAACTAATTGGCCTGTTCTTTAATCACCTCCCACTGAGGGGAGGGGAGAGGAGCCTTACCAGGCCACAGAGGAAGACAGTGCAGCTACTCCTGATGAGACCTAACAGACTAGGATCAGAAGGAAGGAAAAGAAACCCTCTCCTACCAGTGGACTTGGGGAGGGACATGCGGGGAGAAGGGGGAAGAAGGGAGGGTTTGGGAGGGAGGAAGGAGGGAACTAGAGGGGGGATATAAGGTAAATAAAGTGATTAAAAAGTAAATTAAATTAAAATAAAATAAAAGAATAGCTCTCTGGAGCAACATGTATAGAGGCTCCCAGGTGACTGACTTTGGCATGTTGGAAACACTTGGCTTAAAGCGGATACTGGTGGGAAGTGTTTCACATCCTATACAAACTGAAAAATAGGGTCTATGCCTTCAGAACAGACTTTCTCCTCTCTCTTTGCAGACAGTTCAAAGTCTCAGGCAATGCACTGAAACAGACGGCTTCTGAAAGCCTTCTGTTGGAAGGCAGGGTCAGGTGAGCAGAAAGACACGAAGGCTCAGAGAACGAAATGGCTTCAGTTTTACTGAAAACAGGTATTTGCTATACCCCTGCACCTTAACCTGTGACAGTCTCCTCTTTGCTTCTGGCCTCAAAGATAAGACCTCTCTTGCCATTGGCGTATCTGTCATGTGTTTCTGGGAGTTTCATTTTGTTATTCTACTTACCACAAGGTATGCTCCTGAGAGACACCACCCACCACAGGTAACACAGTGCCAACTCCTCACATATTACCCCCGTCTCCTTACCTCTTATTAAGGAGTTTGTTGTTTGTTTGCTTGTTTCTTTGATGTAGAATTTTTCTGTGTAGCCCTGGCTGTTTCACAGCTTGCTCTGTAGATCAGGCTGGCCTCGAACTCAGAGAACTGCTTGCCTTTGCCTGCAGAGTGCTGGGATTGAAGTTGTGCGCCACCACTGCCCGACTGAGAATGTTAAGGATGTAGTTACACAAAGATGCCTCCTGGATCCTTAAGCTCAGATATTACAAGGACTGGCCACACATTTCCACTTCCTGAACTATGTTAGTGGTATGGTATCACAGACAGTATTTCCTATCAGACAGAGACTACAAAATTTAAATTCTGCTCATTGATTTCTAATTGCATGACACATTCGTGGATCTTTCTGACCTTCAAGAAAAGTGAATCTAGTTCTGACTTCATAAAGCTATTGTTAGAATCAATTGAGAAATAATGTAATTGAATATGCAGGTACAACTAAATAACAATAAACATTTTTCTCTCCCACCTAGCTTTGTAGATATCAGGGTAAATTTGCTTTTACTTTTTTTTGTTTGTTTGTTTGTTTTGTTTTTAAAGACGAGTTCTCAAGTTGTGCATGAGTATCCTAGGAATAGAATTTGGATACTGGGAAACTCTTTCTAGAAACCTTAATTCAATAGTTTTACACATGAGCATTTTTTTTTTTTTTTTTTTTTTTTTTTTTTTTTTTTGCCTGAGCTTTTCCAGGTCTTCCTGAACTTTTCCAGGTCTTCCTGAACTTTGAAATGATTCTTCATTTATATCTATGCAATGGTTAATGTCAATTACCAACATGATAAGATCTAAAGTGACATGAAAGAATGGCCTCTGACTATTACTGTATGAGTTTGTTTTGATAAGACTAATTGAGGATAGAAGAGTCTACTGTTAGTGACACCATTCCTTAAGAAAGGACCTCATTTGTGTTTAAAAACATTAACAAAAGGAGATGAGGGAGGGAGGGTGGGATTGGGAGGGAATAGGGGAGCAGGATACAGCTGGGATACAGACTTAATAAAATGTAACCAATAATAAAAAAATAAAATTAAATTTATAAAAACATTAACAAAAAAAGGAATGAAGTTGAAAGCAAATATTAGTCATTCTCCTACTTGACTATGGATTCAGTGTGACCATCTGCCTCAAAGTTCTGCAGTTGCAACTTCTCAACAACAATTTGCCAGCCAGAATAAAGCCCTTCCTGCCTTAGTGGCTTTTGTTGGTGTGTTTTATTACTACAATAAAAAGATAACTAATAACTAAGATAGTGCCATGTATATATCATATTGATTCCTTCCCCCAAACTGGAAATCCTCACCAGTAAGTCACCTCTCTAAATAGTCAGTTGTTACGAACATTACCTTTATCAATACATAGTATATAAAGCATATGTGAGAACCACTTTGAAAAATTCGTGAACTATTTTCTTAAGCTGTGAAACTCTCTATAAATTAAAAGTATTATTGATATTAGCAGCACCTGGTACATTTCTGTTCTCTTTGTATTGCAGAATCTCTCCTCCTGATTTGTTATGATAAAAATTATAATAATGATAACAACATTAATCACAATTATATCACAGTCTTATCACAGTGCTCACAGCTGAGCAAGTTAATTGAAAACTAGAAAAAATATAATTGCAATTATTCACAGTTTTTCTTGGGCAGCACTCTTATGAATTTAGGGCTATAATTTGTTAATGGTTGAAGGAATCCTTGATGACTTCTAATTTAACCTTTTTGTGTTTAGATGAAATGACTGAGTCCTGGTGAGAGAAAGTGACTGCCCATAGCCGTGTGACTAGTTGATTGAAAGTTAGAAAAAAAAATAATTTAAGTAAACTTTTATTCCTGTACTCTTTGATGGGTTGCAATAATTAGTTTGAGTAACATTTCCTTTAATTTTTAAAAAGGAAACAATGTTTAAGAAATTTTTACTTAATATATTTGATATGGTGGATAATACTGAGCTGTAGTGTCACGTTGTAAAGGTATTTCTTCCAGTAGCATTCTTTCCTGCAGTTTAAGAGGAAAGGTCTAGAAATCTTCATTTGTGCAGTATATGTCCTTCCGCGCACAGCAAGGTTATTTTACAACCTTGTGCCTTCGTGAGGATGCTTTGGTAATGAAGCCCCTATGGAAGAAAGTTTAATTAGAAGGTCACATTAGGAGGAACAGAAGAAAAAGCACAGCTTGGCTGTATGGGAGATGGTTTGAGAAGCTGGGGCCGTTGTAACTATTCTGTCTTTAAGCCTGTTTTGATATAGCCCAGAGAAGAGACCATCTTTAACTTTGTTCTATGAATATCTGACAAAATGAAGTAGCCAAATATAATCCCAGATGACCTCTCCGTTCAAGCATCCAAAGTATTGTCTCAGGGATTCTTTATTCAAATTGGAGGAGAACAATCAAATTTTTGGGTAGCCAAAGGATTGGCTCTTGGGCTACAGGACCACCTCATGTTCTTCTGGTGAAACCATTTTCCTCATTAGGCAGCCCTAATTCCTACATTTTACATTTCTAGTAAAATTGATTCATTTTTCAGTTACCTGAGAAGAGAGAATTACTAGTAATAGGCACCTAGTTTTCTGGTTTACAATATCAGACTAAAATTATTCTGAAGTTTTTCAGAATTGTATTTTGGATGTACTTATTGGTATTTGTCCAATTATGAGAAAGTCTATTTTAAATAAGAGGGGGTCTCATGGGATATAGAAGACAGCAAAGATTCAGTTTCTCTGGAGAAATAAAAGAAAGTTATATAGTCAGCTTTGTGGGTGAGTCTAACTGCCAAGAAGAAATCTAAAACCTTCTTATTCCTGGTTTAACATAGACTCACATGACTGGACATACATAAACCAATTCCAAGTAGATAATTTCAGTCCACGCTCTGGTTACCATTTCCTTCTATCCACAGGTTGTCTGTGGATCGAAGAAATACTCTTTCAATAAATACAAACTAATGCAGAAAACTTAGACTTACTCATCATGAAATATTGACTAATAAGTTTTTATTCTCATTGTGTTTTGTCATTGTTTTATTCTCATTGTGTTTTAAGCTAAGAGAACTCCTTTGCAGAATGCCACCTATTTATATATATATTAAGCTGCAAGCACTGACACATTTCTATGCACAAATCCTAAAATGTGATTTTTGATTATTCTTTTTAGCAGTATTTAAAGTTGAAAAAAAATGACAATCTAGTGCCTGCAACTATGCTGGGGCTGTCTTTTAAACAATGGCGACATTGTTAGTTTTCCATACCTCCATTATAATTTTCAAATTTTATCTGTTTTTTTCCTCCACTGGTTGGAATAGTGACACAAAATACTTAAAAACTTAAATGGCAAAAGAGACAGCTTGAAAACAAGGGAGAAGTTTCGTTTGTGATGGAAAGATTGGAAAGAGGCCATGATCCTCTCCAATCACCTCATGGAGGATTTTATGGGAGCAAGGGTGAAAATTATTTTAGCCTCAGAATCAACTATGAATTTGTAGAGTTTACTGCTACAGTTACCAAGACAGGATGATAGCTAGCATAGATGGGTTGAATATTTGATTCACTGGTAAAAGGACCAAATATCAGAATTGAAATATGTATTGTGAAAAAAAATATGAACTTTGATACTAACACATGAACTGATAGAGTAAAAGAGAATTAGAACTTTGAAGGATGGAAATAAGGTAAAACTGTGAGCATGTGCAGAAATTCATTTTTTTCTACATGTCATTTGTTGAGGGTCTGTAAGGTACACGCATTGCATCAGATATCTTGAAGGGGTGTGAAAAGCTAGCAAGTGAGGATAGCTTTCTCAAATTATCAACAGTCGAAAAGTAACTACAAAGACTTATGTAACTTCTCTCTCTCTGTTTGTGTGTGTTTGTGCATATGTGTATGTGTGATACTTGCACTCATGTGTAATCATATGTCTAAATGCAACAGACATGTTGCTACAAGATGGGTGTGGGGATCGGTCTGGAAACACCCTTCCTCGGAGCTACAGGTTCAAAGGCATCTACTTGTTCTGACCAATATATCTGTAACCAAAGAATATGATATCGCTTTTTCCACATTAGGTTTATTTTAAAGTATTTTTCATCCCTATAACCACCACAAGGGGTGAAAAGATACACAGACCTTTACCTTTCACGTGTTTCTCTTCAAAGCATGTAGACCTTTTGAATATAAAATACATTTAATTATTTTTTATATCTCTTCTTCTAATAAACATTGCTCAAATTGCTTCATCTCCCTTAACCTTGCTGTTCATCTTGGTAATGCCCAACAAATTCTGAACCTGCATTTTGCATCACAAAAAAAATGAAATAGGGATGTTGAGTATTTCTTTAAGTGTTTCTCTGCCATTCGATATTCCTCTAGTGAGAATACTCTGTTTAGCTCTGTACTCCATTTTTTTTTAATTGGGTTACTTGATTTGTTGCTGATTAACTTCATTTTTTTAACTTTTAAGAATTACACTTTATTCACTTTGTATCCCCATAAACCCCTCCCTCCTCTCTTCCTAATTCCACCTTCCTCTCCCCCTTCTTCACTCATGCCCCTCCCCAAGTCCACTGATATGGGAGGTCCCCCTCTCCTTCCTTCTGATCTTAGTCTATCAGATCTCATCAGGAGTGGCTGCATTGTCATCTTCTGTGGCCTGGTAGGCCTGCTCCTCCCTCAGGGTGGGGTGATCAAAGAGCAGACCAATCAGTTTATGTCAGAGGCAGTCCCTCTTCCAATTACTATGTAACCCATTTGGACAATGAACTACCATGGGCTACATCTGTGCATGGGTTCTAGGTTATCTCCATGCATGGTACTTGGTTGGAGTATCAGTCTCTGGAAAGACCCCTGTTTAAATTTCTGGTTCTGTTGCTCTCCTTGTGGAGTTCCTGTCCTCTCCAGATCTTACTATTTCCCACTTCTTTCATAAGATTCCCTGCACTCTGCCCAACAGTTGGCCATAAGTCTCAGCTTCTGCTTTGATAGTCTGCAGGGCAGGGCCTTTCAGAGGCCCTCTGTGGCAGGTTCCTAAATTGTTTCTCCTTCTGATGTCCATTCTCTTTGTCTTTCAGGACAGGGATTGAGCATTTTAGTCAGGGTCCTCCCTCTTGATTAGTTTCTTTAGATGTGCAGATTTTAGTAGGTTTATCCTATATTGTATGTCTATATGAGTGAGTATATACCATGTGTGTCTTTCTGCTTCTGAGACAGCTCACTCAGAATGACCCTTTCCAGATCCCACCATTTACCTGCAAATTTCATGATTTCCTTATTTTTCATTGCTGAGTAATATTCCATTGTGTAGAGGTACCACAATTTCTGCATCCATTCTTCAATTGAGGGGCATCTGGGCTGTTTCCAGCTTCTGGTTATTACAAATAAAGCTGCTACAAACATGGTTGAGCAAATGTCCTTATTGTGTACTTGAGCCTCTTTTGGATATATGCCTAGGAGTGGTATGGCTGGCTCTTGAGGAAGCGCTATTCCTAGTTGTCTGAAAAAGCGCTAGATTGATTTCCAAAGTGGTTATACAAGTTTAAATTCCCACCAACAGTGGAAGAGGGTTCCACCTTCTCCACAACCTCTCCAGCATGTGTTTTCACTTGAGTTTTTGATCTTGGCCATTCTGATGGGTGTAAGATGAAATCTCAGGTAGTTTTGATTTGCATTTCCCTGATGGCTAATGAAGTTGAGGATTTCTTTAAGTGTTTCTCCGCCATTCGATATTCTTCTATTGAGAATCCTCTGTTTAGCTCTGTTCCCCATATTTTAATTGGATTACTTGGTTTGTTGCTTTTCAGCTTATTTAGTTCTTTATATATACTGGATATTACCCCTCTGTCAGATAAAGAGTTGGTGAAGATTCTTTCTCAATCTGTAGGCATTCATTTTGTTTTGATGACAGTGTCCTTTGCTTTACAGAAGCTTTTCAGTTTCATGAGGTCCCATTTATTGATTGATGCTCTTAGAGCCTGTGCTGTTGGTGTTCTGTTCAGGAAGTTGTCTAGGTTCCTGAGTTCTAGGTTCTTCCCCATTTTTTCTTCTAACCAATTTAATATGTCTGGTTTTATGTAGGGGTCTCTGATCCACTTGGACTTCAGTTTTGTGCAGGGTGATAAGTATGGATCTGTTTTCATTTTTCTACTTGTAGACATCCAGTTAGACCAGCACCACCTGTTGAAGATGCTATCTTTTTTCCATTGTATGGTTTTGGCATCTCTGTCAAAGATCAGGTGTCCATTAGTGTGGGCGTTTATTTCTGGGTCTTCTGTTGGTTCTATTGATCCACCGGTCTATTTCTATGCGAGCACCATGCAGTTTTTATTACTGTTGCTCTATAATACAGCTTAAGATCAGGGATGGAGATACTTCCAGAAGATCTTTTATTGTAGAGAATTGTTTTAGCAATTCTGGGTTTCTTGTTATTCCATATGAAGTTGAGAATGTTTTTTTTCCAGGTCCGTAAAGATTTCTGTTGGTAATTTGATGGGGATTGCATTGAATCTGTAGATTGCTTTTGGTAAGATAGCCATTTTTACTATGTTAATCCTGCCAAGCCATGAGCATGAGAGATCTTTCCATCTTCTGATATCTTTTTCTAATTCTTTCTTCAGACACTTGAAATATTTTTCATACAAGTCTTTGACTTGCTTGCTTAGGGTCAAACCAAGGTAATTTATGTCATTTGTGGCTCTTGTTTCTTTGGTATACAGAGGGATACTGATTTTTTTTTTTTTTTTTTTTTTTTTTTAGTTAAATTTTTATCCAGTCACTTTGCTGAAGGTGTTTATCAGCTGAAGGAGTTCCCTGGTAGAATTTTTGGGGTAAATCATATATACTATCATATCATCTGCAAATAGTTATAATTTGAATTCTTCCTTTCCAATATGTATCTCCTTGCTCTCCTCCAACTGTCTTGTTGCTCTAGCAAGGACTTCCAGAACTATGTTGAGGAGATATGGAGAGAGTGGGCAGCCTTGTCTTGTCCCTGATTTCAGTGGGAATGCTTTAAGTTTCTCTCCGTTTAGTTTGATGTTGGCTATAGGCTTGCTGTATATTGCCTTTACTATGTTTAGATATGTGCCTTGTATCCCTGATCTCTCCAATACTTTAAACATGAATGGATGTTGGATTTTGTCAGATGCTTTTTCAGCATCTAGGGAAATTATCATGTGATTTTTTTTCTTTCAGTGTCGCGCGCAGCCCTCGCCTATAAGGACGACGCAGCAACAACGGATTTGTCCAGCAGCAACTTTATTGTGAGGCTCTTAACAGCAGATGGAGAAGGACCCCGAACCCTGTGTGCGTTCTGCTTAAGTAGCCAGCAGGGTGACTTGTTCGTCTGTAATTGGTGCTCCACACAAAACCCAATTAGCATGTGGTCTCCAAATGGAGGACCACACAAGCCTACATTAGCATAAGGCGGCGCATGCGCAGATCGCAAAACAATGCTGGCAAGAAGAACCAGGAAGCAGGAAACCGGCGCCATCTTGTAATGGCGGGAGTGGCTCCCGACATTTCAGTTTGTTAATATGGTGGATTACTTTGATTGATTTCCGTATATTGAACCACCCCTGCATACCTGGGATGAAGCCTACTTGATCACAGTGGATGATATCTTTGATTTATTCTTGTATTCGGTTTGCAAGTATTTTGTTGAGTATTTTTGAAGCAATGTTCATAAGGGAGATTGGCCTGAAATTCTCTTTCTTTGTTGAATCTTTGTGTGGTTTAGGTACCAAGGTGACTGTGGCTTCATAGAATGAGTTTGGTAATGTTCCTTGTTTCTATTTTGTGGAATAGTTTGAAGAGAATTGGAGTTAGCTCTTCTTTGAAGGTCTGGTAGAATTCTGCGCTGAAGCCATTTGGTCCTGGGCTTTTTTTGGATGGGAGACTTTCGATTACAGCTTCAATTTCCTTGGAGGATACAGGACTATTTATTTGATTTAACTGGTCCTGATTCAGCTTGGGTAAGTCAAATCGATCAAGAAAATCGTCCATTTCATTTAGGTTTTCATAATTTGTGACATATAGACTTTTGAAGTAAGTCCTAATGATTGTTTGGATTTTCTCAGTGTCTGTAGTTATGTCCTCCTTTTCATTTCTGATTTTGTTGATTTGGATCGTGTCTCTCTGCCTTTTAGTTAGCTTGGCTAAGGGTTTGTCTATCTTGTTGATTTTCTCAAAGAACCAGCTTTTGGTTTCATTGATTCTTTGGATTGTTTTATTTGTTTCTAATTGATTGATTTCAGCTCTGAGTTTGATTATTTCCAGCCATCTACTCCTTTTTGGTGTGTCTGCTTCTTCTTTTTCTAGGGTTTTTAAGTGGGCCATTAAGTTGCTTGAATGAGCTGTCTCGAGTTTCTTCTTGAAGGCACTTAGTGCTCTTAGCACTGCTTTCATTGTGTCCCATGAGTTTGGGTATGTTGTGTCTTCATTTTCATTGAGATCTAGAAAGACTTTAATTTCAATCTTTATTTCTTCCCTGACCCAGCTGTCATTTAGTAACAAGTTGTTCAGTTTCCATGTGTGTGTAGGTTTTTTTGCTATTTCTGTTATTGTTGAGGTCCAGCTTTATTCCATGGTGATCAGACATGATACCAGGGATTATTTCAATCTTCTTGTATCTGTTTAGGCTTGCTTTGTGACCAACAATATGGTCTATTTTGGAGAAGGTTCCATGAGGTGCTGAGAAGAAGGTAAATTCTTTTGTGTTTGGGTGTAAAGTTCTGTAAATGTCTGTGAGGTCCATTTCATTCATGACCTCTGTCAGAGACATTGTTTCTTTGTTTAATTTCTGTTTTGTTTACCTGTCCTTTGTTGAGAGTGGGGTGTTGAAGTCTCCCACTATTAGTGTGTGGGGATCTATGTGTGGTTTAAGTTTTATCAATGTTTCTTTCACAAATGTGGGTGCCTTTGTATTTGGGGCATAGATGTTCAGGATTGTGATGTCTTCTTGGTGGAATTTTCCCTTGATGAGTATGAAGTGTCCTTCCCCATCTCTTTTTATTAATTTTGGTTGAAAGTTTATTTTATCAGATATTAGAATGGCTACTCCTGCTTGCTTCTTGGGTCCTTTTGCTTGGAAAGTCGTCTTCCAACCCTTTACCCTCAGGTCATGTCTATCTGTGTCTTAGGTGTGTTTCTTGTATGCAACAGATTGCTGGGTTTTGTTTACGTATCCATTTTGTTAATCTGTATCTTTTTATTGGAGAGTTGAGTCCATTGATGTTGAGAGAGATTAATGACCAGTGGCTGTTACATCCCTTGATTTTGATGTTGGCTGTGGTCATAAGGTTGTGTGCTTGGTTGCTTTTTGTTTTAGTGTAGTAAGGTTAATTATTTCCTGTGTTTTCTTGAAAGAAGCTAATTTTTTTTGGGTTGTATTTTCCCTTCCAGTGTCTTCTGTAATGCTGGATTTGTGTGTAGGTATTGTTGAAATTTGTTTTTGTCATCGAATATCTTGTTTTCTCCATCTATGAGGACTGAGAGTTTTGCGTGGTATAGTAGTCTCGGCTGACGTGTGTGTTCTCTTAGGGTCTGTATGTTATCCGTCCAGGCCCTTCTGGCTTTCATAGTCTCTGTTGAAAAGTCAGGTGTGATTCTAATGGGTTTGCCATTATATGTTACTTGGCCTTTTTCCCTTGCAGCTTTTAGTATTTTTTCTTTGTTCTGTATACTTACTGTTTTGATTATTATGTGGCAGGAGTATTTTCTTTTCTGGTCAAATTTGTTAGGTGTTCTGTAGGCCTCATGTATTCTTATTGGCCTCTCCTTTAACTTGGGGAAATTTTCTTCAATGATTTTGTTGAAAATATTTTCTGGGCCTTGGAGAAGGGAGTCTTCTTTTTCCTCTATACCTATTATTCTTAGGTTTTGTCTTTTCATATAGTCTTGGATTTCTTGGACGGTTTGTGTCAGGAATTTTTTGGATTTAACATTTTCTTTGACAGATACATCGATTTCTTCCATTGTATCTTCTACACCTGAGATTTTTTCTTCCATTTCTTGTAGTCTGTTGGTTATGCTTACCTCTGTAGTTCCTGTTTTCTTCCTTAGGTTCTTTCTCTCCACAAATTCCTCCATTTGTGTTTTCTTTAATTTTTCCAGTTCTATCTTCAGATCTTGAACTGTTTTGTTGATATCCTCACCTGTCTGACTGTATTTTCCTTCAATTCCTTCAGCTGTTTGTTAGAACAATCCTCTGTTTCTTTTATTTCTTTCAGTGTTTTAAGTATTTCCTCTCTAAAGGCCACAAACTGTTTGCTGGAACTTCCTGTTTTTCTTTAAGGAAGGCCATAATCTGTTTGTTTTTTTCTTCCTGTATTTCTTTACTGATGGCTATAATCTGTTTGTTTTTATCTTCTTGTAGGTCTTTATGCATTTTATTTCTTTCCTCTGTTATCCTCTTCATGAGCATAGATGTTAGGCCATCTTCTTGAATTTTAATTATGCTGGGGTGTCCAGGGCTACTTGCCCCTGCATAACTGGGTTCTGGAGATGCCATATTGCTCTGTCTTTTGTTGGTTGAGCTTTTACACTGGCCTCTACCCATTGGGCTATCTTAGGTGTTGGGAGTCAGTTTCTGGTGGTTCCTGAAATCACGTGTTGGAGAGAATCTCCTTGCCAGGAAGATGGTTTTTCCTGAAGGAACCCTCCTCAGCTTTTTAGTTATGGTTACTATATGGCCGGTGTTTTTCAGGAGTTGCCGCAGCTCACCTCAGGCACAGAGACTTAAGTGGTAACTGTGGTCCTTGTTAGTCAAGAGGGCTCTCCTCTCACCTGGGGAAGTCCTGGAGACTGCTGCCCTGCTTCTGGATTTCTTGCTGTAAATTTGGTGTGCTGCAGCTGTAACCTGTGTGTCCGTGGTTGGTCAGTTTTGTTAGGGATAACTGGTTGCCCCTTGGAGCAGTATCTTGGGGTTGATCTTGGGGATCCCAGGCTTCTGTAGTCTGAGTTTAGGGCTCTGTGCCCAAGGCAAGCGGTAATCTGTAGTGGGTGAGTACCACTCTCCTGGTAACAGCAGGCTAGCTGGTGCACAGCAGCTCTCTGGGTTGGGCCGGTTGAGGGACCTTTTCCAGGGATATACTGGGTGGCCTAAATCTGCCCCCTTTGCTTTGTTCCCTGTGGGAATTTCTCTCAACAGGGACTCCAAGTCTCTGGTGCCCTGGGGCACACAGTTCTGTCTGTGCCAAATAGTTGATGCAGGCAGGTCTCTGGGCTGGAGGCACGCTTGCCCATTGGTCTGTGGAACCTTTTCCAGGGATATACTGAATGACCATTTCCTTCCTTCCCTGTGGGGTTTACTCCTGACAGGGGCTCCCAGTCTCTGTTGCCCTGGGTCGCACAGCTCTGTCTGTGCTGGAGAGCTGGGTGTTCAGCAAGTCTCTGCTCACAGCTGGAGCCCATTTCAGTGCTGGCTGTGCGCACCTGCCATTCTACAAGACCTTTTCCAGGAAAAGACTGGGTGACCCTAGGTAAGTCCCATTTCCTTTCTTGGGTTTTTCTTGCAAATGGGACTCCCAGTCTCTGGTGTTTTTGTGCCCACTGTTCAGCCTAGGAAGATGATCAGGACACGTAGGCGTGTGGCTCTGGTCTGGCTACCTAGTGCCTGGGAGACCCTGGATCTCTTCTGGGTTCTGGCTGGGTGACCTGAGAGTTGACCTGACTGATTCCCATGCCATGGGGGTTTCCTCTAACCTGGGAAATATGATAACTGTTGTTTTAGGGCCCAGAGTTCAGTCTCTTGGTTGCTGTACAGAAAATGTTGTCCTGCTCCTCAGAGGCAGTATTCTCCTGGCGCCGCCATCTTGTTCCTCCTCTGCTGTTTAACTTCTTAAGTTTCTTTATATATTTTGGCTATTAGCCCTCTGTTAGATGTAGGGTTGGTTAAGATCCTTTTCCAGTCTGTAGGCTGCCGTTTTGTTCTAATGACAATGTCCTTTGCTTTACAGAAGCTTTTCAGTTTCGTGAAGTCCCATTTATTGATTGTTGATCTTAGAGCCTGTGCTGTTGGTGCACTATTCAGGAAGTTGTCTGCTGTGCCAATGAGTTCAAGACTCTTCCCCACTTTTTCTTCTAACAGGGTTAGTGTGTCTGTTTTATATTGAGTCTTTTTTCCACTTGGAATTTAGTTTTGTGCAGGGTGATAAATATGGATCTATTTGCATTTTTCTACATGTAGACATCCAGTTAGACCAGTACCATTTATTGAAGATGCTATCTTTTTTTCCTTGTGTGGTTTTGGCATCCTTGTCAAAAATCAGGTGTCCATAAGTGCGTGGGTTTATTTCTGAGTTTTCAGTTCAATTCCATTGATCCACCATTCTGTTTCTATGCCAGTACCATGCAGTTTTTATTACTGTTGCTCTATAATTCAGCTTGAGATCATGGATGGAGGTACCTCCAGAAGATCTTTGATTGTAGATCTTTTATTGTTTTAGCTATTCTGGGTTTCTTGTTGTTACATATGAAATTGAGAATTTTTCTTTCAACATCTGTAAAGAATATGCTTTGACTCATAGCCAAACTTTGGGCTAAGTGCAGGGAATCTTATGAAAGAAGGGGAAGATAGAAAGACATGGAGGGGACAGTAGCTTCACAAGGAGAGCAGCAGAACCAAAAAAGCTGGGCACAAGGGTCTTTTGTGAAACTGATGACTCCAAACAAAGACCATGCATGGAGATGACCTAGAACCCCTGCATAGATGTATCCCATGGCAGCTCAGTGTCCAAGTGGGTTTCCCAGTAATAGGAACAGGGACTGTCTCTGACATGAGCTCATGTGCTGGCTCTTTGATCACCTCCACCTGAAGGGAGAGCAGCCTTGCCAGTCCACAGAGAAAGACAATACAGCCGGTCCTGATGAGATCTGATAGAGTGGGGTCAGATGGAATGGGAGGAGTACCTCCCTTATCATTGGACTGGGGCAGGGCATAGGAGAAGAACAGGGAGGGAGTGTGGGATTGGGAGGGGATGATGTTGAGGAGGGGGCTACATCTGGGATACAAAGTGAATCAACTGTAATTAATAAAAATAAAATAAACATTAAAAAATAACAAAAAAATGAAATAAAAGACTTTGAGCATACCATTGTGTTTGATGCTGGTTTTATACACTACACTAGGTAATCTAGAAAGGAATTTTTGCAGAAATTCTCTCTCCTGTCTTTGCCTCCTGTTTTGCCATGGGCACTGGGATTGCATGTAACAAACGTGCATTGTCATGTCACACTTTACATGGGTTCTGGTGATTCCTGCTCAAGTCCTCATGCCTATATTGCGAAGACTTCATCCTTTGAGACATCTTCTCAGCCAATCAAGGACTTTTTAGAATTGGAATAAGTGACTGAATATGTTACAGAAATGCAAAAAAAAAAAAAAAAAAAAAAAATCCATGTAAGTTCTGTGAGAAGAAAAGAAAAAAAAATCCTTGGAAACTGAACATCTGATTTTTTTTTCTCCTTAATGAATGATATTAAGTTAGACTTTCATGCTGAAGATGGAAAAGATTTGCTGATAAAAAATAAATCTATGGGTTTGAGGGGAGAATATTTCAACTATAGAGAGAGGAAGCTGTTTTATTCATTACTGTATTATTTTATCTTATTGTGATGTACAATGTGGGCTCTGAACTTGTTGGGCATTACCAAGATGAACAGCAAAGCTATGGGAGATGAGGTAATTTGAACAGTATTTATTAGAGGAACAAAGAAAACAAAAAATTATATTAAATGTCTTTTATGTGCTAAAAATGTACATGCTTTCCGGGGAAACACATGTATTCAACAGTAAAGCTAACTGCAGTCAATGGCTTTATCCTGCTGAGGGATAGCACAAAGCATATCAAGGGGAAAATAGCTTCAATTCAAAACAAGGAAATCATGAAATTTGCAGGCAAATGGTGGGAACTAGAAAAGATCAGCCTGAGAACAGGGAACAGGACAGGAGCCTACCACAGAGGGCCTCTGAAAGACTCTACCCAGCAGGGTATCAAAGCAGATGTTGAGAATCATAGCCAAACTTTGGGCAGAGTGCAGGGATTCTTATGAAAGAAGGGGAGGATAGAAAGATGTTGAGGGAACAGGAGCTCCACAAGGAGAGCAACAGAACCAAAATATATGTGCACAGGGGTCTTTTCTGAGACTAATACTCCAACCAAGGACCATGCATGGAGAAAACCTAGAACCCCTGCACAGATGTAGTCCGTGATAGTTCAGTGTCCAAGTGAGCTCACTAGTAAGGGGAACACGGACTGTTTCTGACATGTACTCAGTGTCTGGCTCTTTGATAACCTCCCCCTGAGAGGGGAGTAGCCTTACCAGGCCACAGAAGAGGACAATGCAGCCAGTCCTGATGAGACCTGATAGGGTAGGGTCAGATGTAAGGGAGGAGTTCCTCCCCTATCAGTGGTCTTGGGGAGGTGAAGAGGAGGCAATGAGGGAGGGAGAGTGGGTATGGGAGGGGACGAGGGAGGGGCCTACAGCTGGGATACAAAGTGAATCAAGTGTAAGTAATATTTTTTTTTAAAAAAAAAGTTACAAATAAAAAAATGAAAAAAAGAAAATTTGCAAGAGAAAAGCTTGAGCAACTTCATTTGAATTTCAAAGAAGAGTGAGCTCTCAGGTCCCTGTATTTCTTACATTTAAGACATAAGACTGCGAAGCAGGCATTGAGTTGTAACTCCCAGGCTCAGGTTAGCATTCTGTCCATTGTTCAGAGAGAGCAGGACAGAAAGGAAGGACCTGCAGGTGCTGGGAATTTGGGAGACCCTAGAGGGTGAGTGGAGAGGAGTGTTCTAACTCTGTTAACCTGATGCAACAGAGAAGCACATGGAGGAACACTGGAGTGAGGAAGGGGTGGTGGTGAGGTCAGCCTGCTCTAAGGTAAGCTGACAGTCGATCCTTATTTTATATTTCTTTTTCTCGGGAAGAATAAACTAGACTGAAAGTCGATTTGCTGTTATTATTATATACCATTAACTCTAAATAATTTTCATACCAAACTCTTTTCCTCTCTGCTGGGACTCAACAGTCCCAGGGTAGATGTGACCCGAAGACATTAATTTGGGAAAGACAAGCATTCTAATTGTCTGCCAGCAAGAAAAAGCTCAAGTGCGGCGTGAAATCAATATGAAGCTGGGCAACTGGGATCCTAGAGAAAGCCTGGGAAAACGTGCCTTCCACCAGTGCCAGACAGCCTTCCTGCTAAGTGTTTCAATCGTTTTATTTGAGGTTTGCTCTACCTGTGTGACCACAGATCCACTCTACTTTATTATCTGCATTCTACACTGGCCTACTCAGGGGCGTCCCACGGGAAAAGCCTGCCATGGTTGGTCCTTCGCTGTCCTTCAAACCTCAAATCATCTGCATTTCCATTTGCTTTTAGATCCCTTCTGTGCTGCCAGGTAACTTTAACTATGCCCCCAGGTTGTTGTGGCTCTCTGTAGGAAGACTGGTTTAATAACACGACACTAAGCAAAGCGAGACATATTTCCTATCTTGTTTGCTGTTGGATTCCCAGATGTATCAACAATTCTTTGCAGACTGGAGGTTTAATCAGCATTTTCTTTAATTAAATGGAAATTATCAAAATGAAAGAAATATGTACGAAGCATCTCTGAGCTTTGAAAACCATCATAGACCCTAGACTAAACTACTTTGCTACAGGATCAAATTTGTAGGACTAACATGTAATTTAGGGTTTTATAATTTAGCACAATTCCTTATTTGCTATAGTATTTCTTGCTCAGAAACAGAATATCTTGACTCTAAGATGCTTAGGAAATAGACACAGTTATCACAGTGTCTGGAGGTCAGGAATTCAAGTATGACTTTGCTGAAGGCCTCTGGCTCAATGTCTTTCACAAGATTGCAGTTGTCTCGAAGTATAACCAGGGGAAGAACTGCTTTGAGGTCATTTCCATTATGATTGTTGACAGGCATTCAGCTCTACTCTGAGTACAGGACTGATGTCTTCATCTCATCCCTGAGTGGGACCAGGTTTTTTATTCAAGTGTTTACCATGTGGACCTCTTTAAAGTATATTAAAAATCAAGTGACTGAGATCCTGAGAGAAGATTAACAGAAAGGGCAGAAATGAGAAAGGTGGGCATCACAGTCCCTTAGTACCCGAATCTTAAAAGTGACCTCTTGTCTCATCTGCTGCATGATTGTTACTAGAAACAGAAACGTTTCAGTAAACCCAGTACAAGAATAAAGGATTTCTCAAGAGCATAATGCAGAAAACAGGTTATTGCAGGTCCATTTTAAGAACTGTCTCTAATACCTGCCTTACCTGAAAAGACAAAATGAATGAATAAGAAAGCAAGTACATGTTTTAATAAGAAGTTTAAGATAATGCATCTTCTATTTTATTTCCAGACACTACTGTACTCTAAGTGATGGAGAGATAAGTGATAGGACTGTAGGATGGCAGATTTTACCTTCCAGGAGTCTGTGGTTTCATTCAGGAATAAGACCTTTTGAATATAGTTGGTACTATGAAAGCTACAGGAGCTGTGGGAACAGAACAAAATGTTTAAAATAACGGAAATTGTAACCTTCACAAAGGAAGTCAAACCTGTCCTCCCTTGTTGATGGAAAGGGAAAAGGAGGGAGCAAATAAAGGCAGGAAGAAACACCTTTCACCACGTGCTTTTGAGAGCCTTGCAAGGATTGTAGGCATGCTGAATGACTACACTAAGTCTTTGCTCCAGAGGGAGTGGTGAGAAAGGAGGAGGCAGAAGCCATACAGAGAAAGGCACATTATGTATGCTGAGAACTTTGAGCTGTATGCATTGAGTGAGGTGGAAACACAGAAGGGTATAACTAGATATTTACAGGATAAATAATATCTTAACCAAGCTCAGTATGCATTTCCTGGCCAATAAATAGGCTCAGAAATAAGAATATTCTCATCTCTTGTAAAGACTTCGCTATGAGTAGAACTGGGTCATAGTCTAGGTGAAAAGTTCTCTTTGAGTTCTTTCACTTCAAATCAAATTACACACCTCAATGACAATGTACTGCCTCTCAATAACATGTAATTTCTCACAAGCACCACCTTTGTGAAGTGACTGGAAGAATATGATTCAAGTTCATTTCCAGAAAAGAATGAAAGAAAATCGAAGTGTTCATGAATAGTGTTAGCTACAAAATATCTCAAGCCATGGCTCCTTTATTTAGCCTTGTAAATTCAATGAATCCCTAAACATGTTAATTATTTACCCTATTGCCTTTCTTCCCCCATGGTGCAAACGATGCAATTCGCTTGTTAAAACCTCTTTTGAAACTCATTTCTCAAATTTCCCCAAAGATCCATAGGCCCACTGTACAGAAGTAAAAAGAGGCAGTGAACCATGCCATTACTGATACTTAAACTAAATGTGTCACCCCCTAGGAATGTTGGGAGGAGCAGTGGGAGTGGGGATTAAGGGAGGGTCTGCATCATGGTCCTCTGATTCTGATGCATATTCAAGCAGACCTGGTTTGAACTAAAGTTGATTAGTCTGTATATTTAGCTCTCTTTACACCCATACAGTATCAGAAATCTCTGAATATGATGGACACATGCCCTCATCAAAAGGAAGGCATCTGACTAATCTGGGAGATGTATTGTTTGACCTTTCAACATATGTGACCATCTGAGCAATGAGGAACTGAACAATTTGTTCATGCCGGGTTCCCATGCATTGTATTTTTTTTCTCCTGTAGTCTATAGAGAACCCTAGGACTACTGGACCAAAAACACAGAAACTGAGATCCAGACATCCATAGCCTTAGAGATAATGTTATGTATCCCATCAAAAATAATTGAATTTTATTAATGAATTTTTAACTTTGGAAACAAGGAAGAAAGGTATAATTAGCATGAAAATATCTGTACTTTATACATTTATCTGCAAAAGATACATTTTTTCTTCTTCTTCTGAAGTTTGATTCATCTATATGTAGTCCAGCAGGAAGTGCAGGTATCAGAAGCAAAGATCATTCATTTCTGAGATCAAGTAGGGACTTTAACTCATCATTTAATTATGACTGAGGGAAGATAAGGCTCGGGGAAGATTAGAGGGTTCAACACAGCCCTGCAGTGACAGTGATTGCCGGGGATAATTATTAGGTATATAGTTGAGGAAACTAAACAGATGACAGATAGAAGGAATGACTATCATAGAACAAAATGACAGAAAAGTAATTCAATGTGTACTATTGGCCCTATGGCTTACAGTACAGGCTTAGCATGTTTGTCAGGTTAAACACCAACACTTTGTCATTAGGTGTGAGTTAATCTAAAAACTCCTACAATTTCCAAATTAGAATATGATACAAAAAAAAAGAGAGCTGAGATGTTATTCTAATAAAAAAACCAGTAAGATCCTTTACTGTTTTGGAAAGCCATTCATGTCCAAAGCACATGGAATTGGGTTATGGTAAAAAAAAAAAAAAAGTGAAGATACACATGGAAACTCAGAAGCTGAGTAAAGTGGGCTCCATAATGAAGATCTGACCAGTTTAGTATGCTATTGTTGAATATTTCACTCATGACAATTTTGTATAAAGCTTTCAGATTCTTGTGGTATGCATAGAAAAACATTACTATAAAAATCAATAATATGTACATATATGACTGAATAAAATATTATGTAAAATCCATCTCAGTGCAAATTTCAGTGTTAAATTTTACCCTGAAATAGAATTAAGGCACAGAAATAAGAACTAACTGGATAGAAAGTTTTACAACTTTTACCTGCTAACTCTCCAGGGGTGTGCTCTGTCCAGCGTATCATGCCAGCTTCGTGTCTATAGAAAAAGTAAAAGGGGACAGTGATTCTATGTGGGTTTAGAACAGGCGTGGCAGAACAGGGCTATACGTATGCCAGGAAGTGTTTTGTCTTTCCTAATTGGATTACTCTTATTTTCATGTGGTAAGAAAGAAGTGACTTTACTATTCCCAACTCAGTAGTGTTGGGGCTTTGGCTGCCCCCCACACTTGCTTTGTTTCATTAGGCTCATATCACCCCATTTGTTCAGCTAGAAGAATTAACAGATGAGCTAAAATCTGCCACTTCACATAGATTATATGTTTAATACGTATTCCAGCAGCGGTATCAGGTTTTACTTCCCTGTTCACTTTTTCTTCCTTCTTCTCTATTCTAAATAAGAGTGCTAGTAAATAGTAATTGCATCTGGAAGAGATAAAATTCTCAGCCTTTTCTTTATTCCAGTAGAACTATAACTCAATGAACGGGAGAGGCCCTATTCCTTGTGACTTTTCTCCAGCATCTCCTTTCTGGTTCACTCTTTCTCAATTTCCACAGATGGTTCATTTTGATGGTGCTCTGTCTTATTCTTCATGCCTGCTCTGTAAACCCTGGTTCACCTGTGCCATTTCTTTTTGAACTTCCTCCTTGTTAGCATCTTTTCTCGAACTCTCCTTTTGTGAAGAAAAACTGTGTATAACTAATATCTGTATACCTTGTCCCATTTCTTCTCACCAATTCCTAAAATGGTGATGATTTCTTCAATTTTAAATTATAATTGAAGAATAATAATTGTTTGTACATTTTAAAATATATGCTACATTATTTTAGTGTATTATTTTATTCAAGAATGATTAAGTAAATTGAATAATTAAGCCTATTACATGTCTTTTTTTTGTAATGGTAAGACATAAAATGTATTCTTAAGTACAAGCTATATGTGGTCTGTTCCAGGGATAAATCACTTCTTAGTTTTCTTCTCTCACTGAAATTTTATAATTATTTTATTCAACCTTTAACGTTCTCTTTTCCTTCTTCTCTTCTCCCCAAAGAATAATACAAACAATTACATGTCAACAAATTGGATAACTTAGGGCATTAGGATAGATTTCTAGAAACATACAACACCCACAAAGAGTGAGTAAAGATTAATTCCTCCCTTCACTCAATGTGAGCACAGTGGAAATTTGGCTAGAACTGACCCTGATCTCCTTCTCCTCTTCCTTCTCTTTTTCTTCCTCCTCTCCTTTCTCCCTCTCCACCTCTTCCTTCTCCTCTTCCTCCTCTTCTTCCCTTTTTTCTCCTCTTTCCCCCATTCTTTTTGTGACTTTTTACATATAACATCATTTGATTCATACCACAGAAATATCAACTGTGTTTGCCTAGACTCCTCCTGAAGTCTTTCCTTTTCATGGTCTTAGAACAAATCTTGCTATGTTTTACCAAAAAAAATAATGACTTTCGGGATGATATAAAGTAATAGAAGTTAAAAATGTAGCCAGTTTTGTCCAAGTTATACCACTAGTTCACAAAGGGTAAAATTTTAATTTTAATTTGGGGCCCTTCCAGCCAAATTCTCTTTCTGATATGCAATACCATTTTCATTGACTCCCTTTTAGAGTGGCAGCAACTTCTGAAAACAATGATCACAGTATTATTAATAAATGTATATTTCATGTAAATAAGATTTTAACAGACTTCATAAATCTTCTAAGTCCTTGCATCTCTTATTTTATTGGGTAAGAACATACAGTAATTATTTTCTTAGCACTCTGCTACCCTTCAATCCCCAGATTCCTAACCTAAATCTCTACTGAATGGTAAACACTGCCCAGTGAATAGCTTTGCATAAGCTCAAAAAAATAATTACTCTTTAAAAAGTCACTTTTGGGAAGCACATAAAAAATTGATATCAGTTTGACAACAACAAAATAATAATGAAGTTGTTTTTGTTGAAATTGGAACTCTGGGAAATAGACCAAAGTCTTCCATTGGTTGCTTGAATTCTCTGCTATTTCTGGCTTTGTCTTAGCTGAATCACCTTCAATAGAAAATTATTTGGCAAAGTTTTTTTAATTTTCAGTATTAAATTTATTGAACTTCAGTACATCACTTATTATACCTGAAATTCATGTGCAATAGTATTATGTTTTTCATTCATTCATGACATTATTTTAGAACTGATGTGTTTATTTAGGACCAAAAGTATTTATACATACTTTAAGATCCATAAGGAAGATGTTACTACATCTATATAATAAGAAATGGCATCCACTTGTGAAAAAATGATCACACAGAGATGCTAAGCCTTTCTCTCCCCCTGCTCCAAAAAGCAGATTCAGAATTAAATGTATGCAGCTGCATTTCAAGGCACAGTATATTGAAATGTGACACGGAATATATACCACGCAGAGATAAAGAGTAGCCGTATAGAGAGGGACATGGAGTCAGTAGAAATTATGATCCCAAGTCCTTACTTAGAGGGACATTTTTTTAAATTTAATTTTATTTTTTTCTTATCAGTTACATTTTATTAACTCTGTATCCCAGCTGCTCCCTCATTCCCTCCCTCCCTCATCTCATTTTTGATGCAGCACAAAGAAAGACTGGGTGAGAGTTTCACAGCATGGTCCATTCTTGTTCCTGATGGCAACCTCACTTCAAGCAAGGCAAGCCACAATTACCAGAGAGACATGGTAGATTCCCAGATAAAGGAACATCTTGGAATTTTCTTCAGAGATAAAAGTTAGGCTGTATTCCACCAACCTCTAGATTGTGCAACATGGTGGTATAAGGCCAGTGTTTATCAAGCTACCACCTAAGTTTCCAGACAGCTAGGGCTCTGCTGGATCTGACCCGAGCCTCTACCCTAGTCAGTGTGGCTAGATTATCAGCAACTTTTCAGCTCTCAGTCTTTGGGTAGAGTCTTTATGGTTTTTTTGATGTGAAGAATCATTTTATGGAAAAATATGTCTGACTTTTTTGTATTTGTTTACTTTTCTTAACTATCTGCTCTGTATAAAACTTCCAATACTATATTTAATATATAAAATAAGAACGGTGAGTGCAAGCATCTTTGTCTTCTTTCAGAGATCATAAGAAACTCCTTCAGTTTTTCTTGTGATGTATGGTGGATTGATATCTAAACCTATATTAAATTGTTTTTTTTTTGAATTTTATTTTTTTCTTATCAGTTACATTTTATTAACTCTGTATCCCAGCCGTGTCCCGATCCCTCATTACCTCCCAGTCCCTACCTCCCTCCCTCATCTCTACCGTGCCCCTTGCCAAGTCCACTGATAGGGGGGACCTCCTCCCCATTCATCTGATCCTGTTTTATCAGGTATCTTCAGGACTGGCTGCAAAGCTCTCCTCTGTTTTTTTTTTTTTTTTTTTTTTTTTTTTTTTTTTTTTTAAGATACGTTACATTTTATCAAAAGCTTTCAGTGAAGCTAATGAAACAATTATCGAATTTTTGTCCTCCAGTTTGCTGATATTATATAACAAATAACTTGCATAAACCATTATCTTTGATTATGGTGAACTATGGCTTTCCTGTGTCGTTAGACTCTAATTGCTGGTATTGTGTGAAGAATCTTTCTGTCTATAGTCATCATATGAATTTCTACATTTGGTGTGTCTTTCCAGGTGTTGGCTTTTAAGTAATTCTGGTTTTGTGGAATGACTTTAGACAAGGCGCTTTTTTTTTTTTTTTTTTTTTTTTCTTTTGCAGGTTTTAGGGAATGAGAATACAGCTTCCTGAAAAACTTGGAAAAATTTAATAGTGAAGACCTCCAGTCCTTGGCTTTTTGTTGTTGTTGGAATGTTTTTACTGGTTCAATATTTTACTTGTTTTTTCATTGAAGTATTTAAAAAAATTTTCATGGTTCAATTTTTGAAGTTTACATATGTTCAGAAACATCCATTTACTAGGTTTTATCATGCTGCGATTCACATTACAGCTGTGGTATCAGTTGTAATGTCTCATGTGGTTACAGATTTTATTCATTTTGATTTTCTTTCTTTCCTGCTTAGTCTGTTTACATGTTCTCTGATATAGTTGAACATCTTCAGAAACTAACTCTTTGCTTATTGATCTTTTACATTGGGTTTGTTTAGTTTTTATTTCACTTATTTCTGTATGATTGTTCTTCTTTTTTTCCTTTAACTAATTTGAGACTATGGCTTGATATTCTAGGCTCTTGAGTTCCATAATTAGGCTCATTATTTGAAATTTTTTCTATTTTTGAGGTATCTATTTTTTAATTTTTATTTTGTATATTTATTACAGTTCATTCACTTTGTATTCCAGCTGTAGCCCCCCCCTCCTCTATTTTTATAAAGTCCCTGGATAGTACTTTTTCTACTATATCTAATACATTTTAGAGTGGAATGTTTTCTAAGGAAACCGTCTAATTTCACTTTGGTGTTTTCAATGGTTGACTGTTTCAAATTATATATATATATATATATATATATATATAACATATAAATAATTATATATGTATTATATAAGTTCTACATATATATATATATATGTAGAACTTATATAAAGATTGACAACAATTTTGCTCTACTGCATTCTAGTTAGAAAAGATATATGAGGATTGGGAGGGGAAGAGAAAAGTGGCTAAGCTGAAATACAAAGTGAATAAGCTGCAATTAATAAAAAATAAATTAAAAAGAAAAGATATGTGAGAATTTAATATTTAATTTTTTGAGAGTTTCTGTTGTCAAATTCGTTTTTAATGTAGATAATATTTCATATACTTGTGAAGAGAATTTGCCTTCTGTACTTTTGGATAAAATGTGCTATAAATATGTTAGGTCCATTGGGTAATAGACTTTGACAGTTGTGTGTTGTTTTATTTGTTCATTGATCCCACTTGCATGTTGAACTCACAAAGTCTCATTGTACTGGAGCCTATTTTTTCCAGGGATATTATTATTTCATAAAATTGAGTGTTCTAGTATATCAGAGGTGTACACATACTTGAAATCTTTTCTCTGTGTCGCCATGCACTAGAATGTATCCTGTATATTTAACTCTGACTTCATATCCATTCTTCCATCTCACTTTACCCCTCTCTCCTTTCCAAACTGCCAATAATGTCTATTGGACACTGAAGTTGACTGCTTTAAAACGTTCTATGAAAGGGAAAATACAGTATATTTCTTTCTTCATCTGGTTCTGTTCATATGACACGACATTCTCTTATTCCATTCCTTTTGCAGTAAGTAATCAGGATTTCAGTCTTTTGTGAATTTGTATGTCACTGTATCTATATGGCACCTCTACATTACTGAGTAACTATGAATGCCCAGCTACTTTGATTCCATCTTATAGCTATTGTGAGTGGTGCTGTGATAAACACAGACCTATTGGTATCTCACTGATGCACTGATTTTTTTCTGGTTTTGTATATGTACATAGAAGTGTAATTACTTGATCATTTGGCAGTTTTAGTTTTGTTGGAGAAACTCTCTGCTCTTCTAATTGCTATACTAATTTATAGTCTCACCACCAACATGCAAATATTCTTTTTCTCTACATATATATTGATTTATTACGCGGCTTGTAACTGAAATTTCTTCACTGTGAACTTTATCAAAATTACCCACCAGCAGCCAGATGTAGAGGCACACCTCTGCAATGTGAGTAAGTGCCAGGCTGAGTCAGGAGTATCACGAATTCAATGTTAGCTTTTCTACACAGAGAGCTCCAGACTGGTCTAAGCTATGAAACTCAGCCTTAAAAAATAGCAATTTTTTTTGTAAAGAACAGGTCTGAAATTATCCTTTATTTTCTGTCTTAAAAAATAATCGTGTAGGACTCATATCCAGTATATATAAAGAACTAAAGAAGCTGAAAAGCAGCAAACCAAGTAAATCCACTTAAAAAATGGGGAACAGAGCTAAACAGAGAATTCTCTGTAGAGGAATATCGAATGGCAGAGAAGCATTTAAAGAAATGCTCAACCTCATTAGCCATTAGGGAAATGCAAATCAAAACAACCCTGAGATTTCACCTTACACCCATCAGAATGGCCAAGATGAAAAACTCAAGGGACAACACATGCTGGAGAGGTTGTGGAGAAAGGGGAACCCTCCTTCACTGCAGGTGGGAATGTGAACTCATACAACCACTCTGGAAATCAATCTGGCGCTTTCCCAGACAACTAGGAATAGCGCTTCCTCAAGATCCAGCCATACCACTCCTAGGCATATATCCAAAAGAGGCTCAAGTACACAAAAAGGACATTTGCTCAACCATGTTTGTAGCTGCTTTATTTGTAATAGCCAGAAGCTGGAAACAGCCCAGATGCCCCTCAACTGAAGAATGGATGCAGAAACTGTGGTACATCTATACAATGGAGTATTACTCAGCAATGAAAAATAAGGAAATCATGAAATTTGCAGGTAAATGGTGGGACCTGGAAAGGATCATCCTGAGTGAGTTGTCCCAGAAGCAAAAAGACACGCATGGTATATACTCACTCATATAAACATACAACATAGGATAAACCCACTAAAATCGGTACATCTAAACAAACTAAGCGGTACATCTAAACAAACAAAAGAGAGGACCCTAACCAAAACGCTCAATCCCCATCCTGAAAGGGAAAGAGGATGGACATCAGAAGAAGAAGAAAACAGGAAACAACCTAGGAACCTGCTACAGAGGGCCTCTGAAATCCAGAAGAAGAAAACAGGAAACAACCTAGGAACCTGCCACAGAGGGCCTCTGAAAGCCTCTGTCCTGCAGACTATCAAAACAGATGCTGAGCCTGATGGCCAACTGGCGGGCAGAGTGAATGGAATTTTATGTAAGAAGTGGGAAATAGCAAGAGTTGGAGAGGACGGGAACTCCACAAGGAGAGCAACAGAACAAGATAATTTGAACACAGGGAACTTCCCAAAGACTCATACTCCAACCAAGGACTATTCATGGAGATAACCTAGAACCCCTGCACAGATGTAGCCCAGGGCAGTTTAGTGTCCAAGTGGCTTACATAGTGATGGGAAGAGGGACTGCCTCTGACATAAATTGATTGGCCTGCTCTTTGATCACCTCCCCCTGAGAAGGGAGCAGCCTTACCAGGCCACAGAAGAAGACAATGCAGCCATTCCTGATGTGATCTCATAGACTAAGATCAGAAGGAAGAAGAGGAGAACCTCCCCTATTAGTGGACGTGGGGAGGAGCATGCATGAAGAAAGTGGAAGTAGGGTGGGATTGGGAGGGGAGGAGGGAGGGGCTTATGGGGGGATACAAAATGAATAAGGTGTAATTAATAATAAAAATAAATAAATAGTTGTGTAGGATCATCAAAGATGTTTGTAGAATAGAAAACACTAACAAAATGCATACTAGAGAGCTATGATGAATACCTACCCTACGTGGGAATTTTTCTAAAGGTATTGTCATATTAACATTAATTTTAATTTACACATTCTTTTCCTGACAGCAGGAACAGCAACAGCAAAGAGGCAGATGTCTCTGACTTAAAATGTAATATGTCTTCCTTTAAGAGGAAAATTTGCCCCTCAAATTTCATCACACTTGGAAATTTGAGGTTTTTTTCTCCTCATATCAGGTGGTGAAATATTAATAGGAAATTACAGAAGGTGAGTTGGTAAGAATAGCTTTTTGTACCCAACTGCAAACCATTTTTGGAGAAACAACAGTCTCTCATGGCCTTAAGTGGAGGCTCTACTTGTTTGGATAAGCAGCTGATAATAAACTCATAACTGAACAGCTCAGTAACTGCTACTGATAGAACAAACATCATGCGATAAAAGATCAAATAGTCTATTGATTTTAAAATTACTCTCTTTTACAGAACTCCTAGTAAGAGTTGACATAACACAGGAGCTCCTCTGAATCTACTTGGGAAGTCTGCCCTGGAATTCACAAGTTTTGTAAGACCTTTCTATTTATCTACAAAATAAAATTATACCAAACTTAACAACAAAAAAGCTGTGATCTTTCTCCTATATCTAGAGTTGCCTGGATTATTCCTTTTCTTCTTGTTTGGTTTTCTTTTCTGTTCTTTCTTTTCTTTTATCAGCTGGACAGCCTCTGTTTGGAGTCAGTCTCCTGTGTGACTGTAGTCAACTGGTGGCTGGGAAAAAGGTCACATTAGTTTCTCCATGCACAAATCTGGCCAGTGGCCTCATAGGCTAGAGCTTACAATACGTGTTTGGTTAGTCCTCTCTCCATATGGCTAGTTTAGGCCTTCTAGATATCTGAGCTCTGTGGGACTTTCTTACGCAGGACAACAGCTTCTCCACATCAAGTGTTCCAAGTAGAAGAGAAAGTACTTCTTGAGCTCTAGAGCACCCTTTGTCCGTTCTCGATCACCCTTTGTGCATTCTGTTAATCAAACAACCCCCGAGGTCAGCTAACACTGCCATGAAGGGAATTTGACTCTACTTCTAGGATAGAAAAATAAAAATGTGTGAACTCTTTTTAGATTGTATCCTATCCATGTATTTTAGGGCTTGCTAATATTTTAAGTTGTGAGGAAAAACTGGAGCCTGCATCAGTTAAATTCCTGGTTACCAATATCCCCCCGTGAGTTTATACTGGAACAATAATCAGTATCATCTGTAGACCTGTTTAGTCTCTGAGGAACAGATATTCCCACTGTTTATTTTCTTAAAGGAGAATAATCTACCCTGGGTTCCAAAATCTAATTCACCCTGTGCGGCACTTGAAGATTCCTGTGTGTGTGTGCCTTAGCAGTTTTTGAAAAATTAAATATTCTCTCAATTTAGTGTGTTTCCCACATCTCCTAAGGTTTTCACCTCTGCTGTCCTGGAGTCAAGTTATAAATACAACACCGATGATTTTATCACAGGTTATTTTATCCCAGTGACACCACGAGATGCATTTGCTGTTTTAATCCATCTTTTCAAAATGGGACTATAATGCCAAGCAGACATCATAAAATGTGGGCTACCTAATGTATTTTAGCCATGAAAATCCACTTATGTCCCAATAAACAGAAATTGAAATGTTAGCAATTCTGGTTGTGCATATCTAATTTAAAGAACTGAATTTTGAGGTTGAAGTGGAGGTTATTGGAGAAATTTGTACAAACAGCTCTGCCTCATGTGCAGCACTCATTGAAGTTCCTGGCTCATAAAGCAGTTTTTCATGTAATTTGATAATATCTCATGTTCACTTCCATACAGCTTAATATTAGATGACTTACCAATTGGTCTTTTGATTGTCCTGATTCTCTTATGTTAAATTGCTGTATTACCATTATGGTCTAATGTATTGTGAATAAGTTGCTTTGATCATGATCAGCTATGAGTCTGCAGAGGAAAAAAAATCAAGTTTCTAGTCCTATAAAATTATGGATGAGGCCCTGGACCCCTAGTTTTTTAGTTGTCTTATTGATCATCACCATAAGAATTCTTGTTAGGCAAGTTCTCTACTGTGGAGTTATATTCCTAGGCCCAGGTCACTTCCAAAAAAAAAAAAAAAAAAAAAAAAAAAAAAAAAATACTTAATGCCTTTCGTGATATATTGAATAAATTATCTTCTAGAAGAGGCTGAGACTATACTTTAAAGTAATTCTCCTGGTAATTTCTATATATAGAAAAGGCAGAGAAGCACCAAATCATATTTTACTGAGACTATAAAGAAAAATAGAGAAATATGGAGTATGTTCTTTTTTCTCCTGGGACTGGAATAAATGCTGGGGGCACTGTATAAGGCGGATATCTGTCTTCAAAGAAGAGATCATAAACTTGACAGAGCAATTCTCAGTATCTGAGATATATTATAGTGCCTTTTTCTATAAACTTCTATCCAATGATAACGAAAACATCAAGCAGGTTTTTGTTGGTTGGGTATTTTTTTTTCCTATCAAGAAAGAAATGTTAGGGATTAAAACATGAAATATTAAAATTTAGGGTCCTGAAAACACATCAGAATCTATGTCTCACAAGGAATGAAAAGATCATGTTGATGGTCTCTAACAGGAGGGAATGGATGCAAGGATTGTGGAAGTTAAGCTGTGTAGAGCTTCAGTGAATATGAGTTCCTTTCTGTGAGCAGAGTTCTGGATAGGGGCAAAAGATCTTGACCAGGACTTTTATTTTTCTATGAGGTTTATTTCAGTTTTATTTGTGTGTGCACATATATGTGTGTATGTTTGTCTGCATGTGTATGTGGCATGTCGATGCCCAAGGAGTCCAGGAGAGAGTGTTGACTCACCTCAGGTTGGCGCTATGGGAAGCTGTGAACCACCCAGTGTAGGTGCTCTGTGCTAAACCCTGATCCTCTGCAAGTGCTGCAACAGTGTTCTTAACCACTGAGCCAACTCTCCAGGCCTTCAACAAGGGCTCTTAAATGGAGGAGTGAGGAATGGATTTTGGGCATGGAAGTTACAGAATTGACTATGAATTTCTTAGCTGTTCATGTTTAACATTTTTGCATGTGCCTGGGGAGAATGGTTATTATAGAAAGTACTGTAAGGCTAATGTAGTTTAATAGAACTCCCCATGATTCATCTACACTCCCAATATTCCACTTAGCTTCTATTAATCTAGGAAAGAGTACATTTGACTAAAATTTATGCTATTAATTCATTGAATAGTTTGCTATTCAATGCTGTCTTGAAAAAAAAAAACTCATGAGGTAGAAAATCCATTCTGTGTGCAGCACAGTCAAGATATACTCTGTACTCTGGAGTTCACAATGGGAAAATCTCTGTAAACATCTCTAGCCACTCTGTTGTCCAGTAATCATTCAGATGAGCGCCTTGGTGATCATCCATCATTAATGTGGCACGATTTTTTGAACAGTAAATCCTTTTTTTTTTCCTGAAAGTATTTAAATTGAAAGGATTCTTATAGTGAAAAGAAATCCACAGCAACAAAAAATCAAAGAAGTAATCAAAGGAGAAATGTTTTTAAAATGGGACCAATCACTGATAGGATAAAATAGAATTGTTTAAAATGTTACCAATACATAATGCGAAAGATGACACCAAGGAGAAAATTACTTCTTGAGTAAAGACACAGTGGTGAGAACAATCCAGAGGGACAAGGACTTGGGAAATCAAGCTTGTGTGGCTAACAGATGACAGGCTCTCTGGAGTTTGTTAAGGAGTGAAATGGGCAAAACCATCTCTGTTTTCTGGTTGAATACCAGATTATGCTGTCGTGTACTGTGAGGTGAATGAGTCCCTTTTAAAATAAATGGCCACTGGGCAGTGATTGCACAAACTTTTAATCCCAGCACTCAGGAGGCAGAGGCAGGCAGTTCTTTGTGAGCTGGATGTCTACAGAGCAAGTTTCAGGACAGCCAGGGCCAAAATTGGAGAAAACATGTTTTGAAAAAAAAAAAGAGGATTACTTTTTTCTCACTGTTTGGGTCTGACATATAGAAAGTAATGTTATAGTTAATGATATATAATTCATAATTATATATTGCATTCCAGTGAATAATATTTCATGAGCACAAACATAGCTCCTTCTCATTTTGAGCTTATTATTGTTGTTATTCAAATCCCTTACAGACAATAAATTAAGCCATCTCTACCTCTAACTTACTGACTTTTTGTTCTTACCTTCTTGTCTCGTGATGCAATGAATCTGGAGTAATAGGAAGATGGCTGTAGCCCGAGGCTTAAGAGGACTGACTGCCGGAACATCCGCAGACCATTAGATGTATTCACAACTTCAATGAGAGTATGGTAATTGAAGTGGACAAGCCCAGAAAAGTGGAAAGTGGAAAGCCCAGAAAGCTCTATGACTATAGGAGATTACAGTGTTTTAATATGTGGACCTTGACAACATCTATACTTCACATGTAGTACTTAATGGTTCACCGCTTTTCTTTCATTATCTTTTTCAAAGAACCAGTTGCCTCTAGTAACAGCTACAGAACTTCATAGCGTTTAATAACAAGAATTATTTTGCCTTTCTCAAAATGTGTTTCTCTCTATCAATATGTCATCCAGTTCCTAACTGGAAAATTTAACAGTGATGCTATGATCATCTACAAGATGTCTAAGCATCAAATGTAGTGATCAGAGTCCTCCTTGACAGCTAAGACTTTAGCACTTGAGTTTGGTTTTAGAACCCCTTTTAAAGGTTTCTTCTTCAAACTATTGATTGGCACTATTTCACATGGGGATTCCCAAAAAGCTACAGTGGAGATGAAAATTTGTAGATAGGAAGCTTTCAGAGGGAAGCTTTTCAGAAGCAATCTCTAGGTATCGTTAATTAGAAAGTAGGATCTAACAGAGGAAGAGACTGAAACACAGAAAATTCATATGAGAGGCCCCAGTAATAAAGCACTTGTCTAATATGCTCAAGGCCCTAGGTTCAATCCCCACCACTCCAAACATGAGTCCATTAACACAGCTGTGTGAGACTGATGCAAAAATTTTCAGTCTCGTTTCTACCCACATAGCACTTGTCTAGGTAACAGAAAGTGATGCTTGGTAAATTGTCGAGATTGACTCACTGAGAACTCTTCAGTATCAACATTGAAAAACTTGGACATGAGTGTCTCAGAGCAGGTGGTGCATAGTGTGTCCATTGAAGTTGCTATTATTTTAAATAATGATACTTAAATAAATTTCTACAGTAAAAATATAGTGTTTTGGGTGTATAGAGTAGACGTAATAGCATACAAAATACAAATAACTAACAAGCCAACACTGTGTTTCTGGAAGGTGTCTGACTCAGAGCACATGTGGAAAATGAGCAGGGAAGAACCACCTAGATGGACTTCTTGAGGAAAGGAACAATGTTGAATACAACCATCCAGAGAACCTAGGGACTTGGGGGTTCAAATTTATGTGACTAAGGAGATGACAGGCTTTTGGGTTTATGAATGAGTGAATTGGGCGTGATAATCTCCCTTTTGTGGTTGAATACCTAGTAAGGCTGTCATATACTCTAAGGTGAATGAGTGTCATTTTTAACAAGGATGATGACTTTTCCTCACCAAAATCCTTGTGACCTGTGTGGAAGTGTTTCTATTAATATGTGTTATAAGAAATAACTAAAAAATGTAATGGGGTGAAACCACATGTTTACTCAAAAGCCTGAATTGTCTGTTAATAATTATAGGAGTGACATTAAGTCAAATTCAGTATTGGCATAATTTCATCTAGCAATTAGAACATTAAAAACTTTACCTTTTGCAGTTTGGGACACATAGTCCTGAAGGCTTTCTGGGTCTCCTTTTCAGAACATTCAAGATAGGCCTCTACATTCCTGTTCCCTATCTTCTCTTTGCCTCCATGCTGCCCTTTCCCACCCCTCACCATTTCCACTTTTCCATTTTTCACTTAATTTATTATTATTGGCTTTCTTTTCTCCACATTCAATTTTTAAGTTATTTATTTACTTTTATTAATTATGATTTATTCACTTTGTATCCCAGCTATAGCTCCCTCCCTCATCCTCTTCCAATTCCACCCTCTCTCCCTCATCTCCTCCCATGCCTTTCCTTCAGTCCATTGATAGGGGAGGTCCTCCTCCCCTTCCATCTGAGCCTTGTGTATTAGGTCTCATCAGGACTGGCTGCATTGTCTTCCTCTGTGGCCTGGTAAGGCTGCTTATCCCTCAGAGGGAGGTGATCAAAGAGCCAGAGACTGAGTTCATGTCAAAGACAACCCCTGTTTCCCTCACTTGGACACTGAGCTGCCATGGGCTACATCTGTTCAGGGGTTCTAGGTTATCTTCATGAATGGTCCTTGGTTGGAGTATCAGTCTCAGAAAAGAACCCTGTGTCCAGATTTTTTGGTTCTGTTGTTCTCCTTGTGGAGCTCCTGTCCCCTCCAGGTCTTTCATCTCCCCCTTCTTTTGTAAGATTCCCTGCACTCTGCCCAAAGTTGGGTTATGAGTCTCAGTATTTGTTTTAATACCCTGCTGGGTAGACTCTTTCAGAGGCCCTTTGGGGTAGGCTCCTGTCCTATTCCCTGTTTTCTCCAATAAGTAATATTCACCTTCTTAAGAACAGAAGCGAAAATTATAATTCATCACATTATCAAGCAGAGATACTTTTTCCTACACTTTTCTCCAGTGCTTGCTCTCTTGCTATGCATTTTTGTACTGATCAGTCCACATTTTAATATTTGTTTAAAAATATAGGAACATATATATTTTAATGACTTTTCTATCATTTTTATTCACTTTCATAGAACTTTCAGCACCATTAAACATTCCAAGAAAACACAATTTGTAAAATGTGTGTAATGATCTCAGTGTACAATTTAAATAATTGAATCCAGTATTGGACATAGCCTTTATTTTTTTATAAATGATAAATCCTTGTGTATTTAAAAATACACATAGTTCATGCATATTTGATAGTCCTGAGTACTGGGTCAAAGGGCAGAAGAATTTCAATGATCTTCATGTTGTTTTCAATAAACTTACAAAAAAAATTAGACCTCCAAAATGTTAACAAGGACATTTAATAATGAATATGTCCAGTTTATTTAAAAATAGGCTATAAAGTGATCAGTTTTTTTCCTTAGTGCTTAAGTGTTGCTGTGAATTAAATTCATTCTCTTTGTGCTTCCCCCCACTAGTTTTGTATTCAGCATGTTTATTCAATCTTACTTCAGGAAGTAACCTATTTCTAAGCTTATTTAATCATTACTATTATGAAATTTAGAACATTATTACATGTCTTTTTTTCTCAAGTCATATAAAATAGCATTTTTTGTGAGTTTAAGCAACCCTGACTTAAACCTGATAAGAGATGAATAAAATTCAATTTTACATAGGCCCAAATAGCCACAGAATCAATGTCAGCCTGGAGCACCAGAGATTGATTTTATTAGACATCTCCACTACAAACTATTTACCAACTCAAGGACGGCTTGAACACTTCTATGCTTTCTGCAGATGGTGCCTGGTGTGAAATTATTTTCCTCATGCAATGCATAGAATAACATGGCAAAAATTTGCCAGGCAATACAAAGTAATTGTTTTTTTTTTTTTTCCAGATGTCACTGGAAATAAAGAGGAATGTATGTTTCATTTCCTTTTCATTTTGAATATAGTGGGGGTTAGTTCCTTGTACATAGGGATTCTTGACAAGAATTTTGTAGCACTTCTGTTACAGTTTTTCCTGATGAGAAAGTTTAATGTCTCAAAGGAATTAGGCTACCTCACAGAAGAAAGAGAAGAAAGATAAGAAAAGAGGGTAAGATAGGCTACCAAGATTACTTAAATGTCTCAGTTTGGAAACTGCTTGAAAATTACTGAGCAATATAGCAAGGATGAAAGTACATGGAGTGTTCAGAGAGAGAGAGAAAGAGAGAGAGAGATTTTTATTGAACAATTTCAAAATAATAACAATGAACAAGATAAATGAGTGGAGACATTTTAGAGTGTATTTTGCTTATGTATGAAGAGCCTGTATACAAGATTCATGTTTTGAAGACTTTGTTGCAAGCTGGTTGTGCTATTTAGAAGGTCCTGGATCACAAGAATGCTAATAATTAATGGAGTAATCCAAGCACAGTTAAATGAGCCATTGTGAGGGAATGCCTGTGTTTATTATATTGAAGGGTTTATTATATTCCCCTGCCATTTTTCTCTGTCGCTACTTTCTGACTGTGATGAGGTGAGCATCATTGCCATTTTCTCCTTTCTTCAGGGTCTTACTCTTGCTGCAAGCCTAAAAGCAATGGAATTAGCCAACTAGTCAAACCTCTAAAACCATGAGTCAAAATATATGTTACATACTTTTAGCTATTTGTTTATGTGTTTGCTTATTCATTATGTGTGTATTTGATGTGTGTGTGTGTGTGTGTGTGCGCATGTGCGTGTGTATGTGTGCCTGTGTAGGTATGTGTTAGTTTTCATGTGTATGAGTGCAGGTCCGTGTGGCATGGTGGTACATCGGTTTTGTTGCTTTAAGTTGTCTCCCTCCCCAAGTTGTGCTCATATGATGACTAGGGCATCCAAGTCTCCTTCATCAGTACTATTTGTTTTCCCTATGGGTGTGTTAGACTACTACCTGTACCACATCTATAAGCCTGAAATATGTGAGGTCACATGACTACACTGAAGCTCTTGCAGGGGTTTAAAGGACGGAAAACCTGCACACCCAGCATGTGCTAATACAAAAGTGACCTACTAATGGCTAACATTTTACATGCTTGATAGTGCACTCTGGAAAGCTGAGCTCAAATACGTTTGATAAAACTGCCAGGACTAGACAACTCCAACACTTCAGCACCTTAAGATACGTGCCTAGCATTAGTCATGATGAGAAGTAAATGAGCATAGTCACCAACCAGAAGAGGTCTGGATACCCATAGCTTTGGTACACAGACAGGAAAAGAAGAATAAATTTCATGGAGTAGTTGTCTGTCCTGGTATACATGGAAGGCAGGTCTTGAGAGCACCCACATGTGCTGAAGGAAGATGTTATGGAACTTTAACCTCATAGATCTCTTGGCTTAGAGTAGAGCTCCAGAGCAGCCAGTGCTGCCAATGTGTAAAGGAAGCACATATAAGACATACTTCTCCTACTTCCTAAGCACTGTAAAAACAGCCCTATAGTCTTCAGATGAATAACTAAGGGAAACAGTTAGGAGCAGGCTAAGATGAACAATGTGTGATTCACACCCCTCCTTGTCCTTCTGAGGATGGCACATTATAGGAATATAGAAGAATATGAGGTCATCATTAAATCTAAAATTGCTCTCTTTTTCCTTCAAGTTTATTTTAATCATTGAGATGTAACCATTTGAATATAAAGCATGCTTTAGATTTGAATGTTCTATGGTACCATTGTTTGACACAGAGTTCACCCCACAATCTGCCTCCACAACTAATTATATGTTAAATTGTAAAAAAAAAAAAAAAAAAGAGGATACAAAATTGGTCATACTTCCTGAAGCTGAATGTGCTTGGCCCTATGTAATCAACAAATATTAAATAAGTCTGACAAATTTTAAAATACAATGAGTCACAACTGAGAACTCTCAAAATATAATGAATCATACCTGAATACACAGAAAATGGTGAAAGTTAGAAACTCAATAGTAACTGGCCTATTTGTATAAAACAGACAGGTAAGAATTTTAGACTTTATTCACCTGCCTACAGGGAAGATCTTTTAAAATTAGCCCCTTTAAGATAGAGACAGAGACAAAGAGAATATCCTATTTATTATTTCTTTAATTTGGGCTTAATATAAAATCTATTGCAAATACCTTTTTTGTAGACTTCGTCACAAAAGTATGTTTGTAAGGTCAGGGCAGTGCATTTTCTCCAAGTGACTTCCTAAAACTAACTTTATTAATATTAGCAATGATACAATGAAATATTAAGAACTACCATTTCACATGCTTATACTAATAAATCTTTATATCTGAAATTCCTTTCTCAGACAACCTTATGAGATTGGTACGACTATTATTATATTATTTTAAGGAAAAGGAACAGGATAAAACAGTTTAAACAATTTTATATGTATAGAAAATTTGGAAATACACCACTGTATTTGTATATAAAAATTCCTCCAGGCTCAGCATGATAAGAATTTTGCGGCTGTGATAGAATACCCAAGAGAGACTAGCTAGGGGGTGGAAGGATTGACTTGTTTGATAGTCACAGTTAGAAATTCAGAGATTCTTGCCCATGTTCACTTGGTCCAGTTCCTTCAGGGCCACAGCTCATACAGGATATTATGAACATAAGTGCCAGAAGAAAAGAGCTCACCTGTGGTAACCAGAGAGCTGAGTATGATAGAAGGGCCTAGGGTAAGCGTATTGATCACCTCTCCCTGAGAGGAGAGCAGCCTTGCCAGGCCACAGAGGAAGACAATGTAGCCAGTCCTGATGAGACCTGATAGGCTAGGGTCAGATGGAAGGGGAGGAACACCTCTCCTATCAGTGTTCTAGGGCGATGACATAGAGGGAGATGAGATGGAGAGGCTGGGATTGAGAGGAGACAAGGGAGAGGGGTCACAGCCAGGGTACAAATTGAATAAATTGTAATAAATGGTAATAAAAAAATAAAAAGAAAACCATAAAAAAATGTTAACATTCTTAAGGGAATGTTCTTAGTGTCCTAATTTTTCTAACTAGTCCCTACCTTTCAGATTTCTGCCATCTCCCAAAAGCTTCACAGGCTGACAGTGAAGTCTTTAGGTTTTAACCTGTGGTTCATGACCCCTTCAGCAAACTTCAGTCTCCAAAAATATTTACTTTACAGTGCATAACCATAGCAAAATGACAGTTTTGGAGTAGCAACAAATATAATTTTATCGTCGGGGGTCACTAAAACATGAATAACTGTATTAAAGGGTCTCAACATTAGGAAGTCTGAGAACCTGTGCTTTAGAACATGACCTCTGATGGACATTTGAAATTCGAGCCATTACATTCTGCATAAAGACTCATATCCATGCATAAGATGTCCCCAAATCTCATTGCATTCAGCACTGTCCAAAAGCCCAAGGCCAGTGAACAAGCATACGGTAGCATGCATGCTTTGTACGAAATGGGCAAGCTCAAAATCTCTTCTGGATAAGGCAAACTCTTTACTGTGAGCCTGTATAAAAATAAACATCCCACTGTAAGAATTATAAAATTTGGGGTGGGGGCAACATGGCGGCGCCGGGAGGACTCTCATTCTGAAGAGCAGCACAGCAGGATTGGCACAGTCACCAGCAATCAGAACTCGCAGCCATAAAACACAAGTGATTGTGTTTCACAGGTGAGAGGATACCCCATGGTGGGGGATTCAATCAGCTTTAACTCACCCGGCTAAACCGCAGAAGAGATCCCGGTTCTGCCAGGCGCTTGGTCGCCAGCCCAGAGCTACACGCCAGCGCAATCTGGTCATGGTCCCAGACTGAACTGTGGGCCCACAACACCATAGACTGGATTTCCCAGTCGAGAGATAACCCCACGGAGCAGGAAACAATTGGGACCGACCTCAGGTTACCCAGACATCCCCTGGAAAAGACTCGGGTTCCGCGGGTGCCCCAAGAGCCAGCCCGGACCCAGAGCCAGGACACAGGCACCTGCACAGAGCCCTGCCTGCGGGCCTGATTCGCCGCCTCAGATAGAACTGTGGGCACCAGGGCACCAGGGCACCAGACTGCGTGTCTCTGGCAGGAGGAAACCCCCAGCGGAGGGGGTCAGCAGCTCTAACGCTTAGGACACCCAGCACCAAAACACTTCCTGGACTCACGCAGACTCTAGTGCAGGCAGGAGCGCTGTGCTCTGCCACCATTATTGAGTTCCCCTAGGGCACTGGGACACACAGCTGCATCCTCAGACCTACAAAAGCCAGAGAGCCATTACAGCAGCCCTCAGATACTGTGCCAAGGATCAACCAGTTTTCCCTAGCTAGACTGTCAAAACTGTGGGAATCCCTGGTCCTTCAAGAGGGCTGCACCCACAGCATCTGGACCAGAGCAGTGCCTGCAGCCGCCATCCCAGACAGAGACACAGAGCTTCTGGTCCAGAGTGAGGCACCCAGCCTCCAGACCAGAGCAGTGCCCCCAGGCGCCAACTAAACCTAGGTGCACATTCTCCAGGTCCAGAGCTGAGCACTCAGCCTCTGGCCCAGAGACTTGCTGAGTGCACCTCCCACTTTCCCAGACAGAACTGTGCGCCCCAAGATAACAGACTAAGTTTCCCTGTTGGGAGAAAACCCCACAGCTAGGGAATCAGCAGTTTCTTCAAGAGTACTGTACATGGAAATTTAGTGAGCAGCAGCACACTAAATTTATAACAAGAAACCCAGCAGTGGGGCAGCTGCCTTGAGAGATTCTATGGGTAAGAGGAGATCTCCCTCTGCCTAACATAGACCACAGCTACTACTCAGGGCTATAAACCTGAGATGAGCAGTGGCAACTCCTGAGAAACACTGGCCATACAGTGACCATAACCAAAAAGCAGAGAAGGACTTTTTCAGGAAGAATCATCTTCCGGCCAAGGGGATACTCCCTACCTCAGGACTCCAGGAAGCACAGAAACTAACAGCCAACACCTAAATCAGCCCAATGGGTAGAGGTCAGCGTAAAGGCTCAACCAACAAAAGACAGAGCAATATGGCATCTCCAGAACCCAGCCATCCAGGGGCGAACAGCCCTGAACAATGCAGCATAATAGAAAATCAAGAAGATGACCTTACATCTATGTTGATGAAGAGAATAATAGAGGAAACAAATAAAATACGTAAAGAATTAGAGGAAGATAAAACCAAATAGATCTTTACGGGTATCCGTAAAGAAATGGAGGAAGATAAAGACAAGCAGATTAGGGCCATCCGTGAAGAAATACGGGAAGATGCAGCCAAACAGCTTGTGGCCTTCAGAAAAGAAATAATTAAATCACTGAAAGAAATAAAAGAGACAGAGTTGAAGGAACTAAAAGAAAAAGAGGAAAATACAAGCAGACAGGTGAAGGAAGTAAACAAAAAAACTCAAGACCTGAAGATAGAACTAGAAAAATTAAAGAAAACACAAATGGAGGAAATAATGGAGAGGAAGAATTTAGGGAAGAAAACAGGAACTACAGAGGTAAGCATAACCAACAGAATACAAGAAATGGAAGAAAGAATCTCAGGTGTAGAAGATACAATGGAAGAAATCGATGTATCTGTCAAAGAAATGTTAAATCCAAAAAATTCCTGACACAGACCGTCCAAGAAATCCAAGGTAATATGAAAAGACAAAACCTAAGAATAATAAGTATAGAGGAAAAAGAAGACTCCCTTCTCCAAGGCCCAGAAAATATTTTCAATAAAATCATTGAAGAAAATTTCCCCAAGTTAAAGGAGAAGCCAATAAGGATACATGACGCCTACAGAACACCCAAGAAATTTGACCAGAAAAGAAAATCCTCCCACCACATAATAATCAAAACAGTAAGTATACAGAACAAAGAAAAAATACTAAAAGCTGCAAGGGAAGAAGGCCAAGTAACATATAACGGCAAACCCATTAGAATCACACCTGACTTTTCAACAGAAACTATGAAAGCCAGAAGGGCCTGGACAGATATCATGCAGACCCAAAGAGAACAGAGATGTCAACCCAGGCTACTATACCCTGCAAAACTCTCAGTCCTCATAGACGGAGAAAACAAGATATTCGATGACAAAAACAAATTTCAACAATACCGACACACAAATCCAGCATTACAGAAGACACTGGAAGGGAAAATACAACCCAAAAACATTAGCTTCTGGCAAGAAAACACAGAAATAATTAACCTTACTACAGCAAAACAAAAAGCAACCAAGCACACAACCTTATGACCACAGCCAACATCAAAATCAAGGGATCTAACAGCCACTGGTCATTAATCTCTCTCAACATCAATGGACTCAACTCTCCAATAAAAAGATACAGATTAACAGAATGGATACGTAAACAAAACCCAGCAATCTGTTGCATACAAGAAACACACCTAAGGCACAAAGATAGACATTACCTGAGGGGAAAGGGTTGGAAGACGACTTTCCAAGCAAACGGACCCAAGAAGCAAGCAGGAGTAGCCATTCTAATATCTGATAAAATAGACTTTCAACCAAAATTAATAAAAAGAGATGGGGAAGGACACTTCATACTCATCAAAGGAAAATTCCACCAAGAAGATGTCACAATCCTTAACATCTATGCCCCAAATACAAGGGCACCCACATTTGTGAAAGAAACATTGATAAAACTTAAACCACACATAGATCCCCACACACTAATAGTGGGAGACTTCAACACCCCACTCTCAACAAAGGACAGGTCAACAAAACAGAAATTAAACAAAGAAACAATGTCTCTGACAGAGGTCATGAATGAAATGGACCTAACAGACATTTACAGAACTTTACACCCAAACACAAAAGAATTTACCTTCTTCTCAGCACCTCATGGAACCTTCTCCAAAATAGACCATATAGTTGGTCACAAAGCAAGCCTAAACAGATACAAGAAGATTGAAATAATCCCTTGTATCCTGTCTGATCACCATGGAATAAAGCTAGAACTCAACAATAACAGAAATAGCAAAAAACCTACACACTCATGGAAACTGAACAACTTGTTACTAAATGACAGCTGGGTCAGGGAAGAAATAAAGAAAGAAATTAAAGTCTTTCTAGAAATCAATGAAAATGAAGACACAACATACCCAAACTTGTGGGACACAATGAAAGCAGTGCTAAGAGGAAAGTTCATAGCACTAAGTGCCTTCAAGAAGAAATTCGAGACAGCTCATTCAAGCAACTTAATGGCCCACTTAAAAACCGTAGAAAAAGAAGAAGCAGACACACCAAAAAGGAGTAGAAGGCTGGAAATAATCAAACTCAGGGCTGAAATCAATCAATTAGAAACAAATAAAACATTTCAGAGAATCAATGAAACCAAAAGCTGGTTCTTTGAGAAAATCAACAAGATCGACAAACCCTTAGCCAAGCTAACTAAAAGGCAGAGAGACACCACCCAAATCAACGAAATCAGAAATGAAAAGGGGGACATAACTACAGACATTGAGGAAATCCAAACAATCAGTAGGACTTACTTCAAAAGTATATACTCAACAAAATTTGAAAATCTAAATGAAATGGACAATTTTCTTGATCGATTTGACTTACCAAAGCTGAATCAGGACTAGGTAAATCAACTAAATAGTCCTATATCCCCCCAAAAAATAGAAGCAGTCATCAAAAGTCTCCCATCCAAAAAAAGCCCAGGACCAGATGGCTTCAGCGCAGAATTCTACCAGACCTTCAAAGAAGAGCTAACTCCAATTCTCTTCAAACTATTCCACAAAATAGAAACAGAAGAAACATTACCAAACTCATTCTATGAAGCCACAATCACCTTGGTACCTAAACCTCACAAAGACTCAACAAAGAAAGAGAATTTCAGGCCAATCTCCCTTATGAACACTGATGCAAAAATACTTTAACAAAATACTTGCAAACTGAATCCAAGAACATATCAAAGATATTATCCACTATGACCAAGTAGGCTTCATCCAGGTATGCAGGGGTGGTTCAATATACGGAAATCCATCAATGTGATCCACCATATTAACAAACTGAAAGAAAAAAACCACATGATAATCTCCCTAGATGCTGAAAAAGCATTTGACAAAATCCAACATCCATTCATGTTTAAAGTACTGGAGAGATCAGGGATACAAGGCACATATCTAAACATAGTAAAGGCGATAAACAGCAAGCCTATAGCCAACATCAAACTGAACGGAGAGAAACTTAAAGCAATCCCACTGAAATCAGGGATGAGACAAGGCTGCCCACTTTCTCCATATCTCTTCAACATAGTGCTGGAAGTCCTTGCTAGAGCAATAAGACAGTTGAAGGAGATCAAGGGGATACAGATGGGAAAGGAAGAAGTCCAATTATCACTATTTGCAGATGATATGATAGTATACATGAGTGACCCCCAAAACTCTACCAGGGAACTCCTACAGTTGATAAACACCTTCAGCAAAGTGGCCGGATACAAAATTAACTCAAAAAAATCAGTAGCCCTCCTGTATACAAAAGACAAAAGGGCTGAGAAAGAAATTAGAGAAACAACACCATTCACAATAGTCACAAATGACATAAAGCACCTGTGTACCCTAACCAAGCAAGTCAAAGACTTGTATGAAAAAATTTCAAGTCTCTGAAGAAAGAATTAGAGGAAGATATGAGAAGATGGAAAGATCTCCCATGCTCATGGCTTGGCAGGATTAACATAGTAAAAATGGCCATCTTACCAAAAGCAATCTACAGATTTAATGCAATTCCCATCAAATTGCCAACACAATTCTTTACAGTCCTGGAAAGAAAATTTCTCAACTTCGTATGGAATAACAAGAAACTGAGAATTGCTAAAACAATCCTCTACAATAAAAGATCTTCTAGAGGTATCTCCATCCCTGATCTCAAGCTGTACTATAGAGCAACAGTTATAAAAACTGCATGGTACTGGCATAGAAACAGAATGGTGGATCAATGGAATCAAACAGAAGACCCAGGAATAAACCCACACACTTATGGACACTTGATTTTTGACAAAGATGCCAAAACCATACAATGGAAAAAAGATAGCATCTTCAACAAATGGTGCTGGTCCAACTGGATGTCTACATGTAGAAAAATGCAAATAGATCCATACTTATCACCCTGAAAACTGAAGTCCAAGTGGATCAAAGACCTCAACATAAAACCAGACACATTAAATCGGCTAGAAAAAAAATTGGGGAATACCCTAGAACTCATTGGTACAGGAGACAACTTCCTGAACAGAACACCAACAGCACAGGCTCTAAGAGCAACAATCAATAAATGGGTCCTCATGAAATTGAAAAACTTCTGTAAAGCAAAGGACACCGTCATCAAAACAAAGCGACTGCCTACAGATTGGGAAAGAATCATCACCAACCCTTTATCTGACAGAGGACTCATATCCAATATATATAAAGAACTAAACAAGCTGAAAAGCAATAAACCAAGTAATCCACTTAAAAAATGGGGAACAGAGCTAAAGAGAGAATTCTCTGTAGAGGAATATCGAGTGGCAGAGAAGCACTTAAAGAAATACTCAACCTCATTAGCCATTAGGGAAATGCAAATCAAAACAACCCTGAGATTTCACCTTACACCCATCAGTATGGCCAAGATGAAAAACTCAAGGGACAACACATGCTGGAGAGGTTGTGGAGAAAGGGGAACCCTTCTCCACTGCTGGTGGGAATGTAAACTGGTAAAACCACTCTGGAAATCAATCTGGCGCTTTCTCAGACAACTAGGAATAGCGCTTCCTCAAGATCCAGCCATACCACTCCTAGGCATATACCCAAAAGGGGCGCAAGTACACAAAAAGGACATTTGCTCAACCATGTTTGTAGCAGCTTCATTTGTAATAGCCAGAAGCTGGAAACAACCCAGATGCCTTCCAACTGAAGAATGGATGCAGAAACTGTGGTACATCTATACAATGGAGTATTACTCAGCAATGAAAAATAAGGAAATCATGAAATTTGCAGGTAAATGGTGGGACCTGGAAAGGATCATCCTGAGTGAGTTGTCCCAGAAGCAAAAAGACACGCATGGTATATACTCACTCATATAAACATACAATATAGAATAAACCCACTAAAATCTGTACATCTAAACAAACTAAGCAAAAGAGAGGACCCTAACTAAAATGTTCAATCCCCATCCTGAAAGGCAAAGAGGATGGACATCAGAAGAAAAAGAAAATAGGAAACAACCTCGGAACCTGCTACAGAGGTCCTCTGAAAGCCAGAAGAAAACAGGAAACAACCTTGAAACCTGCCACAGAGGGCCTCTGAAACCTTCTGAAGTATAGACTGTCAAAGCAGATGCTGAGCCTGATGGCCAACAGATGGGCAGAATGAATGTAATTTTATGTAAGAAAGTGGGAAATAGTAAGAGCTGGAGGGGACAGGAACTCCACAAGCAGAGAAAGAGAACAAGATAATTTGAACACAGGGAACTTCCCAGAGACTCATACTCCAAGCAAGGACTATTCGTGGAGATGACCTGGAACCCCTGCACAGGTGTAGCCCATGGCAGTTCAGTGTCCAAGTGGGTTACATAGTAATGGGAAGAGGGACTGCCTCTGACATAATCTGATTGGCCTGCTCTTTGATCACCTCCCCCTGAGGGGAGAGCAGCCTTACCAGGCCACAGTAGATGACAATGCAGCCAATTTTGATGAGAACTGATAGACTAAGATCAGAAAGGAGAGGAGAACCCCCCCTATCAGTGGATTGGGGAGTGGCATGCATGCAGAAAGGGGAGGGAGGGTGGGATCAGGAAGGGAGGAGGGAGGGGCTTATGGGGGGATACAAAATGAATAAAGTGTAATTAATAAAAAATAAAGAAAATAAACATCCCAGTTGCACACTCCAAATATACAATGACACAGCATAAAAATCCCCATTTCTAAGGAAAGCAATAATTAAACAACAAGAGGCAAAGAATGCAGTTATTTGTGGTTACAATGACAGATGTTTATAGATCATTGTTAGAGATTATGCTTGTTTAATAAAATTAGTGACATAAAAACACATATGTGCATGCTATAGGAATTAATGAAAAAAACAAGCCATGAATTTTCAAGTAGCAGGAAGTTTTATTAGGAAGATATGGAAGGAATGATGGGAAGAAAGAAATATAATCTCACAAATAAAATAAAATTAAAAAAAAAAAACAGCAACAGGAAATTTTGCGAACAAAACAAGAGGGGAACCAAGCAAATGAAACATCAAACTCTATAGTTCGATGTCTAGTATGAAGGACACAGAGTGTATGGTATATACTCCAAAGGCCCTGAGAAGCTCCATAATTCTGTTGTGTTGGGCTGGCTCTGCTCCTTGCATCCTTCCTGGGCACATCCCTGCTCTTCCCGACAGCTCCAAATGCAAGGTGCCACCATTGCACCTTTAGCTTTACTTACATAGTCTCCACCAAGACGGCAATTATTCTTTGAACTTTTAAACTACTTAGATTTTAATGCAGAAGTTATAATGATTTACAATGTCTGTCATCCCACCCACCCCCTAATCTCTACTCTTTTTCCAGTGATATTTGCTAACTACCTTCTCATGGAGGCCAGATGGTGAGTCAGAGCAGCACATTTTATCACAAAGATCTTCAGGTTTTTATTCATTGACTATTTTCCAGACTGTTTTGTCTTCCAGCAAGGCTAGCCAGAGACTAACAGCTAATTTGGGATAATGGCATTGTATATTAATATTTTACCTCTAAAGACTTGAGTATCATGAGACTGAATGACTTTTCCTGATAGTGTCTGAGAAAAATCTGATTTTTTTTCCTAATTAAGTAACCAATGTTTCTTTTAATGTGTGTGTTTACCTAAAAGATCAGTTTTTATTTATATATTTTTAGGTCCAGTGTGTTTAGTAGGAAAAGTGTGAGTGTTCATCATCACATGTAAACCAATCTGTTCTTTGGTTACAATGTGACCTACAGTGTTTCCAGAAGCCTTCTAAATTTATGTTGTTGGAAATAATTTTCACTCAGAAGATTGATTTTCTTCCAACAAGGTAGTTATGTACACGTGGTATCTCCTTTGACAGTGTTCTGTATCTTGTCTTTTTTGTATAAACCATCACATTAGCTGACATTAATCTTTTTAATTCTGGATTCTCACATAGGCATATAAATTCTGCCCTTATTTCTTTTGTAATAATTTCACTTCTTTTTTCCCTCCGGAATATGATCCTGTGAGCACGTTTTATGTTACCTTGCCTCGCCATTGGTATTCAGAGATAGTACATCTTTCCTGTGACATTTGTTAAGTCATTCAAATTCACGGAAGCAGGATACTCCTTTTATTGTTCCTTTATTTTTTCCAATTCCTTCTTGTTTTGTTTGTATGACTCTTTGCATCCAAATGTATTGAACTTCAACAGCGTAATTTGATTCAACAATAGTCATTGGAAGGGAGAGTGGAGGAGGGTTCCAGATAGGAGGATTCTCTTCAGCACCCAGAGCTGCCATCTAGGACACACTGTAATTTCTGGATGAATGCTTCTTCTCTTCATTGTGACCAGAGGGACTGGAAGCTCCAGGGATCCTCAAGATTCAGAATCTCTTCTTCAAATAGGATTCCGATGCGGGACAAGAGAGAATGCAACACTAGCCCTCAACTCAAATGTTGGCTGCTACTGACATAGGATTCTGGCTTTGCCCTCTCAAAATGTACGACAGCTCTAAATGTAGGTAGCAGTACCACCTCCTGAGGCCCTTCCTTCCTATATTCTGATGATCGTCTAAAAACCTTTTCATCTTTACTACTCGAATATTTTTAATCTGAATGACAAATACTTTCCCTTTCTCCATAGGAGTTTCCTTTTAGTTTCCTGTTCCCCATTTTTGTTTTGAGTTGTATTTGAAGAGGAGGAGAGGTTAGGCTGATTTTATATGCCATTTAAGAATTAAAGTAAAATGTATATCAAGGAAATTATACCAAATGTATTTCCCTAGAAATGGGAAAAAGGTGTTCCTCTTTTGTTAAGATTAGATTTCTATACACTGCAAAAGAAAATGCACAGGAAATGTCATTGGAATAGATAACATGTTGGTTGTTTTATTTTAACTAACACAAATGCCGATATTAAGTATTTGTGAGCACACAATTTTTGTACTTAATTGTATTTTGTTGGTAGGTACTTAAAAAAATAGAGGGTTGTTTTGTTAAATTAACTTTTTCAACAAATTCATTTGCAAACAAACAAACAAACAAAAAACAGTTGATACTCAAAGGTTAGTAATGATCATATGCTAGCCTACACTGAAATGGGAGCAAATCCGCTCTGCATGTTCCTGCAGAGGGGAGGACTTTAATTGTATTCAACCAGAACCGATATTTATAATGTGAAAATGGTTTATGCCAGAGTAGCTGAAGGTTGTAAGAATTAACACTGAACAGTCTGCTCTGTCACTGGGAATGTTTGTTGCTTTTGTTGTCATTGTTCTGTCCTCATTTCTGTACACTTCATAAGCTCGTGACAGATAAAAGTAGGAAAATACCAAGGTAAATAATGTGTGGTTTTGTCTCTTCTGTTTGTGAATGGGCATGAAAATGGACCAACCACTCTTTCATTCTGTTATGATAAACTGAGTGCTGTGAATGGAATCTGAGAGAAATTATAAAAGATATAAGAGAATAAAAGTATATTTTCAATTAGAATCAGTGATGGAGCATGTTTGAGGGTACTACCTATTTCTTAATGAGTTGTGTATGTGTTTGTACAACACCTAGTGATTTTACAAAATCTAAAATCTAAATCTAAATTTACAAAATTTAAATGTTACTGTTTATCAACAGCAGAGAGAAACATGCTGGAACACTGAAGGCTGTCACATTGAGCATGAAATTTCAACAAGAATATCAAAGTTCAAAGGGCATCTCACAGAATGTGATATGGTTTTTCCAAGGCTCATCTTTCACCTTCTTTGACCTGATAGAGTCACAGTGGGTTATAGTGAGAAGAGACTTAAATAAAAATATGTCCAAAAGAAATGTTGACTGGGGACAGTCCATCTCAGAGGATTAGTAACAGGAAACATGGCAACTTTAACCTCAAGGTCAAGAGCACCAACCTGCATTTGGTCATTGGTGGCTAAGAGGTTACCAGAGTTTAAATGCAAACAATTTACAAGGCCACATAAAGAAAGCTTCACACACTCTTTGAAAGTTAGTGTCACAATTTCTAATTTGAAAATGAGGAATGTGTGTGTATCAACACACTCATATTGCCTATACATATGTACACACATTCACACAAATATTTATATAGATATTGGAAAACAAGTAAAAAGAGTTCTCATATGTACAGGAAGAATAATTTTGAGTATTTATTACAGGTCATTTAATGTCTTTTCAATACTTGTTTTCTGGATATTGTTTATGTTATAAAAATAAAATCTCAGGCTGATTTTTTATAGCAACTAAAAATAACCCTCAGTATTATCTTAATCATTTTCTTTCTTTAGATTTATCCTTTAAATGGTCTAGATAGAAGCTCTTCTGCTAAGCATATAAAAGTAACGTTGCTGATTCAATAGCTTACCTTTCGAACATCTTTATACTGAGGAGGAGTACTTAGTTTTCAATTTAGGTAGCAAAGATAAATTCATATGACTTTCACTGTCTCCAGGAGACTCTACAAATACTTTTCCCACTCAATATTATTTTATATTTTTTAAATATTTGACATAGTTTGTCTAGATAAAAATAAACTTTTAGGGACAGTAAGATGTCTCGTGAGGTAAAGGCTCTTGCTGCTAAGTATGAAAAACTGTTCGGTTCCCAGGATCCACATAGTGGAAGGATAGAGCCAACCCCTGCAAATTATCCTCTGATGTCAATTTGTGGGCATGCAGCGCCCACACACACACACACACACACACACACACACACACACACACACACACGACTTTTCTTTGGAATGACTCAATGTTCCTTTTTATATTACAGAACAACAAGGCTTATAATGCCAAAGTCAATAAGGATCTATGCCACTTACCTATTCAAAACTCTCTTCTGGCTCCTCAGAGATAACCTTCAACATATACTTCTTACTCACCAGATATGCAATGAAATTCTGTATGTCAGACACCATATAAGTTAGCCATAAACCTTGCCCATACAGAGTATGTGTTGTTATGAGGTGAAGACAACAAATTTACAAATAACGTGAATATAACATTTTAGTTTTCAGTTGGATGGATCATGGCACATTCTAGAAAAGCTATAAAGTCTTCAGGAAGGGAGTATAATATACTGTGAGGGGAAATCTCAGCTTATACAAAGAAATAGTCACTGAAGGTTTGGTTGCTTGAGGGAAGTGAGAACAGTTATCATGAGAATCTTTCGGGTATGAGGTTTCTGAGCCACAAGTTCAACAGCCTTAGAGCAGATATTTGCCTGGTCGTTCAGGAACTGAAAATTATTCACATAGATTTCTTCATAAAAATGTATAAAATATTAACACTATTAATATTGTGCATGTTCTGCTGAGTGCCACCAATAAAACTCACCGTTGACTCCATGTTGCACTGAAGAGAACAGAGTCAATGGTTCGTTTTTTTCCCTTGCCTGTCCTTGTCAACATGATTACATGAGAATATTTGGTTGATTAACAGTTTTTATACTATTTTGAGCATACAAAAAAATAATCATAAGCATCTAGCTTCCTTATTTGCCATGAGTTAATTTTTATAAAATTCATAAGGACCATAATCTTTTCTGAATGGCTTAAAATATAACCATAGTTAATATTTTTGAGCACCTAATTAATTCTGCATATTACTCACTAATACTGCGTTACTGTGTTACAATTCATCTACATTGTTTTTTTGTTGCTGGACTCTTGTCTTTCGGCTGGTTTTCATTGAGCAAATAGTCTTTTGGACCATTAAAAATTCCCTTTACTACACTTACGTTGAATATCTAGTTACCTCGGTCCTCTCTCTACTGTTCAATATTGATGTTTTCAGGGCCTATTGAAATTAGAGTTTTCACAATCCTTAATGTTTATTTATTTAATTTATTATTGTGCCTTTCTGCACTCAGCACATGCATATACATGCGATGGTGTGTGTGTGTGTGTGTGTGTGTGTGTGTGTGTGTGTGTGAGTGTGTGTGTGTGTGAAGGATGTGAAGGGTGGTCAGAAGACAATTTCTGGGAGTTGACTCTTTTCCTCCTTGGTAGGATGCAGAGATAAAACTCAGGACAGGTGCCATGTCAGTACCCTGGATCCTGAGCTTCTTTATTGAGCTCTTAATGTTTACCTGTTTGTCCAGTCAGTCCTTGTTATATGTATTATTTGCTCTTGAGTTGAATTTTATGTTTTCTGAAATAAAATTTTCTAGAGGAAACATGTAATTAAAAATAATCTACCAAGTGCATGGAACAAGAAGTCTTGAAGTACTGTAACCAAATGTCTGGTTAATCTAGCAACTTAACAACACTATCAGACTTCTAACCATTTGAACATTTTGGAAGGTCTCATCATGTTCCCGTCTAAACCAAAATGTATGAGAAATACCTGGTGTGTATAAAAGGAGAGACAGTTTTCTTCTGTGAGAGTATATGAGCATGAGAGATGAGAGAACATTTTTTTAAGTTTCATAGGAAGAATCATCTAATTCTCAGCTGTGATATGGAGGGGTCAGTATGTGTTAAAACTTTCCTTTTTGGTGTAGAAAGTTAATGGTCACACATTTCGATATATAAACATTTGACCTTTGACCTGGTCTCTGTTTATTTTCTTCAGTACATCAACTAGCTCCTCACACATCTAGTGTGCCTCAACCCAAATTCTTCAAAAGTAGTATTTTTACCATAACACACCTAATTATCCAGCTGTGGGCATGGAATGAGTGGATGCCACAGTTCTGTGAACATGAACTGTGTTGTCATTTTTATTTCTTGTTGATACATTCTCAGGAGTACAATTCCTAGGTTATATGTTTCTTCAATCTTCAAATACTTGTCCAACTATTGTGAGACTGGCTATGCTGTTTTTACTGTACTACCGTGTTCACTAGCTTTAGATTTTTCTAATCCTCCCAACATTTGGTCTTCCTGTCTTTGTACATGTTGGTTGTTCTAAGGTGGATTTGTAGCTTACCACAAGTTTAATTTTCATACTAATAATATATTTTGCTTCGACACTCTCAGATAAAATATTGAAGTAATATCACCATTTAGATAAGTATGGTGTGTGTGTGTGTGTTTCCATGCATGTGCGAGTGCATGCACATATATCATAGGAACCATCCACCTTCCTTTATGTTTGAGTGTCTCTTACTGACATTGAGTTCACCAGGTAGGGTATACTGACTAGCTGGTGAGCCCCACAGATCCATCTGATCAACCTCCACTTTGTTGGGATTACAAGAGTGCACCACCATGCCCGGATTTTGAGATGTGTTCTGGTAATTTAACTCAAGTTTATTTTATTATTTTTATTTATAATTTATTCACTTTGTATCCCAGTTGTAGTCCCATCTCTCCTCTCCTCCCAGTCCCACACTCCCTTTCTTTTCCTTCCCTATCCCTCTTCCCCTTGTCCTCTGATAGGGAAAGTCCTCCTCCCCTACTGCCTGACCCTAGCCTATCAGGTCCCATCAGGACTTCCTGGATCCTCTCTCTCTGTGGGCTGGCTGGGTTGCTCCACTAGAGAGAAGTCACCAAGGAGCAGGCAACCAAGTTTAGAGACAGCTCCTGCCCACCTTACTAGGGAATCCACATGGAGGCTGAACTTCTTATTTTTAAGGCAATCATATTTCCTTAATATTTTTAAAGCCCCAAGGTCTTTTGTCTTTTTTTTTTTTTTTTTTGAAGAGAATCTCAAGGCCTTTATCCATATGGGTGTAGGTCAATTATCTCTCAAATGTTCAGACTGAACAATTTCTGCTGTGCTGTATTCCAGGTTATGTGTTCTTTTCTCAGAGTATTCTTTTATACTGCCAAGCATATCATCAAATGCTTTAATATTTTATTTTACATTCAAAAATTAATATGTTTTATTTTATATCTTTACTTCTGGAGACTGTCCATCTTTTTGTTATTTGTTTGTTCTAACTATGTCTGAAGTTGCTTAGTGAACCGTTTCTCCAACGTCTGCTTCATAATCCTGCTATTTCCTGGTATTTCTGGTTTATTCTCTTGGTCTGGGTGTCTTGCTGTTGTGTTTCACCAAAACAAAAAAAAACAATAACAACAACAACAACGAAATAAAACAAAGCAAGCGAATAAACAAACAAAAAAGAAAAAACAACATTAGAACGGTTATGAATAAAACATTCTGCATCCTCATATTCCACTCTTCTCTCACTCCTTCAGTTACTTGGGACACATTCCTTAGAACTTTTAACAACATGTGTCTGTTGAAGGTTCTGGGTTTCAGACTTACTTACTGCTCCATCGAAGGTAAATATAAAGTAAAGAGCCGATTTCCATTTCATTCTTCAAGTCCTGTCCTCTCCGGCTAGTCTACTGTTCCTGTTTTATTTAGTCTTTTTATGTTGCATTAATACATTTGCCAAATAGTTTTAGCAGAATAAGATCAAACTCCTAACAAATGGGTAATTCTCTTCTGGCCCAAATAAGTCCTAACATTAATTTTCAAATTTGTTAAAACAGTACTCTTCTTACTCATCAGCATGTAATGCTGGGGTGTGTCAACTGTGTATTCATTCATTCATTCATTCATTGGTTCTTATCCTTCTACCCATTCACCCATTTATTCTTCTTTCTTGCCCTTCTTTAGTCACACTTGGTGTGTTTTGAGTAGGTGTGAGGAACTCTTTAGAAAATCTAGGTCATGTGATAGAAAACATGACTAACTAGAACAATTTATATTTGTACAAATCGATATTTCCTTGTGGGAGGTTTCATGAAGAAAATGAATTGTGTTTCATATAGGAGAACAGAGGAAAAATCATTGCTGTGTTTTTCTATATGCAAAATATCTGCTCATACTGAGCCATTAGTATCATCCCAAAAGGCAAAGTTATTTATAAATATAAATATATAGTATAAATGATTGATAATAAAAATAAGTCTTCCGCCCCCTGGTTTCAATGTTAGTGTTATCTGGATCCATATAAGTTATCTCTTAGCATCAGGACATCCAACTATGTCACACAACTCTACCCCTTGCTTTAAGCCCCAGGAGCATATTTTGTCTGTCTCTGATAGCTCTGAAACAGATGGGCACCATTGCAAAGCACAGTGAGGACTACAATCCACAGGCATTATTCACAAGATAACCTGTTTACAGTTGAACCTGGCTAATATTTCATTTTCTTTACTAGCAGATTTTCTATTGTAGGTTTGGCATTTCCTAAAGGATGAAACACAAAAGAAAATCACCCTGCTACTGTACCCTAGTTTCAGCTGCCACAAGCCACAGGTGATTACAAACTCTCAGATCAAGCGTACAAAGTATGGAATGTCATAAATTGCACATGTGAATTTTCCAGGGGCCTTTGGCTATGTCTGCAGCAGAGCTAAAAATAAAATTCCTGACTCTTCCTGCACAACTGCCGTGTTGGAATCAAAGTCACAATTGCAGTCCTTTCTCTGTCCTGAGCACTGTCTCCCTTTGCTAATTTTTTTCTCAGCTGTCTTCCCTAATCATCTCGGCAAGCTCACTAACAATTTCAATTTTTCCCTCAGACATTAAGAACAGGTGGCACAAGAGATATAGGGTATCTCCTTATGACATATAAATGTATGTCTTCTTAATTTAGTATGAATCTTACTATTGTACTTCTGACATGCACATGCATGCACATACACATTTTTTCTATTTCTGTCTGCCTTACATGAAAAAACTAACTTTGTATAATGTTATGAGTAGATTTATGCTCTTGTGGTAAATTCTAAAATGTTCTGGGAGACAGCGTGCTTTATGATTATTTAAAGAGAATAATGTTGCCAAAGAAAACTTATCCTTTAGTATTATTAAAACCTGGAATGGTGTGTTGATTGCAAATTTACAGCTTGCTTAATTTTGACAAATGGAAACACCTATGTGGTTTACATCACTCAGGAAGGTAAGTTATTTCATCTTGAAAAAAATTTCATACGCCTTCCCAGTCTTTCTTCGTGAGCAGTGATGTATTCATGAGACTGCATTTTCTTTAATAATTCATGATTTTTTTTTCATTTAACTGGGGTTATACATACACACTGTTCTGCAACTGTTTTTGAGACTTTTGTAATATGAAATATTACAGCATTGTGTATTTCGGCTTATTAGTACTTCTCTCGATAAATGCAGTGTTTCTATTCTTCATCTAACATGACTAAATATGCTATAAGTACTCATGGAGAAGCCATCTGTAGGACTGGCTTTTCTGAAATTTGTAAGAATCTTTAGAAATGGAGTTCATGTGTCAGAGTATATAACCTTTACAAAAGTGGAATTAGGTTATTCAAATTGATTGTATATGAACATTTCTGATCATAGATCAAACACATGGTCACAGCAAGGGTTCACAGAAGGAAAATGCATTGATATGGGTGTTAGTGAACATAATAACAAGAAGTGAGAAAAATAAAAGTCTGACGGTTAATCTCAGTTGTCAACCTGATGAGCTCTAGAATCTAGAAACTAGAATCTAGAGGGGCTCCTGGATGTGCTTGTGAGGGGTGTCTTGGTTAGGTTAAGTGAGGTGGAAAGACTCATTCACCATGGGTGCAACTGTTATTCCCTGGGCTGGGATGCTTGCTAGAGTGCACAAAGTGAGCTTCACACAAGGATACATCACTTCGATTGTAGATACACTGTGACCTGCTCTGCCAAGATTCTACTCCCTGCATTTTCCTGGAATGGTGGAATGTACCCTTGAACTATGAGAAGAAATAAACTCTCTCTCTTAAGTAGTTTTTTTAAAGGGTGCTTTATTAAAATAGGAAAGAAATTCAGACAAGGCTACTCTGAAAACTTTAAAGGAGAGTAGCTGCATATCTTGGTGTTTGGTTTTTTTTTTTCCTCCCTCTGTTTGTGATTTAAAGTTTTCCTAAGGAGTATTTAATCTCTTGTGACTAAGAGACATTTCTCCACATTTCTAAAGATAATTAAGACAGTTTGTTGCACAATATCCTTTAATTAAATTGCAAACTAATGCAGAATTTCCAGTCGAGGTTGTTCTTATATAGTAGAACTGGTAATTATCTTAGACTTGCATAATTTATTTTCATATCAAAATAACAAGTATTGAAAGACAATAAGAGAATGAATAGTGAAATTAAGGAAATTTTCTTACCACTTCTTGTAAATTCAAATCTGATGGTATTCTTAAAGCATTTTGTAAACATTATTGAATCCTGGACCATTTGTAGTACAGCTTTGTTAACAATATTTCAGATAGTCTGTTAATTTTTTAAAAATGTGATCTGGAAGGTCATTTATGTACAGTGAATACTTGTGTTTTGAATGAGATAATGTGTTTTCCAGTGAAATAAGCTATGAGTATTTTCCAGAAGGGATAATCATCACATTATTTTAGAGAACAGACAGAATGAGAATATAATAACTATTGACCAGTGCCTCAATAATGTATACTTTGCTTGACTCCAAGAATCTTCTAAACATTTTTCTGATAGGTTTTTAATCCATAGGTTCCTCTAATAGTGATGTGGACAAGCAGCTTAACACACACAGACAGTTCTTTCCACTGATGCCCACTTTCCTATGAACCCCATTTATCTTTATCAGTGAAAGGATTTGTTTCACAAGATGTGACAAAAGTCAACAACACATACTTTTATAGTATAGTTTTATCGTTTCATTCTTACTCATTTCTTTCTCAAGATAAAAGAGAAGAGCGTAAATGGCTACAGAGGTTTGCCTCCTACCCAATGTATGTCTCCCAAAGTATGGGAAGCTGTTTGGTTTCTGTTTATCTGAAAAGCACAGGTGGCAGCAGGGAGACAACGCAGAAGTGTGTGCATCAAAGACCACAGTACAGTACCTGTCCCCCAAACCTCTTCTCATTATAACAGATCATAACCCCCAGTTTCTTCTTATCATGAAGTTCATCACAGCCTCTTCTTCAGTCCTGATACCAGGATTTTCACTCTAAAGAATTTCTCCTTGGAGAGAAGTGATTTTTTTTTCCCCAGGAAATGTTATTTTGATCTTTTATCCCCACCAAAAATTGGTAGTACTCTAAATAGACTCTCTTTCCTTTTTAACTAACTCTTGTTCTAAAGAAAAGTGATGTGGGCGTCACAGAGTAAGTAGGAGGCTGTCTGACTGATGTCTGCAGAGAATTCCCCCCACACTTTCCTTTTCCACAAAAATCTGAACTTTTCTGTCTGGAAACGAACTAATCCCAATTTTACTATCATCTCAAGTCTCTTATGACCTTGCAGACATTCCGATTGTCATGAAGGGGGTGACGAGATGATAAAAAGAAAGAGTGAGAGCAGAAGGTAAAGATTTCACTTATGCAGTGTGACTGGGGTCACACTGCTCAAAGAGAGATAATCAGTATAGCCATCAAGACAGGGCTCCTTCAAGGTGTTAAAAAATTATCAAATTTGTACATACGAAATATGCGTACTTCTTTGTACATCAATCATACAATAAAGCTGTTTTAAAGAGACAAAAGAAATGTAGGCTATCTAGACAGGCACAACTTAATCGCATAAAATATTTAAGGGTAGAGCATTTCCTCTAGCCTGTTAGAAGAGAAAGTGAAAAGAAAAAAAAAAAAGGCTCTGGCTGATTTGATAGAAAGCAAATGCCCACACAGCAAATAGCCTTTGAAGGACACAGAGAAAAGAACTGTGGGAAGCCTCCAAGGACCAAAGGTGACCCGAGCTAGCTGTGAGCAGAAAAAGGGCCCTCAACCCTAAAATGGAGAGGAAATGGGCCCTGCCAACAACTGGTGAGCTTAGAAGGGGACCCTGAGCCCCAGATGGCAAAGCCACATGATTCCTTGATTTCAGCTACATGACACCTGAGTAAAGATTTCTACCCTGAAGATATGGGGAAATAAATCCATTATTTAAAGTTGGCAAAAGAAAAGTCAGTATAGGCAGACAATAGAAATCCTGTGGATTGTTGACCAAAGTAGCCATTTAAAATAGAAAATAATAAAAAAAAAAAAGAAAGAAAATGCAGTTCATTTTCAAAAACAAATGAGTATTTGTTACTATACAAACTTTTGTTTCAGCACAAGTATATTACATAATTGAAATTACAATTGTCTTTGTATATGAGTTATACTGTAATGCTTCTGTGTTTTCCCATTTGAGATCTCTCAAGACAGTTATGTAGTGATTTGATTTCTAAATCACTTAAAAATAGGTTTCCCTTCCCCAATATTTTTGGTTATTTTTGAGTCTTACCTATTCTATAGCAGTCACCTCAGATTCACTTAGCAAATCTTATAGTTAATTTTATCTTTTCTGCACTTGTCACTACTGTTACTTTGACACTTTTTTAAGATAACTAATTAAATTATGTATTACAGTAACAAAATTATCATAAATAAGTTTGTATCCAAGTAAAGACTTAGGGAAAGCTGTTGTGTAGCTAACTTAGCAAAATTTCAGTGATCCTGGCCTATAGGATGTATAGTTCAATGTGCAATGGATTTCAGTGGCATGGTATACTGAAGGGATTGTTGGCTGTCACTCACTCTGACAAGTAAGTGACACAGAGGTAGATTATGAGACTGTCTATCAAATATAACCACCCATATGATTATGTTTGAATACTATATTTATATATATAAGGCTTCATCAAAATTAGAGCATGATAATATTAACTTCCAAAAGCCATTATTTGACTTGCAAAGTATGAGCGATCATAATCAGAAAAATTATAATTTTCCTGTTTTCACAGAGACACATTTGCTGGTTATGTGAACAACTAATAGTCAATGTGTTAAGCCTTTTCATTTTAGAATTGAAATGCAATTTCTGTATCTACTATGAAAAATCCATACCATTATGCCCGCTTTGCCCCCAATTTTTGAATGATTATTAATGTTATTTCTTATTTAAAAAAAAACAGAAAAATATTCTAAATAAAGAAAATTGAACTTGCCCTCTCCCTGCTAAGATACACCATTCCTAAGTCCCCTGCTTTATTCAGTTACCTTTTCCCTTACATGTGTTCTCCTGACTTTTAATCATGATCTGAAATGACATTAATGACAGGTGGTGGTGTGAGGAAAAGTATATGTGACCCGAGACTTCAGCATCTCTCTTTCACTCTTGCGTGAGCTCTGTTCCCAGTGCCTTGCATGTAGGCTCCATCACCATGCAGATGTGGAGAAAATCCACCCATGTGAAACAGAGCCGAGCCAGCCCAGGCAGAACCTGCTGCCTGCTGCCACTGATCTGAGAGCTGACAGACCACTGCTTTCTTCTAAAGAGTAGTAGTGGGTTAGGCTGCTTTCAGCAAAAGTGAGCAAAGCTGGAGTCATTCCTTAGAAAAAGACATTCGGATAGGAAACAAAAACAACCGAGGGAGACCATTATAGAACTGCGACAATCTGCACTTTTCAGGAAGGTAGAAAGATGATGCACCTGAAAAGAAGTGCGATTAAAAGATGTAGTTGAAACGTATCCATCCCTGGACTCTTTTGTGCCTCTTGGCATGTGGTCATCTAGTTAACCCATCAATATTCCCAATTGACACCTCGGTGCCTGGCTCACACCTGCTTACTGGGGGAAGTTCATAATTTATGTGTGTGTAACCTCTGGGGCATGCTGCAGACAGGAAGCATAAGCCCACCCCTGCCTCTGAGACACATGTACACCACCACAAAACCTTTTATCTGTGAGCTTCAAACATTTGTCTTGGCACCTGTTAGACCAGCTGTAATGTCTTACTAATAAAAGGAGAAGAAAATCGAATCCAAATTCAGCTGTTTTGCTATTTAAACGTCGCTACATTATCTATCCACCTTAAATATACGAAAATGCGTTTGGGGGCATTATCCTCATTCTGTTTTTTTTTTTTTTTAGGAAAAGAGTAGGAGACAAAGCAAAGGGGTCCAAAGCACTCAAATTCTAGATAGGAGATTGGAATCTCTTAGGAGTGAAAATGCAGTGTGTGTGGGATTCAAAGGCACAGAATTAGAGAGGTGTTTGTTTTACAAAGTACAGTCAAGAAAGGCCGTACCCGACAGAATGCCAGATGATGAACAGACAAGCGAAGACAGTAAATGAACAAAGAGCAGCTCTGATCAGTCAGAGAAAATCAAGACAAGAATCAGCACAGGTTAGGAGCATGTAGAATGAGGGCAAAGATCACTAGTGAGGCCAGCTTGGAGAAAGGAACACTGAGGAGAAGTGTGTCATGACACTAGGGGGAAAACAAGAAATTCGCAATCTTGTAAGAATTTAGGTTTTAAAATTTTATGTTAGTACTTGTTTTTCCCTGCATGACATTAGAAGCCGTTGACAGGTTTTGGTAAGGTAACAAGAGCTGATATAAACTTCCACAGATCACTCTAACTGCATGCTGGGCACTTCGGAATTGTGCTAGCATGACTAGTATATAAACAGCAGGAGTCTTTTGCATCATTGAAACAAATAAGCATTTGTGTTTTGTCTACAGTGCTTGGGAAAAATGAGTGAACATGGATAACTTTTCATCTACCTTAACAAAGATATCCATGTTGACTTCTGTCCAGGGTGAAAGTCAAAGATGCACTAGACATGAACATGAGGAAGAGCGTTTATACTCAAAGACACACTTTCTATTAATGCCACACGAGTCCCTCATGTCAATGTCACCAAACTAGCAAGCTCAAGTTTCTGTGTCTTCTGATTTGACTTGCCTTCTTCTAGCATACACTTGTGGGGGGAAAACAGGTAATGATGGAAAATGAGTTTTATAGCCAGCCTCCCTTTTTGGTTCACTCAAATGGAGCAATTACTTCTTACTTCAGTACCCCGTTTCTCAAAAGTAAGTGCAAACACTCTCTTTAGTTATGGTATGAAAATGCTGAAATGTTTCTTAATCTTTAGCATACACCATTTTGAAAACATGAACTACTGAAACAGAATCAGTCATTGTGTAAATTCCTATAAATGATTAGAAAAACAAATAAAATTTTAAAAATCAGAAGAAAAAGAAAATAGGAAACAACCTCGGAACCTGCTATAGAGGGCCTCTGAAAGCCAGAAGAAAACAGGAAACAACCTTGAAACCTGCCACAGAGGGCCTCTGAAAGCCTCTGCAGTATAGACTGTCAAAGCAGATGCTGAGCCTGATGGCCAACTGATGGGCAGAGTGAATGGAATTTTATGTAAGAAGTGGGAAATAGTAAGAGCTGGAGGGGACGGGAACTCCACAAGCAGAGCAACAGAACAAGATAATTTGAACACAGGGAACTTCCAAGAAAATCATACTCCAACCAAGGACTATTCATGGAGATAACCTAGAACTCCTGCACAGATGTAGCCCATGGCAGTTCAGTGTCCAAGTGGTTTACATAGTAATGGGAAGAGGGACTGCCTCTGACATAATCTGATTGGCCTGTTCATTGATCACTTCCCCCTGAGGAGGGAGCAGCCTTACCAGGCCACGGTAGAGGACAATGCAGCCACATTTGAGGAGAACTGATAGACTAAGATCAGAAAGGAGAGGAGAACCTCCCCTATCAGTGGACTTGGGGAGTGGCATGCATGCAGAAAGGGGAGGGAGGGTGGGATCGGAAGGGGAGGAGGGAGGGGCTTATGGGGGGATACAAAATGAATAAAGTGTAATTAATAAAAAATTGAAAAAAATACTCAGTTGGAATTATTGTAATAGAATTTTAATATAATGAGTACGTTAGTCCATGTAAACCATTTAGCAACATAATTACAACAAGCCATATTTTTGTGAATATTAGTGAACACCTTCCTGATTTATGAATATTTCAGACATTTAGCATAGAATGAACTTTGACAATATGCAGTTATTAGAAAGAGTATTGACAAAGCTTCCAGCTCTGACCTGTTAGGTGGACTAAAGCAAGAAATTTAAACCCACTGTCTCAGCACATGTGTGGTAACTTACACACACTCACGCATGTATTTAATCATAAAACTGAAGAATGCAAAGGCTTCGGTTTTTGCTTTAGTTCTAACTTCTTTACCAAGTCTCTGCTTAGGTGCTAGGAGATCTGATATAAGACCAACCTAAAGTGAAAATGAATGAGTTTTCAGTACATTATCTATGGGAAGTGTCTAAAGTTCAGAAAGTAAATTAGAATGTAATGTCATAGTAGGTCAATAATTTACAGTCTGAATTTACCAAACATATTTTTATATTCCCACTAGAGCTGGGCTGCATGTCACTACCAAACATTGCTATTGGTAATTTATCTATCTATCTATTTATTTATCTATTTATTTATTTGCTGTATAACATTTATTTGTGATTCCCTGACTTTTTCTCTTTTTTTAAATTTAAGTAATTTTATTTTTTAAATTAAATTTTTATTTTTTTTATATTAATCACAATTTATTTACTTTGTATCCCAGCTGTAGCTCCCCCCTAATTCCTTCCCAATCTCTCCCTCCATCCCTCATCTCCTCCTTGCTCCTCTCTAAGTCCACTGATAGGGGAGATCCTCCTCTATTTCCATCTGACTCTGGTATATCAGGCCTCATCAAGACTGGCTGTCATGTCCTCCTCTGTGGCCTGGTAAGGCTGCTCTCCCTTTAGGGGTTGGTAATCAAAGAGCCAGCCACTGAGTTCATGTCAGAGATAGTCCCTGTTCCACTTGCTAGGGGACCCACTTGGATACTGAGCTGCTGGCTGGCTCTTTGACCTCCCTCCACATCTCCACACAAGGGAAGAGCAGCCTTGCTAGGCTGCAGAGGAGGACATTGCAGCCAGTCCTGATGAGACCTGATAAGCTAGGGTCAGATGGAAGTGCAGAATGCACTGACAAATATAATAGCCTTGTGTTGTTGTTGTTGTTGTGTTTTGCTTTTTTGTTTTTTCTTACTAGATATAAAAAAGTCAGAGAAAACAAGTAACAGGACAGGAGCCTACCACAGAGGGCTTCTGAAAGACTCTACCTAGCACTGTATCAAAGCAGATTCTAAGACTCATAACCAAACCTTCAGCACAGTGCAGGGAATCATATGAAAGAAGGGGGAGTTAATATGACGTGGATAGGAGTTCCATAAGGACCAAATAAATCTGAGCACAGGGTCTTTTCTGAGACTGATACTCCACCAAGGACCATGTGTGGATATAACTTAGAACCTCTGCTCAGATGTAGCCCATGGTAGCTCAGTAACCAACTGGTTTCCCATAGTAAGTGGAACAGGGATTATTTCTGACAGGAACTCAATGGCTGGCTCTTTGACATCCCCACCCCCCAAGGGAGGAGCAGTCCTGCTAGGCCACAGAGGAGGACATTGCAGCCAGTCCTGAAGATACCTGATAAAACAGAATCAGATGAAAGGGGAGGAGGTCCTCCCCAGTCAGTGGACTTGGAAAGGGGCAGGGAGGAGATGAGGGAGGGAGGAAGGGGTTGGGAGGGAATGAGGGAGCAGGATACAGCTGGGATACAGAGTTAGTAAAATGTAACTAATAAAAAAAAAGCAGATGAGAGATAGAGGCAAAGACAAGGGTGAATAAAAGCCACAATGACAATGAATTCACTATTGAAATACTTATTTTCTTGTTCCTTTTCATTGTTATTGAAACTGGGTTTCTAGCTGTGTAGTAGAGCCTGGCTGTCCTCTAATCCACACTCCTCCTGGCTCTGTCTCCTGAGAGTGGGTTATGTGCATGAGCACCACATTTGGGGAGAGAGACCTTTTAAAATTTTATTTTATCTATGTAGTTATTTTTTACAATTTATTCACTTTGTATCCCTGCTCCAGCCCCCTTCCTAGTCTCTTCCCAGTTACACCCTTCCTCCCTTTTCTCCCCCTATGTCCTTTCCCTAGTCCCCTGATAGAAGAGGACCTCCTCCCCTTCTCTCTGATCCTAGCTTACCAGGTCTCATCAAGGCTGGCTGCATCATCTTCCTTTTAAATATACTAAATAAACAGAAAAAAAAATACAGGAGGTAAGAGAAGGTGTCTGTCACATGATATTTGAGCTAAGAAAAAAGAATGAGATAAGATAAGGGACCAAGGGACAGCTAGCTGTTTGCCTCTTTGAGGCAAAGGAAAGGGAGGCCTCTAGGCGGACAAAGCAAAGGCATACACGTGAAAGCTTGGGCAATGTGAGAGTGGAGCATGTGAGGAGGGGAGGAGGAAACACGGAGAAGTGGGTGACAGAGACCAGGAAAATACGAGACCAAATGCTTTGTTAAGCATAAAGACAACTTCTGCCTCCTAAGTATTTCATTTTCTCCTGTTCTTTGAGGTGGACTGGAGTAGGTTCAGACCTCAGAGATACTAACTTTTAAAGAAAGTCCCTATGAAAGATTTCTTTTAAGAAGAGAGTCAAATTTAAATTTCTATGAAATTTAAAATAAGCTTGAAAAAGTCACATTTAGGAATGTGTAAAATACAGTAACTCGACTTCTTTTAAACTGTTATTGCAATTTCTAAAATGCTGTAAAGTAGCATTGAAATATTGCATTTACTTTTTCATTGAATTCTAGGAAGTCTTTAATTCCTTAACCCAGCTATCACTGAGCAGCAAGTTGTTCAGTTTCAATGTGCATGTAGGCTTTTTGCTATTTCCATTGTTGTTGAGGTCCAGCTTTAGTCCATGGTGGTCAGATAGAATACAGGGGATTATTTCAATCTTCTTGTATCTGTTGAGGCTTGCTTTGTGACCTATTCTGGACCTATATGGTCTATTCTGGAAAAAGTTCCATGAAGTGCTGAAAAGAAGGGAAAGGATTTTCACCAACCCTATATCTGACAGAGGGCTGATATCCAGAATATATAAAGAACTAAAGGAGTTAAAAAGCAGTAAATCAAGCAATCTGATTAAAAAAATAGGGTATAGAGCTATACCCCATATAGAATTCTCTGTAAAGGAATATAGAATGGCAAAGAAACATTTAAAGAGATGCTCAATGTCCTTAGTCAGCAGAGAGATGCAAATCAAAATGACACTGAGATTTCACCTTACACCCATGAGAATGGCCAAGATCAAACACTCAAGTGACAACACATGCTGGAGAGGTTGTGGAGAAAGGGGAACCCTTCTCCATTGCTAGTGGGAATGTAAACTTGTACAACCACTCTGGAAATCAATCTGGTGCTTTCTCAGACAACTAGGAATAGCGCTTCCTCAAGATCCAGCTATACCACTCCTAGGCATATATCCAAAACATACTCAAGTATACAACAAGGACATTTGCTCAACCATGTTTATAGCAGCTTATTCATAATAGCCAAAAGCTTGAAACAACCCAGATTTCCATCAGTGGAGGAATGGATACAGAAATTATGGTACTTTTACACAATGGAATACTACTCAACAATTAAAAACAGAAAATCATGAAATTTGCAGGAAAATGGTGAGATCTAGAAAAGATCATTCTGAGTTGGTATCTCAGAAGGAGAAAGACACACATGGTGTATACTCACTTATAAGTGGGTACTAGACCTATAAGATAGGATAAACATAATGAAATCTATACAGCTAAAGAAGATAAACAATAAAGAGGACAATAAAGATGATCAATAAGATGATCAATCCTTATTTAGAAAGACAAATGGGATGGACATTGGAAGTAGGAGAAAACAAGTAACAGGGCAGAAGGCTACCACAGAGGGCCTCTGAAAGACTCTACCTAGCAGTGTCAAAGCAGATGCAGAGACTCATAACCAAACCTTCAGCAGAGTGCAGAGAATCATATGAAAGAAGGGGGAGTTAATATGACCTGGAGATGTCAGGAGCTCCACAAAGAACAAATATATCAGGGGGTTGGGTTTTTTTTTTTTTTTTTTTTTTTTTTTTTTGAGACTGTTTCTCCAACCAAGGATTATGCATGGATATAACCTAGAACTCCTGCTCACATGTAGACCATGGTAGCTCAGTATCCAAGTGGACACCCTAGTAAGGGGAACAGGGACTATTTCTGACATGAACTCAGTGGCTGGCTCTTTGATACGCCCCCTCTGAGGGAGGAGCAGCCTTGCTAGGCCACAGAGGAGGACACTGCATCCAGTTCTGAGGATACCTGATAAGCTAGGGTCGGATGAAAGGGAAGGAGGACTTTCCCTATCAGTAGACTTGGAAAGGGGCAGGGAGGAGATGAGGAAGGGAAGGTAGGGTTGGGAGGGAATAAGAGAGCAGGATACAGCTGGGATACAAAGTTAATAAACACTAAATAATATTAAAAAATAAAAATTTATAAAAAATAAAATAAAATTATTCCAAAAACAAAAAGAAATACTGCATTTACTTTGTACAGCTATGTAACATGATAATTCCTAATTATTTGCAATTTAGAGGTATTAGGATGCTCAAAACAAAACAAAACGAATCCCAAAACCTCTTACCTTCTGTCAAGTGTGATTATTGCTAATTCGAGATGTTGTTTTGGATGAAAGGAGCATCGAAATACAGCAGAACATCTTTTAATTTTTGAACTAGTCATTTAGATGACTTTAACAGACTAAACGCTTCTTTTTAGAATTGGGTGACTGCTGTTTATGTGTAATTCCATGTTTCACTCACCTTTAAATGTAGTGTCAATAACTTCATCAATAAGCATTTATTAAACTCATAAGGTTCACAGCGCTTTTCTGGGTACTAGGTGGCATTCTGAAATGAAAGTCATCATACTGGAATTAAGAAGGGGGAATTAGATATGCATGAAAAGATAGCCAACGTGACAAAACCAAGTAGGAGAAATTAAAACTGCCTGTTGCATGTCAGCAGTGCCATCAAAGACAGACGGAAACAGAAATCAGAGAGCAGCTGTCAGAGATGAAATTCACGTTCAGCTTTGAAGAAAAGGAAGCATGAGATAAGCCGAAATGAGAAGAATACAGGGGAAGATGAAAGCAGTGAGGCCTGGTAGACAAGGCTAATAGAGAGCTCCATCGTAACTGGTTTGTCTTCCTGCTCCAACAGCCCAAGCAATACAGGGTCATAGTTACAATTTTAAAGTTCTGTTTCTCTGGTTCTGTGTCTCTATCAAAGGACATACTGGAATGTCAATATTCTCCAAATTGTAGACACATCTCTTCTTGAACCAGGAAGCGGCAGATGCCTCTGTGCTGAGATCTGCTGCCTTGCCCTTCCTGTCACTTTCTTCATTCCCCCCTCTCTCCTCTCTTTTCTTGGCTCTCTACCTGCTGCCCTGCTAAGACTATCTGTCTGTCTGACCATCTTCATATCTTCTCTCTGTCTTTGAGATGGGTACCTCACAGTATTCCTCTGGTATTCCGTGAACTGGCCTCAATTCTTTTTCCTTCCTCAGGCTCTGTCTGAGTAGCTGGAACTACAAAAAATGGGCAGTGGATCACTGCTAATTCCTACTCTGTCCCAGACTATTGCTTCCAGTGACTGCTCTCTCAGTTTCTCTGTCTTCAGTTAGAGGAGTGGGGTCCTTAGCAAAGGCTCCATCTCAGGTTCCTTTCTCTCATTTGAAACCTATTACTCATGAGATAGAAAGTGTGTGGATTTGTACAGAAGGCAGGTAGGAAGGATCTAGGAGTTACAGAAGAGGATCCCAGAAGCACAATATGTTGTACTAAAACCTAAAACACCTATTTTCAATAAAAGAAAAATACAAGGGTAAAAAAGAGTATTGTGCTTCATATGCAGCCGTACCAACCAGACAGAATTCTCTAAATGACAGCAATGACGACTTCCTCCCAACTGCGCACTGTAGAGGTACATCCAAGTGTACGTGAGTTCGCTATGAGCACAGTGCAGGGAGGCAGGTGGTGCTGGCAGTTCCTTAGACCATGGATGTCTCAGAAAATGACAGCCTGGCCATGTGCACTCTTCCACCCTCTCTCTCCAACGTGTCCTCATTTAGGGAATATTCCTATGACTGGGTCTCAGGAACCACAAATCTTCTGCTGATCTTTGTTTCTGCCCAATTTCTAGAAAATCGTTTTCTTTTCATTCTATATTTAATCTCCTTTGGCATGGTGGGCCATTTGTGGAACACAGGAACAATTTCCTACAGTAAAAACATTTGAGTCAGTGAACAAGTAATCTTGGCTACCCTCTTGGATGCTAGGAGAGGAAATGAAGAAAAATGCATACACAAATTAGCATCCCAGTAGATAATTCTGTTTACACCACTACCTTAAGAGGGGCAGGGGAAGAACAGGGAGGGAAGGTGGGATTAAGAGGAGACAAGAGAGGGGAACACAGCTAGGATACAAATTGAATAAATTTTAATAAATGATAGAAATTAAAACATTTTTTAAATAATAAAGATAAGTGATTTAAAAAGCCTAAAATGAGAATAAAAATTAACACCTACTTTGAGTAAATCAAACAGGTTAATGTGAGCTATTTTGTTAGTTTCCTAATAGTCTCTAAAAGGGGGGGGGGGCAGAAAATTCCTTATAGTCTGTATTACAAAAAAAAAAAAAAAAAAAAAAAAACAATTGAAAACAAAATAAAATAAGGGCTTCCAGTTTTCAGTTTTCTTTTCTCTTCTTCTTCTTTTTTTTTTTTTTGAAAGTCATGCAGGTTTTTTTAATTTTGTTTTTTTTAATTTTTTAATTAAATTTTTATTTTTTATATTAGTTACAGTTTATTTACTTTGTATTTCAGCTGTAGCTCCCTCCCTCATTTCCTCCCAATCTCACCCTCCCTCCTTTATCTCCTCCTTGCCCCTCTCTAAATCCACAGATAGGGGAGAACATCCTCCCTTTCCATCTGACTCTAGTTTATCAGTTCTCATCAAGACTTACTGCAATGTCCTCTTCTGTGGCCTAGCAAGGCTGCTCCTCCCTTTGGAGTGGGGGGAGGGCAAAGGGCCAGCCACTGAGTTCATGACAGAGACAGTCCCTGTTCCCCTTACTAAGGTACCCACTTGGATACTGCCATGGGCTACATCTAAGCAGGGGTTCTAGGTTGTATCCATGCATGATCCTTGGCTGGAGAAAAGTCTCATAAAAGACCCTTGTGCCCAGATATATTTGGTCCTTGTGGAGCTCCTGTCCTCTCCAGGTCTTACTAACTCTCCCTTCTTTCGTATGATTCTCTGAACTCTGCTGAAGGTTTGGTTATGAGTCTCAGCATCTGCTTTGATACACTGCTTGGTGGAGTCTTTCAGAGGCCCTCTGTGGTAGGCTCCTGTCCTGTTACTTGTTTTCTCCTTCTTCCAATGTCCACCCCATTTGTCTTTCTAAGTGAGGATTGATCATCTTACTCCAGGTCCTCTTTCTTGTTTACCTTCATTAGGTGTGCAGATTTTAGTGTGTTTACCCTATCTTATAGGTTTTATAACTGAGCGTGTGCTGTGTGAAGCGTCACGGGGCTTCCAGTTTTCAATGAAAATAATTACACTAAGTTCTTAATTGAAAGCCACATAAGTGGACACTTATAGACTGGTGATGCTCCTTGCCTCTCTCCTATGTAAGAATGTTTTTGCAGTCTGTCGTTGCCCAGTTGATTTAGTGCTGAGATTTTGGATCTTTTTATTTAGTCAATATAGGTACCCCATCTTGATAGTAAATGCATCAAAGTCATTATTGAAAGTGTCAACAACAATGTTTCTTTGGCAGCAACACCTAACAGTACCTCTTGCATTTTTTCTACTTTTCACAGCCATCTAAATTTCTATTTCACTTACCTTAGATTATTCTTTAAAGCCTAAGAGCTGAATGACTGTTCTGGCTTTTGAAACATTCTGCATTTTACTAACATGTACTTCTGAGTACCGCTCAATGGCTATCATGCTACCAAGCCATATCTCATGCTTTAACCCCTCTACACACACATGCCCTAAGACAGACTTCAGCACAGTGCTTAAGTCACAACACCACCTTTTGCCTGAAACTTGTGTTCATGTAGTTTCCAGAAATCATCTCATGTTATACATGAGTATTAAATATAATTACACAAGAACATAAGCTGAAAAGCTAACAAGTTTTAGACAATTTAATGAGTTACATTTTTTATAAGAAACATTTATTTGCCTGAGCACCTGTCAACACATGCTAAAAAAACTAATGACTAAGAGCAGATGTGTTCTCCATAAGGAAAGAAAAATTGATGAACATCGTGATCCTATACATTTGGTGGATAAAAGACATTGCAAGGAATGCAGGAGAGGAGGAAGGTACATTTGTCAACAATAGCCACCTCAGTAGTAGCGGACATTCTCTATCACTTCCCCAGGAAGCTCCTGGGAAGACACGGTTTTGCCTGAAGAAAGACATTCATAATAAGTAACTCTCTCATAGAAGCAACCTGCCTTAGAGTGTTTTCTCTGATGACTTCTCACCTGATTTACTGTCTCATTAAGGTGATGGTGCAGCTGGTCACATGAGATGGAGGGAACAATAAGAAAGCATCAGCGTGCCTCCTTTGCTTCCATGTTCTACATACATGAATTAATGCAGAAATTGCACAGACCCTGTCAGGCATTTCCTTCCTAGTTGCTCAAGCACTGGTGTCCTGCTTTTGCCACAAAGCAAGTGTCTCTGTGATGGCACTTTTCCTCCTACAGTGGAACAATCAAAATCACAGGTGAATGGAAGATGGCAGCAACTACGATAAGCATTGTGTTTATTTTCCCGCCTTTCGTTCCTGAAGATGTGTTTACAGTGTATTGATGATCATAAGACTCCTCATTTCAGAAAGTCTATACCAAGAGAACTTGAGACAGGAAGACTAAATTATAGGATCCCAGGATAGATAAATAGATAGATTACATATAGCAAAATTGTAATTGGCATACAGTAAGTCTGTTGGAGATTTGGGCAAAAATTTTACTTTCTTTAACATAATTGGGGTACAGAACTGTTGCCCTCCTGCAAAAGTTTACTCTGCTGGGTTGTTGGTTGATGGACTTTTTCAGGGCAGAGGTGAATAAACATCTACTCACCCCAGATAGAGAACCAATGACAGATCAAAGCCCAGATATTACCAAAGTCCAGACAATGGGATTTATTGTAGTTGATTACAGGAGCAGAAATTACTCAAAGATACCTATATCACTAAACACCATCCAAGTAAAGGTGATACTTCATGGGTGCTGGGAAACCTGAAACACTCTGCCTGAAATCTTTCCTTTTAATACCAAATGCTTATAATTGCCAGCTGGTATATTTTATGCCATTAATCTGAACTTCACCATTGTATAACAATATTCTGCATGTTATCATTATTATCATGTATCTAATTATCACTTATTTATGCTTATTCAGATATTTTATTCATTATTAAATTTGTGCTTATTTTTATTGTTGTATCTTGAAAAAATATACTTTATTTAAATGTATGTGTGTGTGACTAAGTCTTGTGTAAATGAATACATATGTCCTTGGAGACCAGAGTGCAAATCTCCCTAAGGATGGTGAGTAAGTGTGCGAACTGATCTCACGTCCTTTGCAAGAGCAGTACTTGCTCTTAATGGCTGGCTGAGCCATTTCTCCAGCCCAATTGCTGTTTTGGTAACTACTTATATATTTCATGATTAAAATACCCTGTCAGATGTGTAATAGGCAAATACATTCTCCCCGTTTGCAGTTTGTCTTTTCATTCTGTTGGTAGTAACTTTGAGAAGCAAAAAAACTTCAATTAATACACGACAGTTTTATTTATCTCTTGTTTTATGGATTGTTTTGGGTACCACATTTTATTGGAGTTGAAAGGAGTAACATAAAAAATAAATGATAGTGTATCTACATATGCATTTATAAAAACGGTGGAGAGGGAGCTAGGCATAGGACAAGGAGTTTGAGGCAAGGAGGTAGAGTTTGCTTCGAGAAACTGTCTAGTGTTATTAGCCCAAGTCCCAAATCCACAGTGTTTGTTGCAGTCTCACAGAGGAGATGATGTTGCATTTTAAATCTGCATGCCATCAGGCTGGAAGTTCAGAGGTGGTTTGCTGAAGAACTCCCACTGTCTCAGGAGAGGCCAGTCTTGTTTTCAGGTAAGGCCTTCCACAGATTAGATGAGACTGATTCACGTTGCTGAGAACAATCTAAATTTACTTTTTTTTAATATTATTTTGTTATTCACAGTGTATCTCTTTTTCTTTTATTATTTACAGTTTTTATATTTTGTTACTTATATTGTTTACATTGTTTCTATTTAGAATATTTTATGTTGTTATTACATTGTTTATTACTAAGTGTTTATGTGATTTGTTTTATATTTTTTTGTTATTTGATTACGTTATTTATGTTAGGAACCATCGCACCAATGTTAGGAAACGTACGAATGTAGAGAAACGTGCGCCTGTGCGCCTGTGGAGGTTACAGGCAGGTTCACAAATCACACCACAAGATCGGTTCCACGTGGGAGGTTTATTAGGGGAAGGGGGGAGAGAGAGAAAGAGAGAAAGAGAAAGAGAGAGGAGGAGAGAGAGAGAGTAAGAGTAAGAGAGTAAGGAGAATCTAAATTTACTTTAAACCAACCAACTGAAATCTTAATTTTTTACAAGTGAGCCCTCAAAGAAACAGCCCTATCAGAGTCTGTCAAAATATCTGTACACTATGGCTCAGTCAAGCTGACATATAAAATTAATCTTTATCAGCCAATAAAGTAATTGCTAACCAAATGATGTATGTTAAATTTTTACTTAGGAAGAGTATCCTATTTGAAATATGTTAATTATTAAGGTGAAAAGTGTCATCAATAACAATAAAACCCTAACACACAAAATGTGTCTCAAGGTTTAAAAGCTTGTTTTGGTACAAATTATCAGATTCCATCAGGAGACATTGTAGAAGAATCAAAGAAAAAGAAGAGGCCTAAATAAAATGGTCTAAACTGATAAATGATTGTGGAAATAAAAAATGATATAGATAAAAATGTAAATATGAAAATGAATCTATTCCTTAAAATCTATATCGAGGTTTTATTTTTGTTTGTTACTGAAATTTAAGAATCAAATAGCAACTAATTAGGAATACTACAAAGATGTATAAGTTTAAACTAGAGGTATAATAAGACAGTCTAATACTGGATCAAAAATATGAGTCAGAATATTGAATAAGTGCAGAAATGTAGAGATAATAACCACCTAGCCATGGATAGAATAAGAATGACAATGTTTCAGGTGGAAACAAAGTCAATCTGGTGTGGGATACTTGGAAAACTCACTGCATATATGCATGAAATGAAACCAGAACACTTCCTTGATATTTGAATATCAAGCCCTTAGGTATTAAAGATCTGTAACTACCTGTTATTTGTGGTGTTTCATATTTGTAATTCCAGCATTTGGAAGCTCAGACAGAAGGATTGCTTGTATGAGTCTAGCCTGAGGCACATAGTAAAACCTTGATTCAGAAAACAAAACAAAACAAATGATTAATCAACCAACTAAATAAACAAAAGGCATATCTATAAAAAAAAATAAGGACATGTCATCTACCTATTATAACAGGAAAGGACTGTTTAAATAATTTTAAATACATGCCTTAAATCTCATACGATCTCCTGCTCCAAACAGGAAGATGGCAATTTTTCCACAATAAGAAATTCCTATGGTAAACACGTGCGCGCACACACACACACGTACACACACACACAAATCTAGGAAAAAGATAACCCACAGAAGGAATGCTGTTAGTATTGTGTATACTGTGCATGACATTATTAATACATATAATTCTTACTAGTCAAAATTTAAAGACAACAAGGATAATCATAGCACACTATAAACAAGCAGTTCACACAAGAGGAAACCCAACCCAAATGTCAGGAAGGATGTTCAGTCTCCCTTGTGACAGGCCACCATATACCACATTTTCAAATATTTCATCCACAGTGGGATGAAATGGGAAATATTTGATAACATTGGGTGTAGGCCATGATGTGGTAACAATTAGACCTTTATAATTCTGAAGTCCAAATATATTAAAACTGAGGACTTTTTAGTACTGTTAATGATCTTGTATCCAAAATGAACCTGATTTTATCTTATGTGGAAGCAAAATTTGAGCTTATCAGAAGTTGAGAGGCTCATAGTCTGAATCCCTATTTTGTTGTGATAATTTGTAATTTTTGTAGAATGCTGCTGCAGTGCCTGCTGGGCTATTAGAAGATATGGGAGTGACCACCATACTGCCTTCCTAAAATCTAAGCACCATGAATTCCCAGCATCTGCTCTTCCAGGGATGCTGTGTGACAGAGCATGCTGTGACTTGTTCCTTATGTTGCAATACAATTTAGGCAGAACAAGTTCATAAAAAGTTCACAAAATGTGTACATCTAGGAGCAGTGACTGCCTTCTTAGGAAGCGACTCAAGGACATGTGCACTGGTGGACGTGAGCAAAGGCATTCATGGAGCAACTGTTGTGAACAATTGATCAACACATTGACCATCCCAAGAAGTACATTTATTTCCCTCCTTTCTTTCCTTCCTTTACCCAGCACTTGGGATTAAACATAGGGACCTACTCATACAACCTCTGAGATCTATTCCTATTCCTTTGATAATTATTATAAGAAAGGGTAGGAGTTTCTCGGGCTATACTTGAACTCTCCACAGATGCAGAAGTCACTGGATTCCTAGGCTAGGATCAGAGACCTATGTCGCCAAGTCTGGCACCAAGATTCTGTTTTATATTGTGTTGAAATAATCAAATGTTTGCCACAAATAGTCATGTGGCTAGAACCTGTAAATAAATGTGACAGGAAAAGCGAGTGTTTAATTCAAGTTCTAAAGCTTTCCATCATTTACATATAATTAAAATACAAAAGTTACTCTAGTCATTTTAAAGGTAATAATTACAAAAGTTAATTTTACTTGTCAAGCCTAGTAAACTGCTGTGATCAGTTAATTTCTTAGGCACTCACATAGATCCTGCTTCAATAGGATTTTAAAGTTATTAGCATCATTTTATACATTGGTCAAAATGATGAGTTTATAATGTTTCGTACATGCACATTATGTGCTTTGATCATAGTCAACTTCACATGACCCTGTTTTATTCCTTTGCTCCCTCTATTTTTTCACCCTCAAATTGCACATGCCTTTCCAAGTGAAGTGTGCTTTATTGCATGGCAACAAGAAAGAGGAATGGTGAAAAAAAGTTAAATAACAAGAAGAAAAGAATCAGACAGGCTTCTTTTCTTAGTGCACTAAAACGGCACTCTTACCAGATGGTAAGAGGGACGGATTGATGATTGACAATCTACATCTCCTACCAATGGGTTGATACCAAGCCTGGGACAGTCAAGAGTCCATTGCCTATTAGTTTTTGGTTTACTTTAGATGTTTTCCTTCAATCGTTGTGTTCTGTGGGCCAGACAGATTTTCCTTTTCTCCAGACTTTCCCAACCGCAGCTTGTGTCTTCTGGAGCGACTAATGTTCTCACAGGCAAAAGGATAGTCCTCCACATACATTGAGAGTGGTAGGAACAGAGCAGTGAGATCTGCATAGAAGGGAACAATGGGAACAGAGCACTCTGCCTGAAGGTGTCATGCCTTTGGGGCCTGTCTACTCTTAAGCCACCCTGTGAAAGAAAGGTGGATGTGGAAATGTGTGACTGGTTGGAAGTTTTCTCTCACTCTCCAAGCAGCAAACCATACACTGCACTGAAGAGAGGCAGTTCTGCAGGAGGGGTGTCTAGTCCCTGCAGTTATCTTTAACTGAAGCCATTTGTTCTCATTACAGAGACTGGGTGTCTGAGTGGTGTCTGATCGCGATGTTTTACCCTACAAGATATTGTAGCTGTATGTCGCCATGCTCTCTGTGATTGCTAATTACTTTCAGGTCCCCAAATAGCTGACTCTCAAACAATAGAATCTTTGGGTTCTGGATTTCGATCCTTGAGATATGTGTAATGACAACATTTCTCAATGCTGGCCGGATGCAGGAGGAGCCTGTACCTCACAAAAGTCCCAGTGGATATCAAGACTGTAAGTACTCTGGCAGGTCCTGACACCTGGATTAGCATGGAACTGTGGCTGTGCCTGCCACTTCCCAGAAGAGCGAGGGCTTTTCTTAATTACTCTCTGCAGTCTTCAGCGTTCCTGTGTGCTTTTCATATGTTGTATCACTTTTCTTGATTCCTGATCGTCTTTCCTTTTCTTCTCAGAATAAACTGGTTTTCCTCTTGTTGTTACTATTATCACTCTTCTAATGCATGGAGTCACAGGCAGACAGTTTCTGATCTGCCATCTTAGCCCGAAAATCCTGCAAAGGCACTTTTGAGATAGGATTAATATTTATGAGCCATTGCTTTAAATGAAGCAGACTGGTTTCTCCACTGTAGTGAATTTCATCTAATCAGTTCCAGTCCTTAAAAGCAAGGGCTGGGGTTACCAAAAGAATTCAGCCTTCAGACTGCCACACAGAAATTTTGTTTGAGTTTTCAGCCTTCAGAAGTATGTCAACCCTTATCTGAATGCCCAGACTGTGCAACTGTCCTATGGATTTTGACTGTGTCCCTCCCACAACTGTGTGCTCTAATTCCTTTAAAGATTCTCCCTTCTCTCTCTGTCACTCTCTCTCCCTCCTCCCTTCCCTTCCTCCTTCTCCTCTTCCCTTCCCCCTCTTTCTTTTTTTTGTATGAAGTATTGAAATATGGATATCTTTATACAGAAGTACAAACATATATATGTATCTTCTTTCTACATTTATACTGGTAAACTGTCATAGAGAAATACATGTAATAAAAAATTATGAAGGATTTATGTGAATTATAAGAAAGATGAGCATTTCCTCTGCTAGGAAGCAGGGTACATATGATAAGGATGGTTTATCAAATGGATTAAAACATATTGTTACTTTCTGTTGTTGTTTCAGTAAATAATTGTCTGTTTAACAAAGCGTTTTATGAAAGCTTCCAGATGTATATAAAATATAACCTGACATGTCAAATTTGAAATGTATTCTTTAAGAAGAATACTTATTTTAGAAAGTATAGCAGAGCCTTTAAAAACAAAATGACAAGTATTTTGACTGGAATAACTGTAGAGTTTTCTGTTGGACAAATGTTTTTCTAGAAAAAAATTCTACAGAAAAAAAAAATCTTACAAGTGGCCATCCTGTTCTACCTAGTGAGTTCCAGAACAGCCAGGGCTATGCAGAGAGCATTTGTGTCAAAAATGAACAAACAAACAACAAAAAAAAAAAAGAAAGAAAAAGAAAAACACAGGTTCTTTCTTTGTCAGTGTAAGTTATTAGACACTAGGAGAAATCAAATTTTGACCCTATGTAGTTAACAACACCTGCATTATTGCCCCTTTCCATTAGAATATTTCAATCATTTATTCCAAATTCAGCATTTCAATAAAACCAGAGTACATCTGAAGAGAGCAGCTGTGCAAAGAGTAGCCTTTATTTATTTGAAGGGAAAAATCCTCATGGAGCCACAGCAGAGAACCATTGCAAACTATTAGTACTGAGAGTTAATTTCCTACATTAGTAGGCTGTTTGTATTACCATGATGTAATGTAGCCCTTCGGTAATAGTTCCTTTCTCGCCTTGCTCTGTTACTCTGTTCACAAAGATAAGACACACCTGTCAGTAACATCACAATAGCCTAAACCACCAATGCCAATAATTCTGTCAACTACTTGATTGTCAGCCTTTTCCTAATTAAGCAGTACTTTCAGAAGTACCTTCTCTGTTCCTAAAGCCTAGGTGATTAGCCAGAAATTTAGCAAGAAGTATTGCTGTCAATTCTAGATCTAACTCCTGATTCTCTTGGAATTAATAATATCTTCCTTTATATTCGCCTATAAATATAAAGGTGTCAAATCTTTATGTGTTTGTCTGGAGTATGTTTAGTACCTGGAAATCATTCACGATAAAGGATTAAGCTGCTAGTCCAAAATTATTTCGTATAACTTAAATCCCTTGTATTTATTCTCCAAGCAAAGTTTGTACAGAAATTAATATATGTGCAGCGGGAGATTGACATCTGTTTACATTTGGGACTCTTCATATTAGAATTTTATTCAATGCTATTTCCAAATCTTAAAACTGTTAATAAACTATTCCTTTAGATTTTCAATTACTTACTCCCAAATGGTAACATGTGCTCTCTCGTTTGACATTCATACAGACTGAGGAATTACCTGTGTTAAGTTTTATATTTGAGCTGTCAGTTTGATAGTTCATTTAAAATATAAACAACATATATTTATGGATCATAGTCATGTACTGCCCTCCAGCATCTGTGCACATATTCAGACTTCCTTTAAAAACAATCATCCTCTTGTCATCATTTTAAAGGGTGCATTGGCCTTAAGGGTGCATGAGAAAGCAGCTGAGAAAAAAAAAATGTAATAGGAAGACTGTTTTTTATACAATACAGAGACTACACTGGTTACCTTAAGGTCAACTTGATGCAAGCTGAAGTCATTTTGGAAGAGGGAACCTCAACTGAGAAATGCCTCTACCGGATTAGCATGTGGACAAGCCTGTATTTCATTTTCTTGATTAATAATTGATGTGGGAGTTGCCAGCCTGCTGTGGGTTGTGATATCTCTGGCCTGGTGATTCTGGATATTAGGATGCTGTAAGTAAGCCAAACAAGCCATTGGGAACAAGCCAGTAAGCAGCATTCCTCCGTAGCATCATCTTCTTTCTCCAGGTTCCTGGTTTGGGTTCCTCTGGTGAAGGACTCTTATACAGATGTGTACAGCAAAAGAAATCCTAAGATGGAGACATGTTAATAAAGGATACTGGAAATTTAAACCTGAACTAGAGGAAAAATGTAAAGTGAAACTCTTACATTTTGCACTTAATATAATTAGTGATACACAGTAAAATATTTCCTACCCAAAGTTGTATCAGAGAATGAAACTAATGCATTTTTAATGCACAGTTCAATAACACGGCAATGTAGTTTTAACTTCATGTGAACAATTTTACTTTGAAGGGTTTATCAATGGATGCAGCTTTGAAATTGGTATCCTGCTGTGCACTGAAAAACTTCTATTGCAGTTTTGACCTGATTAAGGTCATTTTCATAATATTATGAGGACACGTTTATGAATGGTTATTTTCAACATTAATATTATTAAAGCCAAAATGCAGATATTGATTAAATCTGAATCTAAGCCCAAGGCACTACTTCTCAACAGCTAAAGCAAAGCTGCTATTTCATTTAAATAGAATATGAGCAACCATTTGAACACATTAAAGTTGAATCTAATTCTACTACTAGCAGTATAATCTTTTTCTTTTTTAAGATTTTTAAATTTTATGTTTTGTATATATGATTATTTTGCCTCCAAATATGTATGTACACCATACACACATATAGATGCTTGTGGAGGGCAGAAGAGGGTATCTGGTTCTTGTCAACTAAAATTAAGGATAATTGTGAGCCACCTTGAAAACACTGAGACCTGAACCTGGGTCCTCTGAAGAGCAAGTGAGACATCTTAAGACCTCTTAAGAGCTGAGACATCTCTTCAGCTCCATCAAGGTATAAATTTAGTTTCCCCAAATTATTTAAAACCAATGTACTCACAGATCACCACTGTTCGTGTTAAAATACTTTTGTCATTTCAAAAAGAAGTACTCCCAAGACACTTTTATTTCTTACTTCTTAGTCCTCTTATGTTCCCTGACCCCAGCATCTGTCAATGTACTTTCTTTCTCTACTTGGTTGCCCAACTTTGGCATTTCATGTAAAATAATCAAATGTGGACTTTGTATCATGTTTCTTTCATTTACCACAATGTTACTAAGAATCTTTCACAGGGCAAGCTGTATGAGTACTTCATTAGTTTTTAAAAGTTAGGTAAGAAAATAGTTCATTCTGTAGATAAGACACATTTTGTTTTCAGCTAATTAAATTGTGGTCATTGGATGCTTTAAAGCTTAGGGAATTGTGAATGATACTGTTATGAACATTCGTTAGAAGTTTGTTGTGGGCAAATGTTTAAGTTTTCTTTGATATGTGCCTATATATATGATTAATGGGCCATATGAAAACTCTATGTTTAAATGTTTAGAAATGGACAGACTCTTTCTCAAAGTGACTGCATTATTTGACACTCCCTCTTGCAGTGTATCAGTCTTCAACATTCTTATTTATCTGAGTAATTTATTAGGTGGTATTTTTATTATAACCATTTAGTGAATGTAAAGTTTGATTATCTAAGAATTTTGATTTGCATTTGTGTCGTTATTTAAGAATGAAATATATATTTTAATAATAATTTAGTCATTTATTAGGCAGTTTATTAATGATGATGTGCGTATCATACATCCTGTCTTTGTAGATGTATATGCCATATAATTTCATTACTTTTAATTGGATTATATATTTTCTTGCCTTAGTTATATCAATTTAGAATACGAAGTATAATAAAGTAACATGTATATACATTATATAATTATCAAATTACAGTAGTTAACATGTCTACTTTCTTAAGCAGCAGGCTTAAAATTTTTGATTGACATATAGTAATCAGACATATTTCTAGAATGCAGTGGAAGAGTTCAGTGCATGTATAGAATGTTTGCTAATCAAATCAAGATAAAGAAATTCTTTTTGTGATTATCACTTTGTGTTTGCAGATGTAGAATTCCCCTTTTCAACCAATTAGAAAATGTATAAGGTTATTTTGAACATTATTCTTCCATTATTTTTAAATTAATTGAATTATGAATTCTGTTAGTGTTTGGATACTTATTATGTAATATCCCAATATTCTCTCTTCCAATATTTTGAGATTCTAGGATGTTGAGTACGTTAATAATGTACACATTATTATTATGTGTCAAAACAAGGGATTTTGGAATCCACAAAGGAAAGAGAAGGCATCTGGAAGTTTCACTTTCTGTATCTTTTGTCTTTTAATATTGTCTCCTCTAGTACTACTTTGCTACAAATGGTAAAATGCCATTCTTTGTGGTTTGATACTATTGCACTTAATAATATTTTGATAGTCTTGATGGTAAACTTATATTTCTGAAAACATGACATACTTGACCATAGGACATGGAAAAATCAAATTTCATCCTCCCTACTGAATAGTTTTATAGTGCTGGAAGTTTCTATGCCTGCTCCCAGAGGAAAAAAAAAGAAAAGAAAAGAAAAACAAAGATAGGAAAGAAAGTAAACAGTATTAACTAACCAGCTGTGAACACTGCAACATAATAATAATTAATAATAATAATAATAATAATAATAATTTATTTTTCTTTTCTTTTTTATTTATTTTACATTACAAGGTGCCTTCTCCCTCTTCTCCTCCCAGTTCCCCATTCCCCCTTCCTCCTTCTCCTTTCTTGTTCTCCCCCTTCTTTCATAAGATTCCCTGCACTCTGCCCAAAGTTTGGCTATGAGTCTCAGCATCTGCTTCAATACCCAGCTGGGTAGAGTCTTTCAGAGGATCTCTGTGGAAGTCTCCTGACATGTTCCCTGTCTTCTCCTACTTTAAGCATTTCTTTATGTGTTCCACACCCATTCGAGATTCTTCTGTGTGAATTTTTGGTTTAGCTCTGGACCCCTTTTTTTATTTGGATTACTTGATTTGTTGATGTTTAATTTTTCTTAAGTTCTTTTTATATTTTAAATCTAGCCCTCTTTTTAATGCAGGGTTGGTGAAGATATTTTCCCAATCTGTAGGGTGCCATTTTGTTCTATTGACAGTGTCCTTGGTTCTCAGTTTCATGAGAACCCAGAGCCTGTATCTTTGTTGATCTCAGAGCCTGTGCTGTCAGTGTTCTGTTCAGAAAGTTTTCTCCTATGCCAGTGAGTTCCAGACTTTTCCACACTTTGTCTTCTAGTAGGTTTAGAGTCTCTGGTTTCATGTCAAGGTCTTTGATCCAGTTAGACTTGAATTCTGTACAGGGTGATAAATATAGGTCAATTTGTGTTTTTCTACATCCAGATATCCAGTTAGACCAGCACCATATATTGAAGATGCTTTTTAATTTTCCATTTTATGTTTTTGATTTCTTTGTAAAAAATCAAGTGCCTTTAGAAATGTGGGTTTATTTCTGGGTCTTCAGTTTTGTTCCATTGATTAACTTATCTGTTTCTATGCCATTACCATGTAGTTTTTATTATAATTGCCCTGTAATATAGCTTGAGATCAGAGATGTTGATACCACCAGAAGTTCTTTTACTGTATCGAATTGTTTTGGCTATCCAGGGTCTTTTATTTTCCATATGAAGCTAATGGTTGTTCTTTCTAGGTCTGTAAAGAATTGTGTTGGAATTTTAATAGGAATTACATTGAATCTGTAGATGGCTTTTGGCAGGATGGCCACTTCTACTATATTCATCCTACCAATCCCAAAGCATGGGAGATCTTTCTGTTTTCTAAAATCTCCTTCAATTTTTTTCTTCAAAGACTTTAAGTGTTAATAAAATGTAACTAATAATAACAAACAATAATAAAATAAATAGATAAAAAAAGACTTTAAGTTCTTGTCATACAGTCTTTTGGTTGGAGTTACACCAAGATATTTTATATTATCTGTTGCTAGTGTGAAAGTGTTGTTTCCCTAATTTCTTTCTCAGTCCTTTTGTCACTTGTATAAAGGAGGGCTGCTTTCTTTTTTTGTTATTGAGTTATTTTTGTATCCAAACACTTTGCTAAAGGTGTTTATCAGCAGTAGGAATTTCTTGTAGAATCTTGGGGTTCAGTTATATATATACTATCATATCATCTGTGAATAGTAATACTTTGACTTCTTATCTTCCAATTTCTATCCCCTTGATCTCCTTTACTTGTCTCGTTGCTCGGCTAAAACTTCAACTACTATATTGATGCATTATGGCGAGAGTGGGCAGCCTTGTCTTGTCCCTGTTTTAGTGGGAGCATTTTAAGTTTTTCTCTTTTAACTTGGTGTTGGCTATTGGCTTGCTGCATATTTCCTTTATTTTTGTTAAGTACTTGTCTTCAATCCCTGATCTCCAATATTTTAAACATGAAGGATTATTAAATTTTGTCAAAGGCCTTTTTAGCATCTAATGAGATGATCATATGTTTTTTTTCTTTCAGTTTATTTATATGGTGGATTATTTTGATGGATTTTCATATGTTGAACCACCCCTGCATTCCTGGGATGAAACCTATTCGATCATGGTGGATGATATTTTTGATATGTCCCTGCATTTGTTTTGCAAGTATTTTAATGAGTATTTTTGCATCAATGTTCATAAGAAAGATTGGTCTAAAATTCTCTTTCCTTGTTGGGTCTTTGTATGGTTTAGGTATCAGGGTGTCTGTGGCCTCAGAGAATGAGTTTTGCAATGTTCCTTATTTTTCTATTTTGTGGAAAGTTTACGAAGTATTGGTATTTGTTCTTCTTTGAAAGTCTGATAAAATTCTGTGCTAAAACCATCTGTACCAGGACTCTTTTTGGTTGGGAGGCTTTTGATGACTACTTCTATTTCCTTGGGGGTTATAGGTTTATTTAAATTGTTAACCTGATTGTGGTTTGACTTTGATAAGTTGTAGCTATCAAGAAAATCATCCTATTCATTTAGGTTTTTAAATTTTATGGTGTACTGGTTTTTAAAGTACTGCTTACTGGTTCTTTGGATTTCCTCAGTGTCTGTTGTTATATGCCCCAAGAATCTTTTTTTTTTTTTTTTTGTTCTACAGATGGTGATCAATACCAAGACCCACAACTGGTTAACATGCAGAGAATCAGAAGACTAAGGCAAGCCCAGTTCTAAAGAGCGGCCAGAAAAACTACAAGAACGAGAAGTAGTAGACATCTGTAGGAGGACAGCATTTGCTGGTCACAGAGGCCGGGAGTGCATGTAAAAGACTTGACCACGATCAAGCCAGCAAAAATATCAGCACAGGTTGTGTGGAAGTTTATTAATTCTCACTCCTGTCTAAAGAGGTACTGCTGGCACGTCATGGCTGCTGAGGAGGGATTGTCAGTTTTGTTCAAGCATTCAGCCACTGATAGACTACTTAAGTTACAGTAAATGGTCTTACACCCATGCACATACACGTTACTGAGGGTATTTAGTTGTTTTTTTGTTTGTTTGTTTGTTTAAGAGCAGATAAAGTTGTAAGGAAGGTGTGGTCGGGAGACAGTGAAAGAATGAGCAGAGAAAAATGTGTGACTTAGACTAAAATACATCTTATGTGTACATGAAATTGCCAAATAATAAAAACAGTTACTCTCTGAACTATCAAAATCACCGCCATATTTTCTTAATGTCCTTCAGAATCCCCGTTATTTCATGCTAAACTCTGAAGCGTGCTAACTCAGTAGGCAGCAGAAATGCTAGCATTATATTAGGGAGTCATCTAGTTTATTGTAGCATTACTAAATATTAAATTGTTGATTGTCCTTTAAGGAAAATAAAGGTATTCAGCTTTTATTTTTATTTTTATTTTTTTAATTGTACCAAAAAATGTTGACAAGGAAATTATAGTATTTTCACTCAGGCTTATATCTTTGTAGACTGATATATTAAATATTATAGAAGAATGCTCTGGAGTTTAAGTGGCATTTATTCTAGTCAGTCTTGCAATTGCAAACACTGCCTTGTTTTCATCCCTTCTTTCTTTTATCTCTCTCTTTCTTTGGAATAGAACATTTTTAATTATGTAATAACAGACAGAATGGAGAATATAAGCTTAAATTGTGAAATGTTTTAAAATTTAAATAGTGTTACATGGTTAATAGTAAAACTTAAAAGTATGCTTCTGTGGTGACTTGAGGATTTATAGCTCTTTACAAAACATCATTTCAGGAGAAGAGGAGGAAGGGAGCTACAATCTATGTTCAGGAGGTAAAGTGAATAAATAAATTAATTAATTAAAATAACCCTAAGATCTTAAAGATATGATGATACAGAGATAAAATAATCTAGGTTTTACTGCTACACAGAACTGGATATGAATCCATGTTCTCTTACTTACTGACTTTGTAGCCTTTAGTAAACTGCACAATCTTTCTCAAATATAATTCTATATCTTACTGTTAAAAGAAGCATAATACCCCATGAGGCTATAGGACGAATAAGAGAGTACTCCTAGATACTCCACTCCTGATGTCAGACACCAACGGTGCACTTACCAGATTCCTCTAAACTGGGTGTTGAAAACCTGAAAATTTACAGACATGAATATTTAATTTCTGTTCTGATATATCTGCTGTGTTTTCTTAGTAAATACTTAAAACCAATTATTTTTACATTTGGAGAAATGTGTTTATGTTGTTCTCTTCAAAAGAACTTTAAATTTAGAAGTAAACATGGAGGAAAGCAGTGGACTACCAAGAAACCATGTGATTGGAAGAAATGAAAAGGAAAAAGGATGATAAAATTTTAGCAGTAGTGCCAGAAGAGCAGAGACACTTGGAAGAAATTTGAGAAAGAATAGAAATTATGCTTACTCAAAACTTTTTAGGAACAAGCATGATTTAAAAAAAAATGGAGTTTGGAAAAAGGTTACCAAAGCACAGACATTTATATACATATAGGTATACACAATAAACATGCATACACATGTGCTCTTACAAATGTACATACATACACAAATCTGCCTATAGTAGAATAAAGAACTCCAAACTCTGGATTCATTTCTGTAGTATCTAGCTACATTGAGAAGCAAACGTATATCTACCAGTTTATTATCTGTTAAAAGAGAGTGTGATTCTCGTGTTGACTCTAACAAAGATCACAGAGGATGATATGTGTAAATGTTTCCTATGATTTCTAAATTATATGTAAATGTAAAGGATTAGTGTCACTAACACAGAGAGGTGATGAATTGGCAAAGAGGAGGAAAATGTGTCTTGTGTCTTTTCCTGAAATGTATAAAGGTCTTCTTCACATTAGCTTACTCCATTCCCTGCAGGATCAAACTAGTCAAAATAATCAGTACTAGCAGTTGTAATAGCAAAATCTTCAAAAATCTCAATAGTTTAGCAAACAGAAGACATGTTGAAGAGGTGTCATATTCTTTCACAGCCATGGTGACAGTCCTGGGTAGGAAATCTATCAGGCATCTGAATCATAAAACTGGACTAGTAAGGGTTTATATGGCTGATATTGTTTTGAGAAGGTAGAGGTTAATATCTTGACAAGAATGCTGGAGGGTGGGATGAAACAGTACTAGTTCACTTACTATAAGTATGTAGGAAGCAAGACTCATGAAGAAATGAAATGAGCTTCACTTCTATGATGGGTTGAAGAGGAAGAAACAGCAGGATTGGGCAAAATTTGCATATGCTTCTGAATACTCACTTAAAAAGTGTTTCAGATGTGTGGGCAGGTGAGGATGCCAGCATCTCAGTAAAACATCTAAGATGTCTTACTCTTGTTCTTCACTTCAGGCCAGGCATGAGTAGAACAGGAGGCAATGGAATTGGCTTGTTAGTTAGCATGTAGATTTAGTCACATCATAATGGAGTCCAGAGATTTAGTTTAACTGACAAAATCTAGGGATGGCTATAGCAGATAGAAAAATCACACAAAACAACACTAGATGTTGATCTGTCAAGAGTTATGAATATGGGTGATAAAACATGGAATTCTTAAATGTGTGTCACTGTGTGTAACTGAGAGTGCTGGTAACATGTGTAATCAGAACATGGAACATTGGTCAAAGGAGGAGGCTGACCCCTTGCTCACTTCCAGGGTTAGAGCCCATATCTAACACTGGAAACAACACTCGTGCCTTCAACAAGGTAATTAACCCTATCAGAAATGTTCTACATTTATAAACTAATTACTGTGTAAATTACCACATACCATCTGGGTTCAAATTACTGTTTAATTACCACACACACTGGGGCTCAGGGCTCCAACATAAAATTGTAGAGGGTCACAAGGATCTTATAGAAGTTACTAAATATCCATATCTAGAATGCTCACTAGAAAGCCTGTTTTGAGATCAGCCTGTGCTATTAAAATGCACAGATACAGAAGCAGTCCATTAAAGGATGGTAATGCTATGGATGCATTTGTCTTCAAGTAACACCTGAGAGCTCAAGAAAGGCACTAACCAGGTACCACAGAGTCCAAATCACTTTCCATTTCAGCACCTTGATATGTGCTCATAGCAAAAATAGGGAGGTCATTAGCAAGCAACTAAAAAAAAAGAAATCTCTTCTTGGTTTAAGGATGGAGCTAGTTGCTATTTAAATGCAAGCTATAAATGTATTCTAGGTACATGATGATAATTATTTGGGATTATTTTGAAACTAGTGAAATTAGTCAGTTAGTAAGGCTTCAAAATGGCAATGGTGCTAGTCTGTTCTCATTTGAAACGAAAATGCCAATGACCTAGTTAGTTATTCAGTAACATGGAAGAAGAATGATTGAAAGAAAATGAAAGACAGGGTATAGGAATGTGGCTGAACCTGTGGCTAACGTGTAGTAAAGTCTTGTATTATTTGTAATGCCCAATAAAAATATCCTCACAGTGAATAAAGCACTAAAACGTTATATCTGCAAAATGCCCAGGTGACACTAGCCAGCCTTTGCCATTGGCCCTCTACTTCCTTCACTTTCCAAGGAAGAGAAGTTATTTCTAATCGGTGCTTCATGAAAGGTCAATATGCTTCAGGAAAACATGTAAATATTCATCTGAAGATGGCATTAAAGTTTTAGAATTGTCATTTTGACCAGTGAGTCAGCATAGGTAAGGGGATGTTCTAGGCAGAATAAATAATTGGCAGACACATTTGGAAACGAGCCTAAAAATCATGTTTATTTCTGTCAATCCTACATTTTTACTCTACCAGCATTTGCTTTACTCTATGCCCCTTTGCCTTTGATTTATAATGTGGATGCCTTCATTAGCCTCAGAAATATGAAGTCTCACAAAATTGAAAGTAAAGTCCTCTATATATTTTTCATAAAGGTGATTTTATATAGAAAAGAGATTCGTGAAGAAGAGTAGCAGATAGTTAACTTTGTTTCTTTCATTATTATTTTGTAGGTAGTTGGGTGTATCTTTCCTTTCCCTATTGTATTTAAAATTTTATTTTTAATAAGGTAGAGATTTAAATTATTCAAAAATCATACTCCATGTCTACATTTATTAAGTTTTAATTCCCAGAACACTGAGCTCCCAACAATCTCTTCAGAGCAAAGAGGTCTGTTATCTGCCCTCTACAGGCAGAAGATGTGAAAAGAAGCTTCTCCATTCTCAGAATGGATGGAGTCACATAGGCTGTGCCCACCATGAATTGGGCTGAGAGGGAAAGCTGCTTTTTCAGCTATGACCACTATTTGATTGAAGCAGGGTCCAGTTTAATCTTTAAGGATGCACAATAGGTATCATGTGTTACATTTGATTCTGGCAGCTAACCTGAAAGTCTCCAGAAGGCATAGCTTTGTGTTTATTCTTACCAACAAGAGAACACATGTTAAACTTATTCATGTAATAAGCAGAAGCTATCTTTTTTATAATTTTTATTTTTTTACATTAATCACAGGTTATATACTTTGTATCCCTACCTTAGCTCCCTCCTTTATTCCCTCCCAGTCCCACCCTCCCTCCCTCATCTCCTCCCTGCCCCTTTCCAAGTCCACTGATAAGGGAGGTCCTCCTCCCCTTCTGTCTAATCCTAACTTATCAGGTATCTTCAGGACTTGCTGCAATGTCCTCCTCTGTAGCCTACCAATGCTGTTCCTCCCTCGGGGGCCGGGGGGGGGGGTCAGGTCAAAGATCCAGCCACTGAGTCATGTCAGAGAGAATCCCTGTTCCCCTCACTAGGTAGCCACATAGATACTGAGCTACCATGGGCTACATCTGAGAAGGGGATTTAGGTTATACCCATACATGGTCCTTGGTTGGAGAAACAGTCTCCTAAAAGACCCCTGTGCCCAGATATATTTGGTCCTTGTGGAGCGCCTGTCCTCTCTAGGTCATACTAATTCCCCCTTCTTTCATATGATTACCTGTACTCTGCTGAAGGTTTTGTTATGAGTCTCAGCATCTGCTTTGATAATCTGCTAGTAGAGTCTTTCAGAGGCCCTGTCTGATAGGCTCCTGTCCTGTTACTTGTTTTATCCTACTTCTAATGTCTATCCCATTTATCTTTCTAAGTGAGGATTGATCATCTTACCCTGCGTCCTCTTTCTTCTTTAACTTCTTTAAGTGTACAGGTTTTAGTATGTTTATCCTATCTTATAGCTCTAGTACCCACTTATAAATGAGTATATACCTTGTGTGTCTTTCTGCTCCTGCGATACCTCACTCAGGATGATGTTTTCTAGATCCCACCATTTGCCTGTAAATTTCATCATTTCCTTCTTTTTAATTGCTGAGTACTATTCCATTGTGTAAAAGTACCACAATTTCTGTATCCATTCCTCCGTTGAGGAACATCTCGGTTGTTTCCAAATTCTGGCTATTACGAATAAAGCTGCTACAAACATAGTTGAGCAAATGTCCTTGTTGTATACTTGAGCATCTTTTGGAAATATGCCTAGGAGTTGTATAGTTGGATCTTGAGGAAGCACTATTCCTAATTGCCTGAGAAAGCACCAGGTTGATTACCAGAGTGGTTGTACAAGTTTACATTCCCATCAGCAATGGAGGAGGGTTCCCTATCTCCACAACCTCTCCAGCATGTGTTTTCACTTGAGTTTTTGAGCTTGTCCATTCTGATGGGTGTAAGGTGAAATTTCAGGGTCATTTTGATTTGCATCTCTCTGATGGCTAAGGACATTGTACGTTTCTTTAAGTGTTTCTCTGCCATTCTATATTCTTCTACAGAGAATTGTCTGTTTAGCTCCATACCCATTTTTTAATTGGATTGCTTGATTTATTGCCTTTTAACATTTTTAGTTCTTTATATATTCTGGGTATCAGCTCTCTGTCAGATATAGGGTTGGTGAAAATCCTTTCCCAGTCTGTACACTATCATTTTGTTCTGATGACAGTATCCTTTGCTTTACAGAAGCTTTTCAGTTTCATGAGGCCCATTTATTGTTTGTTGCTCTTAAAGCCTGTGGTGTTCTGTTCAGGAAGTTGTCTCCTGTGCCAATGAGTCCTAGGTTCTTCACCACTTTTTCTTCTAACCGATTTAGTGTGTCTAGTTTTATGTTAAGGTCTTTGATCCACTTGGAGTTTAGTTTTGTGCAGGTTGATAAATATGGACCTATTTTCATTTTTCTGCATGTAGACATCCAGTTGGACCAGCACACCATTTGTTGAAGATGCTGTCGTTTTTCCACTGAATGGTTTTGGCTTCTTTGTCAAAAATCAAGTATTCATAGGTATGTTGGTTTAGAAGCTGTCTTAAAAATCATCCAGTTGCATAGTTTTAGATTTCTTTTTCTTAGAATTAGTGAAATGCTTTTTCACCAGGAAGTACATAAAGAAACAAATTAGAGAGAAGTGTTCTGATTAAGCAGTCCTAATGGCCTTAAAAATGAATTTTGGAGAATAGTCTTTGAAAACTGTAACAATTTGAATAAGAATACCCCCCCCTCTCATATATTTATATGCCTGACAACCAGGGACTATTAGCACTATTAGGAGGTGTGACCTTTTGGAGAAATTGTGTCATTTTTTTCACATTTTCAAATTTTTTTTTTCAAAATTTCAAATTGTGAAATTTTTGGAGAAATTTGAAGTTTCAGAATCCCAACCCAGGCACAGCGGCTTTCTCTTTTTCTCTTGCCTGCGGATCTCAGCTCCTTCTCCTTCACCATGTGTGCCTGGGTGTTTCCATGCTTCTTGCCTTGATGATAATGGACTAAGCGTCTGAAACTATAAGCAAGCCTCAATTAAAGGCTTCCCTTTAGAAGAGTTGCTGTTGTCATGATGTCTCTTCAAAGCAATAGAACACTGACTAATACATGTACCAACACAACGTCCCACCTAAAATTTGAAGGGTAAAAAAACTTTACAAGTGTCATGTGACAGTCATAATATTAAATGGTAAGAAAAAAACGTTGCATGGAGCACGTATTGAATTATTCATTGCTTACTTTGGTAAGTGACATAAACATGAGAACCCAATAGAAAAGACTTCAAATGGTAAGCCTGGGATACTAAGCCTTCCCAAAATCCTTTGACCTACAATTTGTCCTGCGAACAAAATGTCCTAGGGTAAGGTGGCACAGAAATTGTGGGAGTGGACAGCCAATGACTGAAAATGACACTGCTATAAAAGGTAAAAACAGCAACCTACAGAATGAGAAATGATCACCACTAACCCTACATCTGACAGAGAACTGATATCCAAAATATATAAAGAACTCAAAAAACTAGACATCAACAAATCAAATAATCAAATTTAAAAAAAATGGGCTATGTATCTAAACAGAGAATTCTTAATAGAGGAATCCCAAATGCACAAGAAACAGTTAAGGAAATGTTCATTATCCTTAGCCATCACGGTAATGCAAATCAAAACTGAGATTTGTAGGCTTTGATTTTCCACCAAACCTACCTTTTTTTTGAGTATTACTTTTTCCATGTATTTATTTGTTTGTTTGTTTATACATGTTATTATTATCATCTACTATAATTTATTCAATTTGTATCCTAGATGTGCCCTCCTCCCTTGTCTCCTCCCAATCCCACCCTTCCTTCCTCTTCTCCTCCCATGCGTATCCCCTAGTCCACTGATAAGGGAGGTCCTCCTCCCTTCTATTTGACCGTAGTCTATCAGGTTTCATGAGGGCTGGTTGCATTGTCTTTCTCTATGGCCTGGCAAGGCTCCGCTCCTCCCAGGAGCAGGTGATTAGAGAGTTGGCCACTGAGTTCATGTCAGAGAAAGCCCCTGCTCCTCTTACTAGGGACCCCACATACTAAAATATATATTCCTAAAAAATCTAAACAACAAAGAAGACGTCAGAGAAAATGTTCAATCTTCATTCAGAAGAACAAATGCAATAGACATCGAAGCAAGAGAAGATGGCCTCTGAAAAACTCTCCTGATGGAGGTATTGAAGCAGAGGCTAAGACTCATAGCCAAACTTTGGGCAGAGTACAGGGAATCTTATGAAAGAAGGGAGAGAAAGAAAGACCTGGAGGGGACCGGAGCTCCAAAAGGAGACCAACGGAGCCATAAAAACTGAGCACTGGAGACCCTGAAGAGCATGATACCCCAACAAAGGACAATGCATGGAGAGAACCTAAAACCCTGGCTAAGATGTAGCCCATAGACTCAGTCTCCAAACCTATATATAAGTATATATTTTCATCATTTGCATCATTTTGGAAGGTCTGTTCATCTAGAGAACCCAGAATAATATATGTTCATTTTAATAATTCTAAGGGTAACACACTGTTGAGCCTTGAGAGTGGCACAGCAAGGCAAAGGGACTTTTCCAAGGGCACAGTGTTCTGAAAGTACAAAACATGATTGTGTTCTGTTGCTTTCACTGTTTTTATTTCAAAAGACAATGATGCAGCCTACATTAAATGTATGTTAGAATACAGAGATTCTCAAAATGTTATGTACATTCCAGAAGTGTGTGTATTAAAATAAAAAGAGTAGAAATAGAAGAGTCTTTTCAAATCTGTTGGCACAGAATAAAAGGATCACCCTTGCCAAGGAGAACAATGTAATATAGAGTAATAAAAGAGGAGACAGGAATAACTCCTTCACTTCCTATAAGCCAAGGGCTTTCAATATATACTTAAACTTATGAGTTTCAATGAGGATCTGGGCTGGGTTGGGGCTTCCCTACTTCTCAGAAGCACTTGCTGGATTTGGATTTATCTGTAAAGAATTTAGATAACCATCAAACTTGCTCTCAGCAAGGAGGTCTGGAAAGAATTCAGAATACTGGGGTCTCTAATCTTCTGTTATAACAGATGACCAACAACTCAGCCACTTAAAAACACAAAGGTTTTTCTTACCTATATGAAGGTCAGAAATCCATGTAGGTAACTACTGCCAAGGCTGTCACTATTCCTCAGCATTTCACTTCTTCTCTTAAGTTCAAAGGGAGAAAAGTGCACTTAAAATATTTCTCTGAGTTCATGCCAGAGAAATCCCCTTATCCCCTTATTAGGGAACCCACTTGAGACTGAGTCTATGGGGTGCTACTGAGCAGGGTTGTTAGGTCCTCTCCATGCATTGTTCTTGGTTGGGCTATCAGTCTCTGCAGGGCCCCCAGGAGTCAGTTTTTTTGGCTCTGTTGAGGGTTGCAACCTTGCCAGGCCACAGAGGAACACAATGCAATCAGTCCTGATGAGACCTGATGGGCTAGGCTCAATTAGAAGGGGAGGGAGGAAGAGCAGGCCACTGAGTTCATGTCAAAGACAGTTCCTGTTCCCATTACTAGGGACCTATTTGGACACTGAGCTGTCACAGGCCATATCGGTGCAGGGGTTCTAGATTATCTCCATGAATGCTCCTTGGTTGGAGTATCAGTCTCAGAAAGGAACCTTGTGCCCCCAACACCAAAAAAAAAAAAAAAAAAAAAAAAAATCTGTTTTGCTCTCCTTGTGGAACTCCTGTCCCCTCCAGATCTTCCTATTTCTTCCTTCTTTCATAAGAGTCCCTGAAGTCTACAGCCTTACCAGGCCACAGAAGAAGACAATGCAGCCAGTCCCAATGACAACTGATAGACTAGGAGCAGAGGGAAAGAAAGGAAGACATCTCCTATCAGTGGACTTGGGGAAGGGTATGGGAGGAGATGATGGAGGGAGGGTGGGTTGGGAGGAGACAAGAGAGGGGGATATAGCCAGGATACAAATTGAATAAATTGTACTAAATGATAATAATAATTAATAAATAATATTTATCTCTGACTGTAACATTCCTGTCACCATTTTTCAAAAACTGAATGACTTGATATCTTTTATAAGGACCCTAATAATAATGTGTGTCCCAAATTAATAAACCAGAATAATTAGCATCTCAAGAGTTTTTACTGACTCACATCTGAGAAGTCCCTTTGGCCATGGAAGGCAGTGTAACCACAGGTTCTGGGTATGCAGATATCCTTGCGGATCTTTCTTCTGGAAACCACATAGAACTAGAGGAATCACTCGACCTAAATCTACTTTGTTCTTGAAAACAATGGTAAATTGTCTGTGACGCTCCTCTAGGAAGATGGCAGATTCACATTTGTATTCTAGGAACAGTAGCACAGGAACTTTTGAAAGATACATTTGGTCCTTGTGGAGCTCCTATCGTTTCCCCATCATACTAACTCCCCTTCTTTCATATGATTCCCTGTACTCTGCCGAAGGTTTGGTCATGAGTCTTTGTTTCTGCTTTGGAAACACTGCTAGTTAGAGTCTTTCAGTGAGGGGAACAAGGACTATTTCTAACAGGAACTCAATGACTGGCTTTTTGACCTCCCCACCCCCCAAGGGAGGAGCAGTCCTGTTAGGCCACAGAGGAGGGCTTTGCAGCCAGTCCTGAAGATACCTGATAAAACAGGATTGGATGAATGAGGAGGAGGTCCCCCCCTTATCAGTGGACTTGGAAAGGGGCACGGTGGAGTTGAGGGAGGGAGGGTGGGATTGGGAGGGAATGAGGGAGCGGGACACGGCTGGGATACAGAGTAAATAAGATGTAACTGATAAGAAAAAAATTAAATTAAATTTAAAAAAAAAGAAAGATACAGAGATTACAAATTTTCCAGGGGGTTAATAGAATTAACACACATGTCTAAAACTGAGCACTCTACACAGCTTCTTAGAAACTAGAAGAGCCCACCAAGTGTGGTAATTTCCGTGTGTTCTTATACTTTTACGCCAACACAACATAAACATGCATTGAGATTCCTTGACACGCTTACACCACCTAGGACAAAATGTTCTGATAGTCACAGGATAAGCCCCTTCTTTCTGTCACATGTTGCTCAATTGCTGTGTTCTTCAGAACTTTTCCCTGATCAGATTAAAGGCTACAAATGCTCCCTTCTTTACCTCTGACCTATATTCCTCTTTTCTAATTTGAATCTTTCCATATTCCTATCACTTCCTTATAACTATAGGGTTTATTTAATTGTCTGGCACGAGGAGCTTGTCTTCTACTCTTCATTCTATAAAAGTGTAAGAATCTGACAACCCAGAGCTTCTTTTCTCCTGTTTTGACAAAAATATCCTAAGTGACGGTGATAGTGAAGGGCCAGTGTATTTAGTAAGGACTTTGAGTATATTGATCATCTAGAGGGAAATATTAGGGTTTTCTTGTGCTGAATTCGTGTTTTCGACTGGTTTGTCACCATATGGGACTCCCAATTTAAGATGTTAAAATTTTAAATGTTGGATTTTCTTCATTTCAAATGATTATTAACTTCAATTTGCCACTGCTTTTGGTTTCTTCATATTTTTCTACTTATAGATCAATACTTAGCATGAATAGGAAAATTGACTGAGATCTTGCTCTACTGTGCACCCAACACTGACTATAAACATGAGGAATAATTTGTTCATACATTGTTCTTGGTATATAAGATCACAACTAGCTTATTTAAGTGATGTCATAGTTGGGCCATAAAATCTCAGATTATGATTAACTAATATTTCCATGAAAAGTGAACTAATAGTACTTTCACATTCATTCTGCTGAGTTGTTAGAGTACAAAGAAAATATTTTACATTAAAATTAATAAAAAAATAATAGAATAAAGCTTTATTAACTTTATAAAGATGGACCTTTTTTTTTTCTTTGACCCTTTTCAAAGTAGCCATGCCTTGTTTTCTGCATTGGAGTCTAGGAATTTTTCATGTGTCCAAAGTGAGTCATTTCATATGAGACTTTTACAGAATGGAATATTACAGGCTTTTTGGCATAGCTCTATGATCTGTGATTTATTAGTGTGAAAATTACCCTGCATGAGAAAGAATGGATACTAGAGATGGCATTTCTGATGCCTGATTTTGAGGCTTGCAAACACTGATGTTTGTCTGCTTTTATGATCTTTTCATGTGTCTCATAAGCGAGTAACATCTTTTGGACCAAGTAAACTGTGCTAGGTGTACTGTATTTCAAAATACAACCAATATAAAAAAAATAGTTCTTTGACAGCTACCATGTCATGACATAGTCGGGGTGGTAAGGAGAATCACTAAAATGTTATTAACCAAGGGAATGAGAGTATTTACTTTGGCATGTCGGACAGCTCCCCAGGAGGTAGAACTCCTCATGCTTTCATAGCTATAAAGTCTTTAACACTCCCTACTCTGGCTTCGCCAGGAGCATGCTGAGCTCATGTCTTGCATGTCATATTCCGCTGAGGAGAACAGAATGACAAGCTCACTCAGGGTCCACAGTGGCCCAGCAGGTGACTGGTGCTTGGATGAGCCAGAAAGGATTCCCAGCCAAAGAGATGTCTTATTAGCAAATATGAAAGGAGGAAATGAATTCAACTAAAACATAGATTCCAGGAAATATTTTGCAAGCACGTCAGAAATCATCTATACCCAGTCACCAAGTTTTTCTTATAAAGACTCATTTTGCATGTTAAAAGCGCATGTGAAATAAGACTCAGCTATAGCTCTCTCTAGATAATTCACATTAGCATAGAGCCTAAATTTTTAACTCAAAACATATATGGACTTATCATACTTAAATTCTAAGCCTTTATTAACTGTGTATTGGATAAGTTAACCAATATATGATGCCAAATTTGATATCAAGATTTTGTCCTGAATCCATGTTTCATTCATATCATCATGTTTGTGAAAATTTCAGCGTTTTCAACAGTGATTTTTATAAAGAGATTAAAACTAAAAAGAAAAGAGAAAATTTCTATGACTTTCTATGTCAATAGGCATTGACAGGAGGTTGGAAATCATTATGTTCTCTCAACTTTTCCAAATACTTTTATTACTTTAGTTAACATCTTACATTTTCCCAGAAGCCAGATTTGAAAAGTTGGATACTTTTCTCATCTTTTCTTGACATACCTTCCAAATTTTCAACTCTTGGTTTGTACTGACCACCTGGTGATTTCCGTTCTTTGATTTAACTTCGGATCCAATTGAAGGCATTATGGCCTCGTAGACAAGGTTGATGTGGCTTAATAGTTAATCTCTTTAACTGCGAGTAAGTTTCTCTCACTTACCTTCAGATCTAATACGTTGTTCCCTGAAACAGTAACTTTATACTATTAGTTACTCTGTGAGAATGGCTCCTCTTCCTCAGATTTGGTAAGCCTCTGGTTCCATCAATAATACCATCCACTGCTTGCCGGCTTCTTCTGCTGGCCTAAAAAGAGTTTCTTTTTATGAATGCATCCTTCAAGACAACCAGGGACTGTACCTGAGATTGTGGAGAGCCACAGTCACTTTCTAACTTAGTTTTATACTTCTTACCTCAACCCCACAATTCAAATATTTTTAAAAAGACTAATAAAATCTCATCAGAATTATTCCCCAGTCCTAACTTTGATATCCTCCAGCTTTCTTAAAGCAAATATTACTACCTAATCGTTCAAGTTCAAATCCTAATTTAACAAGTGTACTCGTCAATTTCTTTACAGTTTCTGTTTGTTTCATAAATTGTTTCTATGCTGCCCTGCTTTCCACATGCTCTGTAGTTCAGTCATCACAAAATCTTGTTGAGACTGAGACCACATTAGCGTCTTTATCATTAGTCTTTTCTTTTACCACTGTCCATGCAGTTAAAAAAAAATCACTTCATAGGCTCATAAAGTCTTTCATTATCTCACCATTGTTTTGCATTAAAGTAACACCCTTTATGCACCAGCCTTGTAGACTTTAACTAAGTTTTTCTCTTTTTACGCTCTCATGCCCATTCTATATATTCTGTCTATCTTGGACTTCATTTAGACCATATTTATTTTATGGTTTGTTTGTTTTATCTGTATCAGATACCTTAATGTTTTCTTTCATTTGCTGGGAACACCTTTCTTTATAATCCATTTGTCTTTAATTTCTCAGTTTAAATTTCATTTAATCTAGAACATCTTCTCTACACTGCATCTTTTTATTTTCACTATATATATATATATACACACATATGTTGTTCCTGTACTTCTGAATCTTGTCTCTCTTCTGTATTTTTTTTGAGACAGGTTCTTTCTATGTAGCTCTGGCTGTTCTTGAAACCGGTATGTGGACCAGGATGGCCTCAAACTTACAGATCCACTTGCCTCTGTCTCCCGAATACTTGGATTAAAGGCGTCCACAACACTTATCATTATCATTTATCAATATATATCCACATATGTATTTATTAAATGTATGTGATTCTCATATTAGATAATAAATACCACAAAGTTAAAAACTTCATTTATCTCATTCGCTAGAATACAGTAGGTGAAAAGGGGACATGCATATTCCCCTTCTTTAAATTTCGTTAAGAAAATCAGTGCAGGATAAGTCTGCCCCCAGTACAGCTTTGTGTTCTTTCATTGACGAAAAATAAAAATAAAATACTAAAATAGTTAATCTTCACTGTCAATTTGATTTGTAATTAGTTTATAATGATAGAAAAACCCCTTGGGGTGTGCTTTTGAGGATATTACCAGAATATTCAACTGAGAAAAGGCAACCCACCATGAAGTGTGAGGTACTATTCCATTGACTACATGGAAAGGAGAAGCAAATTAAATGCAACAATTTAACTCCCTTTGCTTCACTGGAAACAGTGTAATGGGTTGACTCAAGCTCCAGCCAGTTACCACATGTGCTCCTTCATCACGGAATGCGTCTTCAAACCATGGGCCCAAACGAATTTTTCCTTCCTTCTTTCCTTTCTTCATTCTTTCCTTCCTTCCTTTCTTCCCTTCTTCTCTTCTTCCTTCCTCTTTCTCTCCCTCCCTCTGTTCTTTCCTTTCTTCCTTTCCTCTTCATCTTGCTTTTGTCATGCATTTTGACATTTCAATAAGAAAAATAGCTAATACAATCTATGCATTCATACTGCTTGTTTTAAACTTTCTGGTTGCTTTAAATAATTTAAAGCCTGAATAACCATCTGCTGCAAATAGAAACATCTCAGATGAAGGCTGAGAGATACATTAATCTAGGTATAATAATAAGTCATTAAGAATTACTTTCATACTATGTCCACTTACCAGAATAATAGTAGTAGGTTCCCATCTAGGGTGTCTGACCTAATAACCATAGTTTAGGTTCTTTGCCTGATAATCCTGTCAGGTATTGGTTTATTCTTGTGTACAGGCATTTAAATCTAGTCAGAAAGTGGTTGCTTATTTCCAGACATTATTTTAGCTCAAAGAATTAACAGCTGGACAAGACTTGATTATTTTACTCCTCTGGTAGCATTCATAGCACTGTCTCACACTATGAAAGCTGTTCAACACAGTTGAAGCATCTAGGTCACAACCAGCTTGATTTCTCCATCATCTATGACTCAAATATGCGATGTCTTTCCAAACAGGGACTTGTTATCATATTCTGGAGGGTAACAAAGAGCACTTTCAACAACTTGTAATGTTTAGGCTTCTATGGGAACTCCGTGAAGAATAATTCCAAAAGAATTATACTATTCTTGGCACTGGACTTCCCTTTGAAGTAGATGCTGATTAACACAGAGACCCATAGCTGACTAATGTGCAAAGAAAAAGAAACCATGGAACTGTCAGCCCTAAACAGAACATATATGCTACATCTCCTATCAAGAGTCGGGAGTCATAAGAGAAGAGGGAGTGAAAAGAGTCAGAGTCACTGGATGATAACAAGGGATGGTTATCATCTTATCACAGCATGACAGCTATACCTGAGGGCTTACAGCAATGGCAACGGCAGGAATAAGACTTGTACAAGCCAGATAAAGCTCCAGAATAGCAAAGGGGGTTGGGAATGACATCCTATCCCTTAGAAAGAAACTACTATCAATTGATAGTTGCTAAGAGACTTGGAGTGGGTTTTCTCTAAAAGTTTAACCTTGGTAAGTTAGCCATGCTTCAGTGGAACACTACACATCCAGAAATATTTGGGCAGTGCAAGCTGGCCTTGATGTTTTTTTTTTTTTTTTTTTTTTTTGTGTGTGTGTGTGTGTGTGTGTTTGTTTGTTTGTTTGTTTGTTTGTTTTTTCCATTGTAAGAGAAAGAGACAAGGAGAGAAAGGTTTAGGTTGTAGATCTCGGAAGAGTTTAGCAATTGTATTTTTTTCTCATGTTTTACAGATAAGAATTAAATAAGCACATTATCTGAGGTCATGTTGCTGAAGCCGAAAAAGTGACCTAATAAGTAACAAATTGAATAGAAATTACTGACTGCAAAATTTATTAATCCAGTTCTTTGAGACAATCTGATGCTGAATTGAGGGCCTGAAGAAAGCCATGGGGAGCAGGATACTGTATCATTTGGACATAAGGTCAATTAATAAAAACAAACACTGTTAGTGTGAAACACATGATGGGCTAGCCTCCTGTTCTCTAAGTAGTAACAAGATAGGCTGCGGTTCATGCTGCGTGTTGGACTATGATGACCGTATAACAGAATGTACAGTGCATATAGAAGCTAGGTTGAACAAATGCTAAGCTGAGGCAAGAAACTTTTTTTGGTGATGAAAATTTAGTATCTCAAGGGCAGATTTGCTAGAGCAAGGAGATTGTACTACAGTTTACTCACACAGTACCTACTTATTTGATGATCATGAGATAGCCTATAACAGAATAAATATGTTACTAAAATCAGAATAATCAGAATATTCGGAAAAAAGGAAAAAAAAACAAGCAAATGAAAGGTAGAATCAGTCTCATTTCTTGGTTACAACCACAATGCTACATGGCTAAGGCAGAACCGAACTCAAAGGAAATAGAGAAAAAAAGATGTGGCCTAATCTCTTAGCTTTACATTGCAAAATGAAGGATGGTTTGGGTAACCTGTCTGAAACCCCAAATATAAACTGTATTAATGCCAGGGGAAAAAACTTCTTGTTCTGTTGTTCTTTTCCTTCAATTATATCTTATTAGATTCCTTTATATATATGTATATATATATATATATATATATAATATACCATTTTATATGTTATATCTCATTTGATTTCTCTCTCCCACACCCTTATCTAAGTACTTATATAAACCTGCATACATTTTCTAATATCCCTACTTGTAAAATATATGACGGATATATGAAAAGGGTATAGTTAAGAAATGTTTCATATTTCACAATAAAAATATCAGCAAGTACAAATTAATCATCTATATTTTGAAGTAAAAAAAGATATTAGAGAGCATTCATCTAAACTGAAAGGTTTTGAGAGAGAAATGCAAATATTTCACTGAAATTTCCTTTAGTTTCATTGAAATTTCAGTTAGCTTTATTTCCCTAAACACTGTCACGTCTGAGTAATACAGAAAAATGAAGTTCTTGCCAATAAAACACATGCAAGTTTACATGAATATGTTTGCATGTCATATTTCAAAATGGTGCTTTCTGAGAAATAACTTAAGTTCTATAATGAATGTGTACATTGGCTTTTCATGGAAAGTACTTTCACTAAAATGCCAGTGATTTTGCATGTAACACAATGAATTATCTCAGCTGAGGATAGGATTGAGTTAACAGATATAATTCTTTAAGTTTGGTTATGAAATAGACAGTACCCAAATGTTTTATTATATCACTCATCTGTAGCTTGATCTTGACTTCCAAACATACTGTGCTACAACTTAAGGAACTCAACATGATGAGTGAAGGTTTGTTCCATGAGTGGGTTTATTTAGTTATTAGAAATAGAGAAGTTTTACTGCAGTTATACACTTTTTAGTTTTTTATTATCATTTATTACAATTTATTCAATTTGTAGCCCGGCTGTGGCCCCCTCTCTTGTCTCCTCCCAATCCCACCCTCTCTCCTTCTTCTCTCCCTGTTCCCCTCCCCTAGTCCACTGAAAGGGGAGGCACTCCTCCCCTTCTATTTGACCATAGCCTATCATGTCTCATCAGGACTGGTTGTATTGTCTTCCTCTGTGGCCTGGCAAGGCTGCACACCTCCACCACCACCAGGGACAGGTGATCTGAGAGCCTGCCACGGAGTTCATGCCAGAAAAAACCCCTGCACCCTTTACTAGGGACCCCACTTGGATATTGAGTCTATGGGCTACCTCTGAGCTGGGATTTTAGGTCCTTACCATACACACTGTTTAAATGTACCTTCAGGCAACTTCCATTCCACAATTTCCATTCTAAATGCATATTCAAACTGCATAGAAGCTCATTTACCTTTATAACCCTTACATCTGGCCAATTGTAGTGTAGGATGTTTTTATTTATTTGTAAGAATTTTTAATAGCAAAACTTCTGTTATTATTTTTAAAAGAATCTACTTATAGGCATTTTCAAATCTTTTAGTGACTTAGGATCAAGAAAATTACACGGGAATTTATAAAATCATTAAAGACAAATGGAAGCAAATCTAAATATTTTTATCAAATGTTCAGAAATAAAAGTTATGCATATCAGTCCACTGATTTTGAAAATTACACCAATTAGAGGTTGGTGATATAGCTCAGTAGTAGAGACCTTGACTCTACATGGAAATTCCTAAGTCTTGTGTCCAACAAGAATCAACAACAGCAATGACTTCTGCCCCAATAAAATACAATGGATGTTTTTAATAAATGGTGTCTGAAAAATGTATATCCACATGCAAAAAAGAAAATTATGTACAAATATTAACACAAATGAAATAAAAACTTGAGAATTGGATTGTAAAAGTCTTGGAAGACAACTAATGACAAAGGCAAATGCTCGAGCACAAAAGAGATTTTTTACTACAAACTGAACAGTTTTATCACACTAAATGAAATGACTGAATGAAAAGACAAAGAGTGATATTAGAAATGATGTACTCAATAAAAGATTAATATTCCAATATGCCATTTGATATACCTCTCTGGAGAATTCTCTGCTTAGCTCTGTACACATATTTTATCTTTTTTAAAATTTTTATTATTAGTTATATTTTACTAACTCTGTATCCCAGCTGTATCCTGCTCCCTCATTTCCTCCCAATCCCATCTTCCCTCCCTCATCTCCTCCCTACCCCTTTCCAAGTCCACTGATAGGGGAGGACCTCCTCCCCTTTAATCTGACCCTGTTTTATCAGGTGTCTTCAGGACTGGCTGCAATGTCCTCCTCTGTGGCCTAGCAGGACTGCTCCTCCCTTGGGGGGCGGGGAGGTCAAAGAGCCTGCCAATGAGTTCCTGTCGGAAATATCCCTGTTCCCCTTATTTTGGGAAACCAATTGGTTACTGAGCTACCATGGGTTACATCCAAGGTTCTAGGTTATATCCTTATATGGTCCTTGGAGTATCAGTCTCATAAAAGACCCCTGTGCCCAGATATATTTGGTCCTTGTGGAGCTCCTATGCTTTCCACGTCATACTATCTCCCCCTTCTTTCATATGATTCCCTGCACTCTCCCGAAGGTTTCGTTATGAGTCTTAATATCTGCTTTGATACACTGCTAGGTAGAGTCTTTCAGAGGTCCTCTGTGATAGGCTCCTGTCCTGTTACTTGTTTTCTCCTATGTCCAATGCACATCCCATTTGTCTTCCTAAGTGAGGATTGATCATCTTACCCCGGGTCCTCTTTCTTGTTTCTCTTTTTTAGCTGTATAGATTTCATTATGTTTACCATATCTTATAGGTCTGTATAAGTGAGTATATACCATGTGTGTCTTTCTCCTTCTGGGATACCTCATTCAGAATGATCTTTTCTAGATCTGACCATTTGCCTGCAAATTTCATGATTTCCTCCTTTTTGATTGCTGAGTAGTATTCCATTGTGTAAAAATACCACAATTTCTATATCCATTCCTCACCTGAGGGACATCTGAGTTGTTTCCAGCTTCTGGCTATTACAAATAAAACTGCTACAAACATGGTTGAGCAAATTTCCTTGTTGTGTACTTGAGAAAATTTTGGGTATATGCCTAGGAGTGGTATAGCTGGGTCTTGAGGAAGCACTATTCCTAATTGTCTTAGAAAGCGCCAGACTGACTTCCAACGTGGTTGTACCAGTTTATGTTCCCACCAGCAATGGAGGATGATTCCCCTTTCTCCACAACCTCTCCAGCATGTGTTGTCATTTGAGTTTTTTATTTTATGTACCCCATTTTTAATTTGATTACTTGTTTTGTTGCTATATAAACTTATGGAGTTCTTCATATATTGTGGATATTAGCCCTCTGTCAGATAAAGGGTTGGTGATGATTCTTTCCCAATCTGTAGGCAGTCGTTTTGTTTTGATGATGGTGTCCTTTGCTTTACAAAAGCTTTTCAGTTTCATGAGGTCCCATTTATTGATTATTGATCTTAAAGCCTGTCCTGTCAGTGTTTTGTTTAGGAAGTTGTCTCCTGTGCCAATGAGTTCAAGGCTCCTCCCCACTTTTTCTTCTAACAGTTTTAGTGTGGCTGGTTTTATATTGAGTTCTTTGATTCACTTGGATTTTGCTTTTGTGCAGGGTGATAAGTATGCATCAATTTGAATTTTTCTACACGTAGACATCAAGTTAGACTAGCATCATTTGTTGAAGACGCTATTTTTTTCATTGATTGGTTTTGGCATCTTTGTCAAAAATCAGGTGTCCGTAAGTGTATGGGTTTATTTCAGGGTCTTCTATTCGATTCCATTGATCTACCATTCTGTTTCTATAACAGTCCATTGAAGTTTTTTATTACTGTTGCTCTTGTAGAGGATTGTTTTAATAATTCTGGGTTTCTTGTTATTCCCATATGAAGTTGAGAATTGTTCTTTCAAGTTCTGTAAAGAATTGTGTTGGTAATTTGATGGGAATTGCATTAAATCTATAGATTGCTTTTGGTAAGATGGCCATTTTTACTATATTAATCCTGCCAAGCCATGAGAATGGGAGATCTTTCCATGTTCTGATATCTTCTTCTATTTCTTTCTTCAGAGGCTGGAAATATTTTTTCATACAAGTTTTTGACTTGCTTGGTTACTTTATGCCCTTTGTGGTTATTGTGAAGAGTGTTGTTTCCCTAATTTCTTTCTCAGCCCTTTGTCTTTTGTATATAGAAGTGCTATTTGTTTTTTATTTATTTTTTTGTTTGTTTTTTGCTTACTTTTGTATCCAGTCACTTTGCTGAAGGTATGTATCAGCTGTAGGAGTTCCCTGGCAGAGAAACACTTAAAGAAATGCTAAATATCTTTGGTTATCAAGGAAATGCAAATCAAAACAACCCTGAGATTTCACCTTACACCCATCAGAATGGCTAAGATCAAAACTCAAGTGACAACACATGCTGGAGAGGTAGTGGAGAAAGGTGAACCCTCTTCCATTGCTTTTGGAAATGTAAACTTATACAACCACTTTGGAAATCAATCTGGCGCTTTGTTGGACAATTAGGAATAGTGCTACCTCAAGATCCAGATATACCATTCCTAGGGCACATATCCAAAATATGCTCCAGTATACAACAAGGACATTTGCTTAACCATGTTCGTAGCAGTTTTATTCATATTAGCCAGAAGCTGGAAACAACCTAGATGCCTCTCAGGTGAGGAATGGATTCAGAAATTGTGGTACATCTGCACAATGGAATACCACTGAGCAATTAAAAACAAGAAAATCATGAAATTTTCAGGCAAATGATGGGAACTAGGAAAGATCATCCTGAGTAAGGTATCCCAAAAGCAGAAAGACACACAGGGCATATACTCGCTCATAAGTGGATATTAGCCGTATAATATAGGATAAACATACTAAAATCTGTACACCTAAAGATACTCAATCCTCATTCAGAAAGGCAAAAGGGATGGACATCAGAAGAGGGAGAAAACAGGGAACAGGACAGGAGCCTACACAGAGGACCTCTGAAAGACTCTACCCTGCAGAGTATCAAAGCAGATGCTGACACTCATAGCCAAACTTTGGGCAGAGTACAGGGAATCTTATGAGAGAAGGGGGATATAGAAAGACCTGGAGGGGACAGGAGCTCCATAAGAAGAGCAACAGAACCAAAAAATCTGGATACAGGGGTCTTTTCTGAGACTGATACTCCAACCAAGGAACCTTCATGGAAATAACCTAGAACGCCTGCTCAGATGTAGCCCATGGCAGTTCAGTGTCCAAGTGGGCTCACTAGTAATGGAAACAGGGACTATTTCATGAACTGATTGCCCTGCTCTTTGATCAACTCCCCCTAAGGGGGGAGCAGCCTTACCAGGCCACAGAGGAAGACAATGCAGCCACTCCTGATGAGACCTGATAGACTAGGAACAGATGGAAAGGGAGGAGGATCTCCCCTCTCAGTGGATTGGGGCAGCTTTATGAGTGGAGAAGAGGGAGGGAAGGTGGGATTGAGAAGAGAAGAAGGAACTACAGGTAGGATACAAAGTGAATAAACTATAATTAATAAAAAGAAAAAAATTGAAATATGTAAGGGACCCTAGTAACTCAACAGTACATAAAACAGACTACTCAATAGGCAAAGTAATTAAAGTACATTTGCCCAAAGAAGACATAAAAATGACTACTGGATTTTCAAAAGCCACAATGTATCATCATATACGTATTAGAATGTCTATTTTCAAAAGGCAAATGATAGCAAATGTTGATGAGGACAAATAATACAGAAGCTTGAATATATCAACCATAGTCAAGGGCAGGTCCCATTCCCTACACAAGAGTAGTTTTCCAACACAAAATGAACTAAATGGGATTTTGAGTATTTTTTATTTTGCTTTGTTTTGTTTTCTATCTTCTTGATCTTATGCTTGTTTGTTTTGATATTTCCTTTTCTGGGTTTTGATTTCATTTTGTTTTCGAGGGAAAGAAGAGGGAGACAGCCAAACACCATAAAGAAAGTTGGGTGGGTGGAGAGGTAAAGAGGAACTGGAAGGAATTGGGGGAGGAAAAAATAATCAAAATATATTTTATGAAAAAAATTAATTAAAAAGATGCTTTTGTACACTGGTGATGGGATTATAAATTCATGAAGAACATGAAAAAAAGAAATAATATTCCACAAAATTAAAAATAATTCAATACAACTAATTTGAAATGAAGATTGCAAAGGGCCATTGCTTTTCTCATCATTGCAGCCTTATTCCATGGAAGTAACACACATGTCTACCAACAGATGACTAAATTAAACATGTGAAACATACAGCAGCACCTGTTATTAATTCACTTTTTACGTAAAGAACCCCTTGGTATTGTGACCTCATAGATGTTCCTGAAAGACATTATACCAAGGTTAATAATGCAATGTCAGGAGGGTCAGTTTTTTGTGACATGACCTGTATTATGTAATCCAAAATGGTAAAATTCTTAGATATGGAGAATGGAATTTTTCATATTCAATAGAACGTGACCACATTGTGGGAATAATATGTTACTTAAAAAGCACGGTACTTTTACTGTCAAAAAATTAACAAATTCCAGCGATCCTATAATGCATGATAACTACAGTTAATAATGCATGTTTAATTTTACAAGAGTGGGCTGGAGAGACGGCTCAGAGGTTAAGAGCACTAGCTGTACTTCTAAAGGTCCTGAGTTCAATTCCCAGCAACCCCTTGGTTGGCTCATAACCATCTATAATGAGATTTGGTGCCCTCTTTTGGTTCATAGGCATACATACAGGTCGAATGCTGTATTAAATAATAATAAATAAGTCTAAATTGTTTTCCACAGGAGGATAAGTCTAATGTTTTCTGTTTTTCATAGATACAGAGTAGATTAAATGTGAAAGGAAAGCAAAACTTTTGCAGGTGTAGGTTGCAGTCGTGTATACACTGTACTTATCTACCAACTCTTCGAGCTACATCAATTAAAACTGCTTTTTGATAAATCAGTCTGCATTTAAGGAACAAATATCTGACAGTAAAAACATTACCATGAGCAGCAATGGAGGAGAGATAACAAACTTGGGGAAAACATTTTCAATATATATATATATATATTATGAGTAGTGAATATGAAATATAAAGTGTTATTGCTGATCCTTATGAGAAAAACAGAAGAAAAGGACACCACAGTTTGAAGATACGTTACGCAGAAGAAGAAACACTAGTAGTTTTAGTACAAGCAAATGCGTATTGTGTGCTTATAATTGCGTTTGGCATGTTTTAAGCACTTCATAGTGCTAACTCATTAATCCTCATGACAAACTAATGAGCTAACTGAGTAAATAATACAACAAATGAGTTCTATTATTAACCTCGCACTTATCTTACCAAGGAGAAACACTGTCCCAGGGAGGTGAAGCATCTTTCCTTTTCATGCAGTTAGTGCTTGTGGAGTCTGGCTTGAAGCCCAGGAGGTCCAAGTTCGCATATAGGAACTGTTCATTGTGTGATACATATTACTTAATATATTCAGGAGAATATTTAACCTTCCCAACAACAAATGAATGCAACCAGGTATAATTTTTAGAGAATATAATTGCGAGACTCATGACTGTTAACAGTGGGGATAAATGAAACAAAGAAACTTTAAAAAATAATTTTAAAATGTTTTATCTTGTGACCAATATGTAACTCTCATTAAATCTATACACTCTATTCCTTTTACCCCCTTCCATGTTTTTATTTTTCTTCTCCCTATCAAATTCTTTAAGTCTTTCCCAATTTTTATTGAGGCACACACACACACACACACACACACACATACACACATGTGCACACTCACACACACATGAGTAAAGAGAGACAGAGAAAGAGAGAGAGCCAAAGAAAACTTATATAACACTAGTAAGAAATTAAAATTTTATAAACTTTTATTTGTGCTGTTTTAGTAAATTAGTGGTTGTAGATTTCTCTCTAGTAAACATGATTTCACTAGCATCGACTAGTTAGCTAGGTTTTTCAGTTCAAGCCATGGATGGCATCTCCGGTTGAACAGATCTTAAGTCCAATGAGAGAGCTGTTGATTGCCAGCAAGATATGTGTGCTACTACTACACCCATAGAGAAATCATGCCATGTTCTTCTTTGGTGTAATTCATATAGGCATCATTGCTGGGTGGGAGTGTTGGTTGCCTCGCTACTTTGGAAGTTTTCACGGTGCCTTCCGTATGGCAATACTATAAAATTAAAACTGAAGAGTATACAATAATTAAATATAATGCAATTTCTGTTTATTAAATGTGTAAATTACATTTGGTAATTTTATATGCTTTCTGTATTTTCTGTGAGTCCTAGGTTGAAAACAATTTCTTCAAGAAGATACAAATTAATGTGATAAATGTAGGTTTTGTAATTTGATTGTTGATAGACACTGGCATTTTTGTATCTCTGGACCTTAAGGTTCTCTTCTCTAAAGCTAGACTGCTGAAATGTTTCTTGTGGAATTATTGCAGATATTAAATAAACTAATGAATAATGAGACAAGTATATAAAATTGATAAAATATGCAAATTTTCTCATTTGTAGTGCTTGAGAAGGTTTGGTATGGCACATAAATTTGTTCAATAAATGCATTAAAAAAATTTAAAGCTAAGGATGCTAAGCGTGATGAGAGCACTGGGCCAGAGCTGACGGAATGCTGTCTGAACACAGGAAATCACAGGACACCTTTGAACACACAGCCAACACATGGAAGCTGGATTCTTGTGAAAGCCAGTTTCAACAACATCTAATTTAGAAGGTACAGAGGTTAAGATTTGAGTGAGCAGGATCAGCCAAAGGATCAATCATCCCAAAATAGGTGACTCAGTGTTACATGATGAGTTGAACATGGAACACTTCTACAAACACACATCCAAGGCTCTGGAAGTGTGATTCACTGCCCTAGCAGAAGAGGAATACAAAAGCTCTGTCAGAAATATGATCTTTCAAGCCAATTCCAAAACACTAGAGAGTTAAATAGAAATCTAGGGGAGCCTTACGGTGAACCAAGTCTTAGGTTCAAGGTAAGCTTCATTCCTCTGCCATTTGTTGAATATCAGGAGTTTTGGCTTGGTGTCTGGAATAGATAATCTGTCCATATGTATATTGGCAGCCTTTGGCTCACATACCATTTATACCCAGATATATTATGTTTGACCTACAGTTCTTAAACAAACAAACAAACAAACGGATGTAGCACTCTATGGAGTATGCATGTTGTATTTCCTTAGTGTGTGTAGCCTCAAACAAATTTTAAAATGGGTTTTTGATATTTAAATATTGGAAATATTTAATAGCGAAATAGATTGCTGATTTTTCTTTAACATAAAAAAAAAAAGAAGTGGCAGAAATAAAGCTGCAGGTCTGTACTAAAGACCGGGCAGGAACCACGTAGCTCCTCCCCTTTTAACTGAGTCAGGGGTTTCTAGTATCCTATATATTTTTTCCCTCTGATCAGCCTCCCTCACCCACAGTCAGTATCTCCCATGTCCCTGCAGTCCTTGTTAGGCCTCATACTGCTTGCTTCTTACGGAAAAATCAAAGACTGTTAGGAACAGTGTGTGTGTGTGTGTGTGTGTGTGTGTGTGTGTGTGTGTGTGTGTGT